>NC_069502.1:343595253-344195253 GCF_027579735.1 Bombina bombina | reverse complement strand
AGTAGACTAATTCTTCATGTAAGCTAACCCGATATGTTATATTAAGGTGTGTTATGTATTTATTAAATATAAAATATTGATATTAATAATTAATGTAAATAATTATAGATGTACTAAAATATTCTAAATATAGAATATATATGTATATTTTACAGTATCTATCATTATTGATAATTATTATTGTTTAATATTTAATATTTACATAAGGTGCCTTATGATAACTGATTCTTCATGTGCATGTAAGCCAACACCGCATTAGACCTAAAGAGCACAACCTGAAGCACATTACCCATATTTTACATTCCAATGTTCTTCACAAGAAAAAAAAATGTACTTTTTATTTTTAAATATATATTTCTATATATCTTATAATGTTAATGATATATATATATATATATATATATATATATATATATATATATATATATATATATATAGTATATATATATATATATTTTATTTATTTATTTATTACACAATGGCGTTACAATTTGAGGTCACTTAGACATTTTCTTATTTTCCATGAAAACATACATGAAATGTGTTTGAATGGGAAATATAGTCATTTACAAGGTAAGAAATGATGAATTTTAAGTGAAATAATTGTGCCCTTCAAGCATTGCTTTTGTCAAAGAATCCTCCAAGTTGTCAATTTGTTAGGGTAATCTGAAGAGATTTCACCCCATGCTTCCTGAAGCACCTCCCACAAGTTGGATTGGCTTGATAGGTACTTACATACCATATGGTCAAGCTGCTCCCACAACAGCTCAATAGGGTTGAGATCTGGTGACTGTGCTGGCCACTCCATTAAAGACAGAATACCAGCTGACTGCTTCTTCCCTAAATAGTTCTTGCATAGTTTGGAGCTGTTCCTTGGGTTGTTGTCCTGTTGTAGGAGGAAATTGGCTCCAATCAAGCATCATCCACAGGGTATGGCATTGCAAAAGTAGTAATAGCCTTCCTTCTTTAAGGTCCCTTTTACCTTGTATAAATCTCCCACTTTACCACCACCAAAGCACACCCAGACCATCAAATTGCCTCTACCATGCTTAACAGATGGTATCAAGCACTGCTCCGGTATCTTTTCATTTGGTCTGCGTCTCACAAATGTGATCTAACCACACCTTAAACTTCGATTTGTCTATCCCAGTGTTTCTCAACCATGGTCCTCAAGTACCCCTCACAGGCCAGGATTTCATTATTACTGAACTAGAGCACAAGTGAAATAATCAGCTGATGGGTGAGAGCAGTCTAGTTACCATGGCTACTGATCAGCTGATTATTTCACCTGTGCAGAGTGAAATAGACCTAGTTCAGCTATAATGAAAACCTGGCCTGTTGATGTACTTAAGGACTGCAGTTGAGAAACACTGGTCTATCTATAACAATTTTTTCAATCTTCATCTGTCCAATGTCTGTGTTCTTTTGCCCATCTTAATCTTCTCTGTTTATTGGCCAGTCTGAGACATGTTTTTTTCTTTGAAACTCTGCCTAGAACGCTAGCATCCTGAAGTCGCCTCTTCACTGTTGACATTGAAACTGGTGTTTTGCATCTGTTTCTGAAACAAGACATTCTAATGTATTTATCCTCTTGCTCAGTTGTGCACCGGGGCATCCCACTCCACTTTCTATTCTAGTTAGAGCCAATTCGCACATGGAATAGCATTCATTTCTTAGAACAAGAATAGACTGACGAGTTTCAGAAGAACATTCTTTGTCTCTGGCCATCTTAAGTCTGTGATCAAACCCATAATTGCTCAGGCTCCAGAAAATCAACTAGTTTAATGAATGCCAGTTTTATTGCTTCTTTAATCAGCACAACAGTTTTCAGCTGTGCTAACATAATTGCAAAAGGGTTTTCTAAGGATCAACTAGCCTTTTTAAATGATAAACTTGGATTAGCAAACACAACGTGCCATAGAAAAACAGGATAGATGGTTGCTTATAATGGGCCTCTGTACGCCTATGTAGATATTCCATTAAAAATCATCCATTTCCATCTACAATAGTCATTTACAACATTAACAATGTCTACAATATATTTCTGATCAGTTTGATGTTATTTTAATGGACAAAAAAAATTGCTTTTCTTTCGAAAACAAGGAAATTTGTAAGTGACTCCAAACTTTACATTAGTGTATATATAACTAAACATCTATATGAATATAGAGGTATATATGTATATATATATATATATATATATATATAGATTTATATAGAAATAATTATTTCAAATAAAAATTATTTCCTGTATGTGAAGAACATTGGAACGTTAAAGATTTACAGCAAATACACAGTAAAACACATTAAAAATTATTCAGACATATCTATCTATCTATCTATCTATCTATCTATCTATCTATATATATATAATAGTCCTTTGCAGTCAAATACATGGTAATATTACCATATACCTTTTTTATTAATATGTATATGACTAATTGTTTTTATCAGATAGTGTTTATATGAGTGTAACTGTTTATTTGAATGTATTTTTGTTGTGTTTGTTGCCACTTTTATTTTATCCCTAACTCTTTATGCAAGGTCTTTAGTCATGCTAACCTGACGCGTTAAATTCAACTGTGCTCGAACGAATGCGCTTACTTTTAACTTGTAATATCTTAGTGTGCCACTTGTAATCTAGCCACAGTGTTTAAGATTATCATACATATCCTTTATACACATTTGGGACTCTTTACAGCATTTAAATGTACATTACAGAACAGGACATTTTCATACATTGGCAATCAGAGAAACTGTTTCTTATTACCATGTCTTCAAACTTTCCTATTTTGGTACAATTTTTAAGCGTCCTTCTGCTTTGATTAAGGTGTTCTATTTATAGATCTCATTCAGCTGCAATATTTGTTTGTTTTTTCCTTTGTGCAGCTCCTGGTTCTGGTCTTCATCTGCGGACCATGACCAAAGATCTAATTGATCACAAGTTTGAAACCTCCTGACAATCTTTCTTGAGTGTCTGGTTCCTCATTCTGTTGCCACTGAAAAATTTTCCAAATCATTTTTAGGCCAAGTTCAATAAGGCTTTGCTATACCTCCCCTAATGTCCTTCACCTTTGGCATTTGTTATCCCACTTATGTACATCATGGCTGCATTGTTTTCTGTTCCCTATAAATGCAGACCTCTTCTTCTCAAGCTTTTCTTGTCACTTTGAAGAATCTTCTTCTTACAGAAATGATTTGCCTTTTATCTTGAATGAATTGGTCATAAGGTTTTTTTATTCAATCCTGCTTGTGGGAAAGGCCTTTTCTGTCCAATTCTGGGCCTCAATGCTCAACTAATTTGTCAAATGTTCCTAATTGTCAGTGAACTCATTCAGTTTAATTCTGATAGATGTGGAATCTCAGCAATACATCTCCCATTCACTTCATAATGCCTACCTGCATATACACTTTTATTCCACTGACTAAAAGATTAGTCTCTTTTGACTACCAGCATTTTTAGTTGGTGGCCATTTTGTCTGACCAAGACACTATACAATAGGTCCTCCCTTAACTTAATTTCAAGTTGTGGTGTTTGATAATTTTAGTCTCATCTATCTAGGTTGCATAATCATCATGTCCTTATCCTACAGGATGGTGCTGGGTGAATAATCAATCTTTTGAACACCTCTCTGATCCTCTTAATTGGTATTAACTTCTTTGGAGTCTTTCTTCAATTGTCTCTCATGCCACTCACTCAATCCTTCTAATCAGGAAACTCTCCTGGTTTGACTACAACACCTCTGGCAAGAGGAGACCTCAGAGCTCCTTTAGAGAAACTACTAAGAGTCGTCTGGTAACAGCTCTAGTAAAAATTCTTGTGAGTCTTACACTTTTCTCCACATTCAGGATCACGGGCCTTTGTCTCTCTCCCTCCACAACTTAATGATTCTATCTAACATAGGGGCAAAAGTTATACTCTCAAAAGAAGAGTATCTTCAGTTTCTGTAACTGAAGATCTGTGCTGGTGCGGTCAGAAAATACCACTGTAGGAACATATGCAATCCTGTCACTATTCATGAAGATCTAGATGTGGTTTGTTACATATTTTAGCCTTTGTTGTAATGCCCATTCTGGGGGTGAACATATGGGAAGAGGACACATTCATCCACCTTTTACTCCATCCATGAAACTGGTCTTATGCAAGTTCAGGTATGGTTATCAGTACTAGATTCTCATTGCCTCCTTCTGACCTTAAATGTCTTGGTTCACCGATCCCCTCATTCTCTGTGGTTTCCTTTATTCTTCTTATATATTTAAATTTCAGGGTCCTTTTATGTAATCCAACTTTGCTCTATCATCCTGGTTTCTAGGTCTCTGATTTTGTCTGGCATAGAACTTTCCTTACCAGTCATTCAATGGCTAATGAGTGCATTAGCTAAGTTTGAATCCCCTTCAAAGTAATATTTTTCATGCCTCATTTGCATTTTTCTGCTCTCCCAGTGGAATGCTTGAGGGCAGTTAAGCAGTAATGTTTACATAGCCATTGTGTTCCTTCTACATACCTTTACAAATAATAATCCCTCCAATAATGCCTCTACTGAGACAACAGTCAGGAGATAGGATATGCAGTATGTGCATACATGTCCTATTTTTCTTTTTAAGATTATGGTCTAGTTAGTCAAACTGTCATGCCTTCCTTTACATGGATTCACTCTGCTTTTGTACTAACACAGTAGTAATGAAACATCTGCTTCTTCATGTGCTATTAGTATTAACACAAGAGAAAGGGTGATCCTGGTCATTTCTGAATAACAATCACCCTTCTTGGCATGAAAGGCGTATTTGATTTTGGGTCTGCTTTTCCTCTTCAACCTTCTCCCTTTACTTTCTATTGAAAAACTAGGGAGAGTAGTCTTTTGAAGTCTCTGCCTTTCTCCTAGTAGTAGCGTAACCTGGTGGTAATACATCATCTCCTGCTTCATATGCGGTTACTCAGAATGAGAAGATATACAATATTAAATATTTAGATACCATTTTTGAGGTAATCTCTTGAATAACTCTGTAAATAACACATTTTGCTGAACAAAATGAAACCAAGTTAGTGAAATTGATGGATGGAGAAGTTGCCTGTGTTGCATAGTAATATTAATATTTTCACTATAGATCACTCATATTTCATGCAAAAAAGTTAATGTTACATTTAATTTTACTGTATTATAACAATTAAGGCTCTTATGTTTCCTTGTAATGCTATAAAATACACAAATACTTCTTATACATTGTATTGAATGTACATGGATATCACATTGTGTACATGGCTATTACCCTGCAGGGACATTAAACTTAAAATTCTTCATCATGCATCCGAAATATAACATGCACAGAAATCTAGACGGCAGAAAGCTTAAAGGGACATTCCAGTCAAAATTGGAATTTACATGGATGCATTAAAATTTTGAATAGAAGCATTTTTGTAATATACATGTATAAGCAAAATGCTTCTAATACAAGCTATAGTTGTTTCAAAAGTATATTTAAGTATGCACCATACACCAGCATTTTAAACACAGCACTTCCTCAGAGAGCCTAATGTGCTTGTACCATCTGGTAAAGACTCCATTTGTTAATTGCTGACATGATACAAGCCCCCACTGGTGCTCTAAGCAGCTGCACTATTTAAAATTCTGGTGCACTGAGAAATGTTTACACTAAAACAGTGGTAATTTTTACTAGAAGCAGTTTTGCCAATATATGTATGTTGCAAATATGTTTCTAACCAAAGATGTAATTCCTCTACGTGCATTTAAATTTTGAATGGAATGTCCCTTTAATATATGGTTTAATAAATATATTCTTGTTAGCTAACGCATAGCTCACAGTTCCATGTTTTCTTTTCAATAACTCAAATGAATTTTGTCATGGACCAAAAATCAATCTCCTTGCCTTCTAGCGCCAATAACAGTTCTTTTTTTGTTTTTTTGTGCTTACAAACTGTTCTCATCCTAAACCACACTGTACTTTATACATAAATAAAACAGTTCACAGTGTCATAAAAAAATAAGCATAACAATTATCTTCCAGTAAAGGGATAGTCTAGTCAAAATTAAACTTTCATGATTCAGATAGAGCATGCAATTTTAAGTAACTTTCTAATTTACTCCTATTATCAACTTTTCTTCATTCTCTTGGTATCTTTATTAGAATGTAAGTGTAGGAGCCGGCCCATTTTTGGTTCAGGACCTGGGTAGCGCTTTCTGATTGGTGGCTACATTTAGACACCAATCAGAAAGCGCTACCCAGGTGCTGAACCAAAAATGGGCCGGCTCCTATGCTTACATTCTATGTTTTTCAAATAAAGATAGCAAGAGAATGAAGAAAAATTGATAATAGAAGTAAAATAGAAAGTTGCTTAAAATTGCTGCTCTATTTGAATCATTAAAGTTTAATTTTGACTAGACTATTCCTCAAGCAATGAGTTATGTTTGTCTATGCGTAGAGATGTTTTGGATGGTAGCTTAAGAGGCTTTCATAAATTAAAAGCAAACTATTTCTGCTCTTAATATGCATACTATTCATTTAGAAGTCCAATTTGGATTTTTATCTTTCTGATACATTTTTTTAATAGATTTTATAGTGGAATCGCATTAACTTCTTATCAAGTGGAAAAATATCTAAATATGTCATGGTTGATAAAACGACCACTTATCAGCTTGTAAAAATCCAATATCCCTTGCTACAGTTAAACATAGATATGTTTGTTTTGTTCATTATATATCCAATAACAATAATCTAATTTAAAACACATTGCCACCATAGTAATACAGTTTTCTTTGCCTATTTGTTACCAGGTAGGCATACAACTTTTCTTTACACTTTCATTTAGCAGTAAAAAATATTAACTTGATTTTCAGATCTCAATTTTGCCAGTTTTTTTTTTTGCTTTGTTGACCATTTTTTCTGAAATATATAATTTTTTAAGGGGAAAAATATACATCCTAGGCAATCCACACAATAATAATAATGAATTCTATGCAGACTTCGGAAATACACTAAGAAACAGCCAACATGTGCTCAGGTTTTCAATTACAACTACATTTTTTGTGCCCACATACAAGTCACACAGATTTATGACAGTCTTTTATCAAGGCACTCATATGTGAATACAATTGGCACAGAAATTAACACCTGGGAAACATTAGGGAGGGATCCAGATAAAAAAAGAAAGTGTAAACGATACAACTAGTAGTAATAAAAATCATCAAGAATCTTAAGAGATTTTTGTTATTGGCAGTTGTTACGTTTGCAACTGAAGTGTAAAATTGTCAGGAGTGTCACATTTGAGATAGATAATGGCTATGTGCTATACACACAGCCTCCAGTGTCACATGCTTAAAGGGACATAAAACCCAAAGATTTTTCTTTCATGATTCAGATAGAACATACCATTTTAAACAACTTTCCAATTTATTTCTATTATCCATTTCCCCTTTGTTTTCTTGTTATCCTTTGATGAAAAGCAGGAAGATCAGGATGTGTGCACGTCTGCAGTACTTTATGACAGCAGTTTTGCAACAATGTTATACATTAGCAAGAGTATTAGATAGCAGCACTATTTCCCATCATGCAGTGCTCCAGATGTGCACACTAAATTGTATTTCCTATCTGAATCATGAAAAAAAGGAAATAAACTAGAACTAAATTAAAATCATATTTTGCCTTACTTACCTTACATCATACAAGTGTTTTTTGCTATCTTCAACAGCACGGGAGACATTTATTTTTAATTTTACTAGTTCATTCACAACCAAAATATCCAAATGGTGAGGTTATGTGTGAGTAATGTGTGAGAATAGACAATGTCACCACATGCAGTCCAGTATGAGGGGATGACAAGAGCAGTCAGAAGCTGCATGGGCATAAAAAAGTGTGTGGGGGAATTGTACACCTGAAATCTACATGTACAGGCAATTGTTAAGGGGGGTGACTTTTAAAGTATGAGTAATGATTTTAGCTTGTTTTTCATTAACATATATATATATATATATATATAATAAAGTATGTTCATATCTTAAACACGTTTCTTGAGGATTGTATAATATTCTCTAAGCATTGCCTTTAAGGGGACCAAATCTCCAAACGGAATGTTATTCATACTAAAATCTCAAGACAAAGGACTTAAAAAAAATTAGTTTTTTCTGCAGTCTTAAATACAGAAAGAGAATATAATACACCTAGAAGCGTGCCTATTATAGTAGAATGGAAAAAACGTATTTGTAAAGAAAAAGAACCCTTGACTTCTAGGACTTATCTCCTTTCATTTATAGTGCAAGTATCCACTTTTTAGTATATTTTAAATGGATATGAAGCCCAAAAAAATTATTTTGCGATATTTACTATTTAACATTCTGAAAAAAGTTTTCAATAGATTTCTATTATCAAATGTGCTTTGTTCGCATTATATTCTGTGTTGAAGAGATACCTAGGTAGGCATCTGGAGCACTACATGACAGGAAATAGTGCTGCATCTAGTGCTCTTGTAAATGGATACCATTCTTGCCAAACTGCTGCCATATAGGGGTCAATTTATGAAAGCCTTCTTTCGGCTTCGCACCCCTTACGACTGCAGGTTCTCACAAGAGAACCTGCAGTCCGTATTTAACAAGCAGCGGTCATCAGACTGCTGCTATACTAACCTTTTGCCACCTCTTAGTTGGCGAATTTCAGTCTCCCCGGTCTCATACGACCAGGGAGATTGACAGCTCCTGCCCGCATGTGATTGGCTGTGCGCAGGCAGGGGGCAGGATTGCAAACAAACGCAAAATAACGCTCATGTGCAATGCTAAATTCCGGCAGCGGAATTCAGCCTGCCAGAAGTGAGCTGCAGTGGACAGGGGCGCATATGTGCACTGCTGTCTGCCACAGCTTGATAAATCGACCCCATAGTGCTCCAGAAATGGGGTGGCTCGTAAGCATACGTCCCTGCATTTCAACAAAAGATACCATAAGAACAAAGAAAAATTGATAATAAAAGTAAATTAAAATGGCATGCTCTATCTGAATCATGAAATAAAAATTTTGGATTTCATATCCCTTTAACCCTGTAAGATGGATTGACACTTTATGTGTGATAATAGTTTTTTTTCTATTAAATTTGATATTATCCAATCCTTGTTTCCTTAATATTATGATGTTCCTTATTAGCGCTGTCCTTTTTCTTAGAGTGAGATTTTCTGCAGTCTTGCAATAACGTAACATAATAGCCAAGTGAGAAAACATTGTTGACACTAAAATTGTGTTCGCTAGAATTGTTTTTCAATACCCCCCAGACACAAACACACTATTTATTTTTTTGGAAGAGCCAATTAGTATTTGTTACTGGAGTAGATAAGACAGGCCACTGTCATTGTGTTAGCAAAACTTGGACATTATCTTATCACATCTGGTGATGTCAGTTAGGGACAGAGATGTACCATGGTAAGGCTTACTGAGTCTGCATTGTGGACTTTCAATTCTCAGAATTAGTAAACACACAATTTTCAGAGTTAACTTAAAGTGATTGTAAAGTTTAATGAATAAGTGCCCGGTATCTAAAAATAATCTTAAAAACAGGGGCACTTTCATTCATTAAACTTTACAAAGACGCTTATCTCCTGCCTTCTTAAGCAGATCGATGACAAATCCGGCTTCCTCCAATCGTTGTGTTCCCCCTTTGGCATCCAGCTCGTGAGGCACGCAACGATTGGAGGAAGCCAGATCGTCATGGATATGCTAATGAAAGCAGTAGCTGCGGGTGGAAGATCAGCGTTATGTTTACCATAACGCAAAAGTATTTTAAAATGAATAATGAATTAAAGTGCCCCATTTTTTTTAACATTCTTAGATACCGGACACTTATTAATTAAACTTTACAATCACTTTAAAGATATTTTAACTATGCATAATTAAACATTTTATGTTACAGATTGACACGCTCCAGTAACCCCAGTGGGACTTTTTATATTGATCTCAGGTGTAATAGGTCACAATACCCTTTAACTGCGCTATAGCTAGGACAATTTTATAAAATGTATATCTCAGAGTTATTTAGATTTATTGCCCTAGATTTTCTATCACTATGTTTAGTGGGTTTTAGCAGTTGTTTTTGCATCATCTACCTTTCCTTCATAATTTTTCTTATATGTGTTTTTATTGTTTATTTTCAACATGGGTTAGATGTGCTATTACTATAAAGTCAGATATTGTTTTAAGGTTGTATCGACTTATCATATGCTTTGGAATAATTTTACCTAGTTAATCACTTTACTCTGATAAAGCTATGCCCCTCCCTCTTAGTTATATAAACAACAGACCCTTCCTTTAAAGCCCTTCCTTGTAACTATGTAATAAGTCCTCCACTGTCTGTTCTCCTGCCCTCTATAGCTCCGCCCCCCCATTCCCTTCCCCACTCCACATTGAGCGGCTCCTGCCCGCTGCACTCCCTTATCCTTCTCCCCGCTAATTTGGTCCATAAGTGGCCAAACATACACTAATCTACATTTGTCCCGCCTCTACTAGACTATATAACGTTATAATTTTTCTTTATGGCAATGTGGAGAATATAATTTATTTTTTCCCCTTCCCCTATTCACATGAAACCAACCCCCCCCTTGCTTCTTTATTTCTTAAATATATGTCTTATGGCATGTTTATTTATCACAAGGCGGGGTCACTTCTAACCTATATATTTTACAAAATATAAAACTGAAGTCCTAATATTATCAGTCCAAACTCTTTGCTAATGCTTTAATGAACGGGATTTATATACCCCTTCTATTTAATTCTATTGCCTAGTCAACCCCCTCACTCCCTCATATCTCTTGCCAATTATAGCTTCTTCATCCTATAAATAATCCTTATCGAGTACCACTCTTTAATCTCATAAATGCATATTGGGTTGACATAATTTGTTTTGTTGACTTGGCAATGTTATTATATCAATACTGTATTCTTCTTATCTGTAATTATTGCTGGATGTGTCACTATTGTTACATTTGTTTATGACTTCAATAAAAAACTGTTAAAAAAAAAAACATTTTATGTTACAATCTCAAAGTTGTTAAATTAGAATAGTGGGCAAACTAACAGAATTCCCCTCTCCACTACAGTCCAACCCATACTTGATGCATCTACCTTAGAAATTAAGCCTCTACCAGGTGTGTCAGAAGCTGGCTTATCTCTCATTTCAAATGGGGGGAGCACATTGTTATGTTCCCACTCAGAAAAAAAGAGTATAAGACCAAAGACCAAGGTGCTGTAACCATTTGCAATGCTGTTTATTCGCTTCATGATTTGGGGACTTTTCGAATTTCTGATACCGTGGACCACATTAAAAGCTTGAGTGTTATAACATGGTTTCCAGGCTTTAGGTTGGACAACACTGGGAAAGTACAATATGGTAATCACTGTGCAGATAGATCCTACCTGATAGTGTCATTAGCCATTTACACTTGTTAACTGAAGGGAGAAACACAGGAACAGAATGACACTGATTTCAAAGAAAAATGACAAGTGCAGAATGAAGGGATGGGTGGTCAGGTGGAGAACTTACAAAGAATAAGACTAAAAGAGAAAGAGCCCACGCAGCTAGAGTACAGATGTGACATACATGAAGCAGAAAGTGAAAAGGAAGAACGCATGAAAAGACAGACAAAGAAACATATAGCAGAGGCAAAAAAGGAGGATATTTAAACATTTGTAAAACATCTGTACGTGATACATTGCAGCCCTCATTGAAAGGCTTCTTGGTGACAGCTGAGAATGCATCATGGATGTTAACAATTAAGACAAAAACATTCAGAATCACTTTGCTGCAATTGTAGTAACATATATTCATGTCACACGTTTGTTCAGTATATTTACAGTATTGCAGAACATTCCATAAAATGTAACATGTTTACAATCTCAAATACCATGGCTTAGATTCGGTCTTCAATGTCTGTGCTATTCTATGCAACTGGTGTCTAAAACTCCCTCATCTCTCCAATCTTTAGTGAGAGCTGGGGTGATGCAATGCTAACAACCACTGCAAATATTGACCATTGATGAATAGGTTATATATATTGATAATACGCCATACAAAGTACTGCATTTTATCTAATATGCACAAAATATAGTCTGGTGTGTCCTAACATACAAGAGACTTCAAAACCACTTATCAACCTCCCCGTGAAGGGAAATACGGGTGTTGTCTAGTCCACAAGTACCACTAAACAAAACAGATTTTAAAGGGATACTAACCCCAATTTTTTTCTTTCATGATTCAGATAGAGCATGGGATTTTAAGCACCTTTCTAATTTACTCCTATTATCAATTTTTCTTTGTTCTCACGTTATCTTGATTTGAAAAAGCAGTACTGTAAGCTTTAGAGCCGGACCATTTTTTGCTCAGCACCTGGGTAGCACATGCAGATTTGTGGCTAAATGTAGCAAACCAATCAGCAAGCGCTACCGAGGAGCTGAACTAAAAATGGGCCGGCTCCTAACCTTTTATTACTTCTTTTTTAAATCAAGATAACATGAGAACAAAGAAAAAAATGATAATAGGAGTAAATTAGAAAGTTGCTTAAAATTGCATGCTGTATCTGAATCATGAAAGAAAAAATGTGGGGTTAGTGTCCCTTTAAGTATCGGCTTTCCAGTAGTTCTAGCCCTATAAGAGACTCACCTGTTCTCTGGTAGTAAAATCATTTAAACATGACATATTATGGCTTCTTAAGGACTGGATTTAAAAACTGCCACAGAGCAATATTTGAATGGATGGTATATTGAGCCCTCAGACTCCATTAATTAAATACTTTTAAGCCAGTTTCAAGTGGAAAATGCTAACAACTACAACTATAACCTAGATTCACTAAAAATGAATTAACTCTGCAGGCAGAAAATGGATATGTCCAATACATAGATTATCCTATGTAGCTGATTAACATGTTGAGAGCTAATTCACATTGGATTTTTCACTTGAGACTTCTTTAAAATGTCTTTTAAATTGAGCCATAAGATGGTGGTGTTGGTATAGTCTGAGCAATAGCCAATTCCTTCCATTTAAAAGAAAGAGGGGGCATACGAGGAAAAAGAACTGTAATTGACAAAAATATATTTACACTACTTTGGGAATTTAAATAGACTCAACTATCACATATGATGCATATTTAATCCATACATTATCTTTGCTTTTCTCTTAAAATTAAGACAATGATTTCCTTCCTAACATTTGCACTATATGTAAACATTTTATTAAAATGGATGTGGATATAATTTTGTGCAAAAACAGTGCAAATAATACCCAAAGCCTATATAAAAATGATGCATTATAAAGTGATTCTATGTATTATATCCTAAATCTGACACAGCTCTAAGTCAAGCACCTGGCAAAGTCTATGGCTTCATTATTGTTTCTTTAAATAGCAAACAAAACCTAATTCCACAAAGGCACAAAGGAGTTTACTATCATACATTTGATACCATTGTGTGTTTTTTTTGGTAGTAAACATACCCTAAGTACCTTTTATGTAGGTTTTTTTGCAGTTTGCACAATACAGCCACAGTTTTGAGTCCCGAAGAAGGGTGAAGTGGATAATACATACAGAAAACAGTATAACATTTCTCAGGCACTTGCGATATTTCTCATATATAACAACCAAAATGTAATGAGGTGTATGTGATTTCATTGCTTTTGTTTCCAGAGCTCAGCTTCTTATTCCAAGAGTATAAAGCAAAGTGAGATCTAGGAGTTTATTGATTATCCTTTAAAATATCAAGGTAGCATTTCTCCTGACAACGGTTTCTGTCAGGGATTAGTATTGCAGAGGTCTGAAAACTGTCCTTATCTGAAGGAAACACCTACGTTATGTAGTGTTTAAATACTGCAGGATTCCAATGTTTTGTTAAAAAGGCAAGCAGGGTCCCCATGGTCCATGCATATTTTATATAACTGACCATTAATATATGGAAGACAATTAGAGTTTTCTGTAATGTTAGAGAATACTTGGAAGGTTTGCAGGATTTGCAGAACAATTCAGACAAGACATGACAGCAAACACTAGAAAAACAAATGCAATTAATGACACATCAAATAAAAAAATGATAAAGCAACAATAATTATTGGAAGATTAAGTTGCAAACTCAAATGTATTTTAAACATGCTAGAGGTAAGTATAGAGCTGTCCCAAAAGTATAACAAGGCCAAAGATCATATCAGAAATTAGTTTTACAGATATAAAATAGGAAGACAAGATGTTAGTTTTCTGCTGTCAAAAATTGCTTTCCATTTGAAGGAGAGGGGGGTAATTGGACATGCATTAGCTTATAAAGCTAGTTTCACATATCTGTAATATAGGGGGTGCTACAAAACAGAGACAAGGATAATGCAGAACTAATGATAATATGTGGGATTGATGGAAAACACCATCTGCAGAAATGCTGCTGATATGGATACTGTAAAAAAACATTAAACTTTCTTACTTATGTTCAGAAAGTAATGTGCAGATAATTAAATATTAATATATATCCAATTAATGCATTTCTAGCTGTGTATTCCACATTGCCTTATATTGATTAGTGGCTGGGGATAGGGACCCTAGAGAGGCCTTATTATTTAACATACGATGAAAAGTTTAAAACTACACATTGGGCTCTGGAGATATGTGAAGGTTTAACCCCTTAGCTGCCAAGGAGAATGCCTTGCAGCCCCCTGCCAGCAACTTGAGTTATAAACCTTACACTGAGGTGGTATCATAGTTTCTAAGGAATAAACATGATTTACTGCAGCAGAATGACAAGGGGGATGGATGGCTTTCATTTAAAAGAAAGATGTAATTAAAGATAGGAAGAAAAAAAAAAGTAGGACTAATTGGTTGGACAAATATGTTATGTGACAAACATGGTATATGGATATAGAAGGAAGCTCTGGTATTTATCTGCAGAATAATACTCTATATGTAAATAGATTTGTAGGATAAATAGGATATGCAGGTGGAACTAATAGAAATATGTGTGCATAGATGGAACGAGCAAGGGATAACCTGGTGTGATGTATCTGTGTAAAAAGACTGGGGCTAAATGAAAGTGTCCCCTACAGCTTTTAGTGTCAGTGAGAGGTCTGTGTCCCTGGCCTCCCCTCCTCTCCTGCCTGTGCTGGGATCTGTGATACTGGCAGGATGACCTGGTTGAGTCTCATGGACTCTTCGTATGTAGGTAGGTACTTGACCTCCTCGTAGCTGGGCAGCTGCAGGAAAACCGGCGAAGCGATGATACGCAGCTCGTGCTCTGACAGATGCCGGACACTGTCTATGAGCGAGTCCTGAGAGCTGGTTTCATTCAGCAGCCCCGGGCCATCCTGACTGCGCTGCTGTTGACGCCGCGTGTACCTGCGCGGGCTGGGGCAAATCATGCGCTGGAGGAAGTAGCCGATGGCGAAGAGCACCAGCAGTATAAGCAGTCCGGACAGCTTTCTGACAAACCAGCCCACGTTGTCCAGGAAAGTGTGGAAGGGCAGCTTGCAGCATTTGATCTCCGTGTGGCTGACATTCCCAAATACACAGCAGCCTTCCTTCTCCCCGCAGAGCAGATCCCCGCAGCTCCAGCCAGCCTGGGACTCCTGCAGCAGCTCTACCCACAGCAGCACTGCCGTGATTACCATGGAACCTTCCGGTAGGCACTGCAACATCCTCCTCATTCCCCGCACCTCTCGGCTAGCAGGGGGAGCACTGCAGCATGCACACTTTTGTAGTGTCACTAGCAACCTTACATCCTGCTGAGTCTATTGGGAGGGGAGCTGTAACACTGCAGCCCCCAGCTGCAGCTACTGAGGAAGAAGATGCGAGGCATTCTTTCTTACGGGTTCTTGTTCCAGTGACCTTGGATTCAGACAACTTGATCATCGTGTGAGTGAGTGGAGTGCATAGCAGCTTCAGATATCAAAGCCAGCCCAGCATCATCACCCACTGGAAACAGACCAAATAAGAGAGAGATCAAATGGGTTCTGTGTCTGCACGCTGTGCACTGTTGCTTCTGTATATAGAGGCTAGTAAATGCATCCCCTAATACGGTCATTGATTTGGCAACGAAAACAGACTTACATTTATTGCGTAACCTCTTGTGATTACTGAATAACAGTTATGTTTATTCAGTGCACCACAAATTACTGCAATTAAAACGTTTAGAATGGTTTAACTAATGTAGATTCTATAGTGTTCCCCAAACTAATTAAACTAGATGGGCTTAAAAAAGATTCCCCCCACACACACACACAAATTATGGACCCAACCCTCTTGTGCAAACAAAATATAAATACAACCCCAACCTTTTTTTAAGAGCCACACAACCCCAACAAACTATAACTACACAAATGTAGCTTCTATACCTTTATGCACCTTGTACAAATATTTTTAATCTGTTGAGGTTATAGTTTAGGTGAAGACAAAATCATATACAAGGACATAACACTTCCATTCTACACACACTTAGAATGCTTCTGTAGTTGATAATTAACACAAATGCTATATTCTGTGGCAACCGATTCCCTTATCAGTAATACAATCTCAATATTAAATAAACTTGAAGGCTAAGAAATGGATTGCCAATTTGCCATTCAGGTACCCACACATAATGAGTGCTTAAGGTGATCATCATTTATCAGCATGACAGGTAGTTATCATCACTTGCTTGTAAAATATCAAACTAAATAATGCCATTAGAGTAATAATGTTCAGCCCTGAGTTTTCAGACACTTTAGTATCATGGCTTATAATTAAAAGGGTTATAGATAATTAAATTACACTTGCATAAAAAGATATCCCACCTAAGGGACTGCGTGATTTCAGACAATACGTGTATACTGTATATGTGTTTTTATGTTTATTCAAAAATAAATGTAACAAATCAATATAATTTTTTATTCATTTGTGCAGCCATATAATGTACTATAGAGGGTTAGAGTTAATACAAAGATTCTACACTCAGACTCTTAGCTAGTCCCAAATGGTGATGTAACCTCAAAAACACTATCACCGAGTTTAGAAAAGGGGAAAGAGTGATTGGGATAGCGCTATGCAGCTGCGAGTCTTATAGAGTGAAAATAAATAAATGTTAGTTTGGATCTATTTATATCTGCATATGAGGGTGTCCCCGTTTTGGTTGTCCAACTTTGCGATTTTTATTTTGGTATGTAAAGATCCCCAATTTATTTGGATCATATAAGTTGGATGATAGAGTATTTACTATATTTTTAAGAAACAGTCTTATTTGGATCGTATAACCTGGATGATAGAGTATTTACTATATTTTTAGAAATAGTCTTGTGTCCTATGTTTTTTATATATATATGTATCTTATAGATATTATTATAAAAAATGATGCATAATTATAAAAAATGATGCATAAGAAGAAAGAGGAGCAAGTGCTTTAAGATATATGTATTTTATTCCTATACAGATAGGGTACTTATCATAAAATAGTAAACAATAAAATCTAACACATAGATGCCGGCATCTAGATTTAAAAAACAGTTTCAGTTTGAAATTTGTACTTGTTTTATTCTTGTTTTATTCTATCAGTATTACTGCTAGTTTGGGACTATACCCGTGGTTTTATGAAAGCAGCTCTGATTGGCAACACCTGATAAACAACAATAGGTTTCTATTCCTTGACACACATGTATCGTATATTTTGTTGGTTACAATTACAATTTTTCAGTGCAGATCTAGTTTTACAATATATAAGCTAGGTTAATGTGAATACCACGTATTTTTGCTTAGACAGCGATATTCCAGGTCTATGGTGGTTATTTACAGCAGTAAATGGTAGAAAGTGGATTTATCTGTCATATATACGTGTATACGTGTATAAGCAGATTGTCTCTTGTTATAAAAACCTTTTTATATTGTCCATATTCTGGATCTCCTCCGTTAAAGTTGTGACCGGCCGGTCCTTTGGTGAAGTAGTTCCGTATGTTTTCCCTTGTTTAGGTTAAAATCCGGGTTCTTCCGGTGTTTCCTGATCCAATTGTGGATTTTCTCCTTGTGTCTGTGTAGCCCTTAAGCCAGGTGATTGAGGCTGGAACGGTTACTGGATCCTTGGATAGGAATTGCACATATGGAGTCTGTCCCTGGAAAGTGGGATATGGCTCGATGTACCTATCCTAGCCAGCCCGAACACAAGAAAAACCTCTCACCTGCTGGGTTCTGTATTTGGATCTCCTGTGACTGTCAGCAATCTCTACGCGTTTCAGCCTGAGGCCTTTATCAAGATGCTTGTGTGCTGTGCAGTCTGGATTTAAATATCGTCTCCATCTTCCTGATTGGATCTTGTTCTTGACCAATCCCTATTGTTTATTTGTTGTTCCTCCTCCTGGAAGGTTGTCTCATATTCCTTAATGTTGTTAATATAAGATTATCTATCCTTTATACATCCTGACCTGTTGTTATTAAATTTCAAACTTATTAGTTCATCTGTGATTGCATATGAGTTGTTATTTATCGTGAAAATAGAGATATAGATGAAAATACAAATACAAATAAAAATAAGAACACCATTCTCAAGCCTATGCTCCATTCTTCCTTAAATATATATATATTTTTTTTTTAAATGTTTTTTTGGAATGTTTTTTTGGGGGGGGGGGTTATTCTTGATCAACTTATATCATTTGTTTCTTTATATTCCTATGTTTTAAATAGAAATAGATATTGTGGTCTCAAACGTGTAGTTTTGTGCTCTCGCTTTGATTTGCAAGAGATAATAATCCTGAGTAGTATATTATTTATCAAGTAATAGTTTATAAATTTTATATAGATAACTGCCTGTATTCCAGTCATATATAAACCCTTTTCTAACATAATTGTGAAATACGTTTCTAAGTTTTAAAAGTGTGAGTTTTATTAAACCATTGTTTATCTGTTATCTTTGTGTGTGTGTTTTTAGTGTTTATTCGTGAACTTTTTTAGAAGTGTAATTTTAGGCTCCTATAATATCTTTCTTGCCAGTGAGTATAATGTGGTGAAAGGTTATATATACAATGCAGTCTGTATTTTTTATTATCACAGTTATATTAATGTATTTAGATCCATTTCTGAATTTAATCCAAATGGGTGTAATGTTTTGAAATTGAAAATACATTCTGCTTCCTTTTTGAGGAGGAGTGTATTCATATTCCCCCCCCTTATTCCCAGATGTAATTTTTTGATACCCCAGTATTTGAAATCTTTTAAATTACTGGAGTGTTTTTCTTTAAAATGTGAGTACAGTATTGTGTCTGTCGCTTTGTGTTCTATTTTCAGAATATGTTCTCGTATCCTATCTTTTACAGTTCTACTTGTTTGACCAAAATATAGTAGATTACATGTACATTTTATGCAGTAGATGACATTCCTGTCTGTACATCTTATTAGTTGATTTATTTTTAGACAGAAATTTGAATTGGATGATCTTATTTCCTTTCTTTTTTCACTGTATTTACAAGATTTACAGGATATACAGGGGAAGAAACCTTTTAGTTTATTTCCATTTAGGTCTCCATCAACAATGTTGTTTCTTTCTCTATACTCACTCAGTGATAATATCATTTTAAGGTTTTTGGCCCTTTTAAAAATTATGTCTGGTTGCTTTCTTACCCTTTTTCCTAGGATTTGATCTTGTTTTATTAGATGCCAATTCCTTTTCAGAATTTTTCTTATTTCAAAGTGTTGGCTACTATATTCGGTTATGAATGGTATAAAGAAATCATCGATTTCTCTTTCTTCTTTATTTTTCTTTATTAATAGAGACTCTCTATCTACTGTTGCCACTTCCTGTCTTATCTTTTCTACAGTGTCTTTATTATACCCCTTCTCTATGAATCTAGATGTAAGTATATTAGATTGAGATTGGTAACTTTCGAGTGTGGAACAGTTTTTCCTTACTCGTAGATACTGTCCTTTTGGGATATTAGATTTCCACTGTTTGAGGTGGCAACTTTCTGCATGTATATAGTTGTTTGCATCTATAGTTTTAAAATAGTTTTTGGTATTGATTTGGAGGTTGTTAATTTCGATTTCAATATCTAAAAAGTGTATTTTCCATCTACTATATTCATGCGTAAATGTGATACCAAGACTATTGGTATTGAGGTCTATAATAAATGTGTCTAATAATTCTGTGTCTCCTTGCCAGATGATAAATATATCGTCAATATATCTGCAGTAGAGCACAAGGTTCGCCCCCCATGGGCCATTATGTATATGTTCATCTTCAAATTGTCCCATGAATAAATTTGCGTAACTGGGGGCGAACCTTGTGCCCATTGCCGTTCCCTTAGTCTGTAAATATACCTCATTATTAAAATAAAAACTATTATTTTGTAAGATGAAGTTTATGCATTCCATAATAAATCTGTTCTGATGTTCAGGTAGTTCCTCATCTTTATCTAAGGTTTTTTTCACAGCTTTTTGTCCTAGTTCATGTGATATATTAGTGTACAAGGAATTCACATCACATGTCACTAGTGTGTAATTTTCTTTCCATGTTATTTCTCTAATCTTGTTAATAAAGTGTGTGGAGTCTCTAAGGTATGCTGGTAATTTAGTGACATACTTCTGTAAGTAGAAGTCCACATATTGTGACAAATTTGATGTTAAGCTGTTTATCCCAGAAATGATGGGACGTCCTGGAGGTTTCTCTAAATTTTTATGCACTTTTGGCAGAAAGTAAAATGTAGGTGTTTTAGGGTGGTCTATGGAGAGGAATTCTGATTCTGAATTGTTTATAATTCCTTCATCTTTTGCTTTTTTAAGTATGTTACTTAATTTATCTTTTTGTATTTTAATGGGATTATGTTTTAGTTTCTCATATGTGAATTTGTCTTGCAATATTCTATTTGATTCCTCTACATAGTATGTCCTATCCATAATGACCAGTCCCCCACCTTTGTCGGCCGGTTTGATTATGATCTCTTTGTTATTCTGAAGTTCTTTTAGTGTTTGAGTTTCTTTCCTATTCATATTTCTCCTAATTGGTTTGGATTGATCTAGGGCCTCTAATTCTTTTTTTATGTTCTGTTCAAATAATTTAATATGCTCACTTTTGTCCTGGGTTGGATAAAAAGACGATTTCGCTCGTAGATTGGTGTGTTTGTATTGACTATTCTCGTTTTTATTCCTGTCTTGTATCGGATTTTTTAAAAAATACCTTTTTAATGTGAGTTTGCGGATGTATTGGTTGATGTTAATGAGGGTCTCAAATTTGTTGAGTTTGCATGATGGAGCGAAGGATAGGCCCTTATTAAGTACTCTTTCTTGGTCTTTATTTAGTGGTGTTTTGCTTATGTTGAATATGCCAATTTTCTCTTTTTCATTGTTTGTGGTTATCTCCTCACTGTTTTGTTTTGGGGTTCCTCTCCCTCTTCTGCCTCTAACCTTCTTTTCCCTTGCTGTAATCTTTGGGGTTTTGCTTCCTCTATTAGGTTTCTTGATGTCCCCGCTCTGGCGGGGGTTTCTTCTAAAAAATGTACACGAGTGGGGGTTGTGTTTGCTTTTGTATTGTCTGATTTATTCTTATATTCTCTCCTTGGACTAGTTTCTTGTCTTAGTGGCATGAATCTATTATATGTCGGTATTCTCCAGTTGTCCTGTCTATTATATGAATCATCCCTTTTTGTGGGTCTAAAGTCTCTATCTCTATTCCAAGTGTTCTGATATGGTTCATTGTAATATCTCTCATGATGTTTATCTATGGGATCTTGGTGGTAGTGTTCGCTCTCTCTATAGTGATAGTTTTGGTAAGGTTCTCTATGTCGGTGTTCTTGGTATTGGTCTCTATTCCTATTCCAATTCTGATACGTTCTATTGTTGTCAAAATTCCTATGGGATTTTTCCCAATGTGGTTTTTCCCAGTTTGAGTTTTCCCAGTGTCTATCTGGTTTATTATAAGTTTCATCTCTCCAATTCCTATAATTGTTTCTCCATCCTCTTCCATATGAGTTATTCTCATATTGTTGTACTGTATTGTGTGTCATATGTGAGTTTTTAAGTGAATTTTTCTTGTTCGTGTTATTAGTTTTCTTTTTACTGAATATGTGTATGGGTTCTTTCCTTGTATTTTCTATTTTGTATCACCATTGGTGGTTGTGTCACTGATGTTCTCTTGTTCTTCCCATACTGGGTTATTTGTTTGTGTGGTATCCTCGTCATCTTTTTTATAATCTGCTGAGTCTCTATTAAATTTGGAGTTTTTCTGTGTTACAATATTTTCTTTTAGTTCTGATATTCTTTTAATGATCTCACTTTGTATATTTTTGTCATCTTCCTTTATTTCCATGTTACCTAGTTTATCTTTAATTATTTCTATCTCCTCTTTAGTTGTGTCTAGTTGTAATTTCCTTGCTTTGACTATGATATTCATTAAGTTAATTGAGGCTGTTTCTAACACTTCAAACCATTCTTTGGACAATGTGTCAGGTAGTGCAAATGTGCAGTCCTTTTTAAGTCTGAGACCTCTCGGTACCATTTTTAAGTTAATGTAATTCTGTATATATTTTATTTCTAGTATATGTTTTATTTCTTTACACATTATGTCTTCTAAATCAGAATAAATGTTTTCTATGTTTGTGGTCTCTAATGTATTGTACATTCTATTGTTTGTGTTTGTGTCTATATTCTGAAGTATTAAGTCTCTATGGCTAAAGATGTCCATATTTTATATTTGTATTTAACTATTCTTTAGTCACGTGTCCTTTTTATTTCTATCGAATTTTTATTATTTATATTTCCTTCAAATATAGATGAATTTCTTTATTCAGTATTTTGAGTGTTGATAATTTTATAGCTTTTAAATGTTAATAATTTCACAATTCTGAGTGTATAAATCAAGTTTGGTAAGTAATGAGTGGATCTTTGTATAAGAGGTTATTGTAATACTATAGAGGGTTAGAGTTAATACAAAGATTCTACACTCAGACTCTTAGCTAGTCCCAAATGGTGATGTAACCTCAAAAACACTATCACCGAGTTTAGAAAAGGGGAAAGAGTGATTGGGATAGCGCTATGCAGCTGCGAGTCTTATAGAGTGAAAATAAATAAATGTTAGTTTGGATCTATTTATATCTGCATATGAGGGTGTCCCCGTTTTGGTTGTCCAACTTTGCGATTTTTATTTTGGTATGTAAAGATCCCCAATTTATTTGGATCATATAAGTTGGATGATAGAGTATTTACTATATTTTTAAGAAACAGTCTTATTTGGATCGTATAACCTGGATGATAGAGTATTTACTATATTTTTAGAAATAGTCTTGTGTCCTATGTTTTTTATATATTTATGTATCTTATAGATATTATTATAAAAAATGATGCATAATTATAAAAAATGATGCATAAGAAGAAAGAGGAGCAAGTGCTTTAAGATATATGTATTTTATTCCTATACAGATAGGGTACTTATCATAAAATAGTAAACAATAAAATCTAACACATAGATGCCGGCATCTATATTTAAAAAACAGTTTCAGTTTGAAATTTGTACTTGTTTTATTCTTGTTTTATTCTATCAGTATTACTGCTAGTTTGGGACTATACCCGTGGTTTTATGAAAGCAGCTCTGATTGGCAACACCTGATAAACAACAATAGAAACATATTTCACAATTATGTTAGAAAAGGGTTTATATATGACTGGAATACAGGCAGTTATCTATATAAAATTTATAAACTATTACTTGATAAATAATATACTACTCAGGATTATTATCTCTTGCAAATCAAAGCGAGAGCACAAAACTACACGTTTGAGACCACAATATCTATTTCTATTTAAAACATAGGAATATAAAGAAACAAATGATATAAGTTGATCAAGAATAAAACCCCCCCCCCAAAAAAACATTCCAAAAAAACATTTAAAAAAAAATATATTTAAGGAAGAATGGAGCATAGGCTTGAGAATGGTGTTCTTATTTTTATTTGTATTTGTATTTTCATCTATATCTCTATTTTCACGATAAATAACAACTCATATGCAATCACAGATGAACTAATAAGTTTGAAATTTAATAACAACAGGTCAGGATGTATAAAGGATAGATAATCTTATATTAACAACATTAAGGAATATGAGACAACCTTCCAGGAGGAGGAACAACAAATAAACAATAGGGATTGGTCAAGAACAAGATCCAATCAGGAAGATGGAGACGATATTTAAATCCAGACTGCACAGCACACAAGCATCTTGATAAAGGCCTCAGGCTGAAACGCGTAGAGATTGCTGACAGTCACAGGAGATCCAAATACAGAACCCAGCAGGTGAGAGGTTTTTCTTGTGTTCGGGCTGGCTAGGATAGGTACATCGAGCCATATCCCACTTTCCAGGTACAGACTCCATATGTGCAATTCCTATCCAAGGATCCAGTAACCGTTCCAGCCTCAATCACCTGGCTTAAGGGCTACACAGACACAAGGAGAAAATCCACAATTGGATCAGGAAACACCGGAAGAACCCGGATTTTAACCTAAACAAGGGAAAACATACGGAACTACTTCACCAAAGGACCGGCCAGTCACAACTTTAACGGAGGAGATCCAGAATATGGACAATATAAAAAGGTTTTTATAACAAGAGACAATCTGCTTATACACGTATACACGTATATATGACAGATAAATCCACTTTCTACCATTTACTGCTGTAAATAACCACCATAGACCTGGAATATCGCTGTCTAAACAAAAATACGTGGTATTCACATTAACCTAGCTTATATATTGTAAAACTAGATCTGCACTGAAAAATTGTAATTGTAACCAACAAAATATACGATACATGTGTGTCAAGGAATAGAAACCTATTGTTGTTTATCAGGTGTTGCCAATCAGAGCTGCTTTCATAAAACCACGGGTATAGTCCCAAACTAGCAGTAATACTGATAGAATAAAACAAGAATAAAACAAGTACAAATTTCAAACTGAAACTGTTTTTTAAATCTAGATGCCAGCATCTATGTGTTAGATTTTATTGTTTACTATTTTATGATAAGTACCCTATCTGTATAGGAATAAAATACATATATCTTAAAGCACTTGCTCCTCTTTCTTCTTATGCATCATTTTTTATAATTATGCATCATTTTTTATAATAATATCTATAAGATACATATATATATAAAAACATAGGACACAAGACTATTTCTAAAAATATAGTAAATACTCTATCATCCAGGTTATACGATCCAAATAAGACTGTTTCTTAAAAATATAGTAAATACTCTATCATCCAACTTATATGATCCAAATAAATTGGGGATCTTTACATACCAAAATAAAAATCGCAAAGTTGGACAACCAAAACGGGGACACCCTCATATGCAGATATAAATAGATCCAAACTAACATTTATTTATTTTCACTCTATAAGACTCGCAGCTGCATAGCGCTATCCCAATCACTCTTTCCCCTTTTCTAAACTCGGTGATAGTGTTTTTGAGGTTACATCACCATTTGGGACTAGCTAAGAGTCTGAGTGTAGAATCTTTGTATTAACTCTAACCCCTCTATAGTACTACAATAACCTCTTATACAAAGATCCACTCATTACTTACCAAACTTGATTTATACACTCCGAATTGTGAAATTATTAACATTTAAAAGCTATAAAATTATCAACACTCAAAATACTGAATAAAGAAATTCATCTATATTTGAAGGAAATATAAATAATAAAAATTCGATAGAAATAAAAAGGACACGTGACTAAAGAATAGTTAAATACAAATATAAAATATGGACATCTTTAGCCATAGAGACTTAATACTTCAGAATATAGACACAAACACAAACAATAGAATGTACAATACATTAGAGACCACAAACATAGAAAACATTTATTCTGATCTAGAAGACATAATGTGTAAAGAAATAAAACATATACTAGAAATAAAATATATACAGAATTACATTAACTTAAAAATGGTACCGAGAGGTCTCAGACTTAAAAAGGACTGCACATTTGCACTACCTGACACATTGTCCAAAGAATGGTTTGAAGTGTTAGAAACAGCCTCAATTAACTTAATGAATATCATAGTCAAAGCAAGGAAATTACAACTAGACACAACTAAAGAGGAGATAGAAATAATTAAAGATAAA
Organism: Bombina bombina; assembly: GCF_027579735.1. Lineage (NCBI taxonomy): Eukaryota > Metazoa > Chordata > Amphibia > Anura > Bombinatoridae > Bombina > Bombina bombina. The sequence continues at coordinate 344,169,167 of NC_069502.1, read as the reverse complement.
CTAGGTAACATGGAAATAAAGGAAGATGACAAAAATATACAAAGTGAGATCATTAAAAGAATATCAGAACTAAAAGAAAATATTGTAACACAGAAAAACTCCAAATTTAATAGAGACTCAGCAGATTATAAAAAAGATGACGAGGATACCACACAAACAAATAACCCAGTATGGGAAGAACAAGAGAACATCAGTGACACAACCACCAATGGTGATACAAAAATAGAAAATACAAGGAAAGAACCCATACACATATTCAGTAAAAAGAAAACTAATAACACGAACAAGAAAAATTCACTTAAAAACTCACATATGACACACAATACAGTACAACAATATGAGAATAACTCATATGGAAGAGGATGGAGAAACAATTATAGGAATTGGAGAGATGAAACTTATAATAAACCAGATAGACACTGGGAAAATTCAAACTGGGAAAAACCACATTGGGAAAAACCCCATAGGAATTTTGACAACAATAGAACGTATCAGAATTGGAATAGGAATAGAGACCAATACCAAGAACACCGACATAGAGAACCTTACCAAAACTATCACTATAGAGAGAGCGAACACTACCACCAAGATCCCATAGATAAACATCATGAGAGATATTACAATGAACCATATCAGAACACTTGGAATAGAGATAGAGACTTTAGACCCACAAAAAGGGATGATTCATATAATAGACAGGACAACTGGAGAATACCGACATATAATAGATTCATGCCACTAAGACAAGAAACTAGTCCAAGGAGAGAATATAAGAATAAATCAGACAATACAAAAGCAAACACAACCCCCACTAGTGTACATTTTTTAGAAGAAACCCCCGCCAGAGCGGGGACATCAAGAAACCTAATAGAGGAAGCAAAACCCCAAAGATTACAGCAAGGGAAAAGAAGGTTAGAGGCAGAAGAGGGAGAGGAACCCCAAAACAAAACAGTGAGGAGATAACCACAAACAATGAAAAAGAGAAAATTGGCATATTCAACATAAGCAAAACACCACTAAATAAAGACCAAGAAAGAGTACTTAATAAGGGCCTATCCTTCGCTCCATCATGCAAACTCAACAAATTTGAGACCCTCATTAACATCAACCAATACATCCGCAAACTCACACTAAAAAGGTATTTTTTAAAAAATCCGATACAAGACAGGAATAAAAACGAGAATAGTCAATACAAACACACCAATCTATGAGCGAAATCGTCTTTTTATCCAACCCAGGACAAAAGTGAGCATATTAAATTATTTGAACAGAACATAAAAAAAGAATTAGAGGCCCTAGATCAATCCAAACCAATTAGGAGAAATATGAATAGGAAAGAAATTCAAACACTAAAAGAACTTCAGAATAACAAAGAGATCATAATCAAACCGGCCGACAAAGGTGGGGGACTGGTCATTATGGATAGGACATACTATGTAGAGGAATCAAATAGAATATTGCAAGACAAATTCACATATGAGAAACTAAAACATAATCCCATTAAAATACAAAAAGATAAATTAAGTAACATACTTAAAAAAGCAAAAGATGAAGGAATTATAAACAATTCAGAATCAGAATTCCTCTCCATAGACCACCCTAAAACACCTACATTTTACTTTCTGCCAAAAGTGCATAAAAATTTAGAGAAACCTCCAGGACGTCCCATCATTTCTGGGATAAACAGCTTAACATCAAATTTGTCACAATATGTGGACTTCTACTTACAGAAGTATGTCACTAAATTACCAGCATACCTTAGAGACTCCACACACTTTATTAACAAGATTAGAGAAATAACATGGAAAGAAAATTACACACTAGTGACATGTGATGTGAATTCCTTGTACACTAATATATCACATGAACTAGGACAAAAAGCTGTGAAAAAAACCTTAGATAAAGATGAGGAACTACCTGAACATCAGAACAGATTTATTATGGAATGCATAAACTTCATCTTACAAAATAATAGTTTTTATTTTAATAATGAGGTATATTTACAGACTAAGGGAACGGCAATGGGCACAAGGTTCGCCCCCAGTTACGCAAATTTATTCATGGGACAATTTGAAGATGAACATATACATAATGGCCCATGGGGGGCGAACCTTGTGCTCTACTGCAGATATATTGACGATATATTTATCATCTGGCAAGGAGACACAGAATTATTAGACACATTTATTATAGACCTCAATACCAATAGTCTTGGTATCACATTTACGCATGAATATAGTAGATGGAAAATACACTTTTTAGATATTGAAATCGAAATTAACAACCTCCAAATCAATACCAAAAACTATTTTAAAACTATAGATGCAAACAACTATATACATGCAGAAAGTTGCCACCTCAAACAGTGGAAATCTAATATCCCAAAAGGACAGTATCTACGAGTAAGGAAAAACTGTTCCACACTCGAAAGTTACCAATCTCAATCTAATATACTTACATCTAGATTCATAGAGAAGGGGTATAATAAAGACACTGTAGAAAAGATAAGACAGGAAGTGGCAACAGTAGATAGAGAGTCTCTATTAATAAAGAAAAATAAAGAAGAAAGAGAAATCGATTATTTCTTTATACCATTCATAACCGAATATAGTAGCCAACACTTTGAAATAAGAAAAATTCTGAAAAGGAATTGGCATCTAATAAAACAAGATCAAATCCTAGGAAAAAGGGTAAGAAAGCAACCAGACATAATTTTTAAAAGGGCCAAAAACCTTAAAATGATATTATCACCGAGTGAGTATAGAGAAAGAAACAACATTGTTGATGGAGACCTAAATGGAAATAAACTAAAAGGTTTCTTCCCCTGTATATCCTGTAAATCTTGTAAATACAGTGAAAAAAAGAAAGGAAATAAGATCATCCAATTCAAATTTCTGTCTAAAAATAAATCAACTAATAAGATGTACAGACAGGAATGTCATCTACTGCATAAAATGTACATGTAATCTACTATATTTTGGTCAAACAAGTAGAACTGTAAAAGATAGGATACGAGAACATATTCTGAAAATAGAACACGAAGCGACAGACACAATACTGTACTCACATTTTAAAGAAAAACACTCCAGTAATTTAAAAGATTTCAAATACTGGGGTATCAAAAAATTACATCTGGGAATAAGGGGGGGGGGGAATATGAATACACTCCTCCTCAAAAAGGAAGCAGAATGTATTTTCAATTTCAAAACATTACACCCATTTGGATTAAATTCAGAAATGGATCTAAATACATTAATATAACTGTGATAATAAAAAATACAGACTGCATTGTATATATAACCTTTCACCACATTATACTCACTGGCAAGAAAGATATTATAGGAGCCTAAAATTACACTTCTAAAAAAGTTCACGAATAAACACTAAAAACACACACACAAAAAATCTTTTTCTAGCACGAACAATATATAGACACATGTTAAACACATAGGTAAAGTAATGAACGTCTTTAAAAATATTTATCACGCTCCTCACTAAGAGATTTAAGGAACTCTAACACAACAAAAAATTTCACAAAACCATGGAGCAAACCTATTCGTATAATAAAATTTTTTTTTTCTTTTCCCCTGAAAACCAATAGAATTAAGATGTTAAACACATAGATAAACAATGGTTTAATAAAACGCACACTTTTAAAACTTAGAAACGTATTTCACAATTATGTTAGAAAAGGGTTTATATATGACTGGAATACAGGCAGTTATCTATATAAAATTTATAAACTATTACTTGATAAATAATATACTACTCAGGATTATTATCTCTTGCAAATCAAAGCGAGAGCACAAAACTACACGTTTGAGACCACAATATCTATTTCTATTTAAAACATAGGAATATAAAGAAACAAATGATATAAGTTGATCAAGAATAAAACCCCCCCCCAAAAAAACATTCCAAAAAAACATTTAAAAAAAAATATATTTAAGGAAGAATGGAGCATAGGCTTGAGAATGGTGTTCTTATTTTTATTTGTATTTGTATTTTCATCTATATCTCTATTTTCACGATAAATAACAACTCATATGCAATCACAGATGAACTAATAAGTTTGAAATTTAATAACAACAGGTCAGGATGTATAAAGGATAGATAATCTTATATTAACAACATTAAGGAATATGAGACAACCTTCCAGGAGGAGGAACAACAAATAAACAATAGGGATTGGTCAAGAACAAGATCCAATCAGGAAGATGGAGACAATATTTAAATCCAGACTGCACAGCACACAAGCATCTTGATAAAGGCCTCAGGCTGAAACGCGTAGAGATTGCTGACAGTCACAGGAGATCCAAATACAGAACCCAGCAGGTGAGAGGTTTTTCTTGTGTTCGGGCTGGCTAGGATAGGTACATCGAGCCATATCCCACTTTCCAGGGACAGACTCCATATGTGCAATTCCTATCCAAGGATCCAGTAACCGTTCCAGCCTCAATCACCTGGCTTAAGGGCTACACAGACACAAGGAGAAAATCCACAATTGGATCAGGAAACACCGGAAGAACCCGGATTTTAACCTAAACAAGGGAAAACATACGGAACTACTTCACCAAAGGACCGGCCGGTCACAACTTTAACGGAGGAGATCCAGAATATGGACAATATAAAAAGGTTTTTATAACAAGAGACAATCTGCTTATACACGTATACACGTATATATGACAGATAAATCCACTTTCTACCATTTACTGCTGTAAATAACCACCATAGACCTGGAATATCGCTGTCTAAACAAAAATATGTGGTATTCACATTAACCTAGCTTATATATTGTAAAACTAGATCTGCACTGAAAAATTGTAATTGTAACCAACAAAATATACGATACATGTGTGTCAAGGAATAGAAACCTATTGTTGTTTATCAGGTGTTGCCAATCAGAGCTGCTTTCATAAAACCACGGGTATAGTCCCAAACTAGCAGTAATACTGATAGAATAAAACAAGAATAAAACAAGTACAAATTTCAAACTGAAACTGTTTTTTAAATCTAGATGCCGGCATCTATGTGTTAGATTTTATTGTTTACTATTTTATGATAAGTATCCTATCTGTATAGGAATAAAATACATATATCTTAAAGCACTTGCTCCTCTTTCTTCTTATGCATCATTTTGTATAATTATGCATCATTTTTTATAATAATATCTATAAGATACATATATATATAAAAAACATAGGACACAAGACTATTTCTAAAAATATAGTAAATACTCTATCATCCAGGTTATACGATCCAAATAAGACTGTTTCTTAAAAATATAGTAAATACTCTATCATCCAACTTATATGATCCAAATAAATTGGGGATCTTTACATACCAAAATAAAAATCGCAAAGTTGGACAACCAAAACGGGGACACCCTCATATGCAGATATAAATAGATCCAAACTAACATTTATTTATTTTCACTCTATAAGACTCGCAGCTGCATAGCGCTATCCCAATCACTCTTTCCCCTTTTCTAAACTCGGTGATAGTGTTTTTGAGGTTACATCACCATTTGGGACTAGCTAAGAGTCTGAGTGTAGAATCTTTGTATTAACTCTAACCCTCTATAGTACTACAATAACCTCTTATACAAAGATCCACTCATTACTTACCAAACTTGATTTATACACTCCGAATTGTGAAATTATTAACATTTAAAAGCTATAAAATTATCAACACTCAAAATACTGAATAAAGAAATTCATCTATATTTGAAGGAAATATAAATAATAAAAATTCGATAGAAATAAAAAGGACACGTGACTAAAGAATAGTTAAATACAAATATAAAATATGGATATCTTTAGCCATAGAGACTTAATACTTCAGAATATAGACACAAACACAAACAATAGAATGTACAATACATTAGAGACCACAAACATAGAAAACATTTATTCTGATTTAGAAGACATAATGTGTAAAGAAATAAAACATATACTAGAAATAAAATATATACAGAATTACATTAACTTAAAAATGGTACCGAGAGGTCTCAGACTTAAAAAGGACTGCACATTTGCACTACCTGACACATTGTCCAAAGAATGGTTTGAAGTGTTAGAAACAGCCTCAATTAACTTAATGAATATCATAGTCAAAGCAAGGAAATTACAACTAGACACAACTAAAGAGGAGATAGAAATAATTAAAGATAAACTAGGTAACATGGAAATAAAGGAAGATGACAAAAATATACAAAGTGAGATCATTAAAAGAATATCAGAACTAAAAGAAAATATTGTAACACAGAAAAACTCCAAATTTAATAGAGACTCAGCAGATTATAAAAAAGATGACGAGGATACCACACAAACAAATAACCCAGTATGGGAAGAACAAGAGAACATCAGTGACACAACCACCAATGGTGATACAAAAATAGAAAATACAAGGAAAGAACCCATACACATATTCAGTAAAAAGAAAACTAATAACACGAACAAGAAAAATTCACTTAAAAACTCACATATGACACACAATACAGTACAACAATATGAGAATAACTCATATGGAAGAGGATGGAGAAACAATTATAGGAATTGGAGAGATGAAACTTATAATAAACCAGATAGACACTGGGAAAACTCAAACTGGGAAAAACCACATTGGGAAAAACCCCATAGGAATTTTGACAACAATAGAACGTATCAGAATTGGAATAGGAATAGAGACCAATACCAAGAACACCGACATAGAGAACCTTACCAAAACTATCACTATAGAGAGAGCGAACACTACCACCAAGATCCCATAGATAAACATCATGAGAGATATTACAATGAACCATATCAGAACACTTGGAATAGAGATAGAGACTTTAGACCCACAAAAAGGGATGATTCATATAATAGACAGGACAACTGGAGAATACCGACATATAATAGATTCATGCCACTAAGACAAGAAACTAGTCCAAGGAGAGAATATAAGAATAAATCAGACAATACAAAAGCAAACACAACCCCCACTAGTGTACATTTTTTAGAAGAAACCCCCGCCAGAGCGGGGACATCAAGAAACCTAATAGAGGAAGCAAAACCCCAAAGATTACAGCAAGGGAAAAGAAGGTTAGAGGCAGAAGAGGGAGAGGAACCCCAAAACAAAACAGTGAGGAGATAACCACAAACAATGAAAAAGAGAAAATTGGCATATTCAACATAAGCAAAACACCACTAAATAAAGACCAAGAAAGAGTACTTAATAAGGGCCTATCCTTCGCTCCATCATGCAAACTCAACAAATTTGAGACCCTCATTAACATCAACCAATACATCCGCAAACTCACACTAAAAAGGTATTTTTTAAAAAATCCGATACAAGACAGGAATAAAAACGAGAATAGTCAATACAAACACACAAATCTACGAGCGAAATCGTCTTTTTATCCAACCCAGGACAAAAGTGAGCATATTAAATTATTTGAACAGAACATAAAAAAAGAATTAGAGGCCCTAGATCAATCCAAACCAATTAGGAGAAATATGAATAGGAAAGAAATTCAAACACTAAAAGAACTTCAGAATAACAAAGAGATCATAATCAAACCGGCCGACAAAGGTGGGGACTGGTCATTATGGATAGGACATACTATGTAGAGGAATCAAATAGAATATTGCAAGACAAATTCACATATGAGAAACTAAAACATAATCCCATTAAAATACAAAAAGATAAATTAAGTAACATACTTAAAAAAGCAAAAGATGAAGGAATTATAAACGATTCAGAATCAGAATTCCTCTCCATAGACCACCCTAAAACACCTACATTTTACTTTCTGCCAAAAGTGCATAAAAATTTAGAGAAACCTCCAGGACGTCCCATCATTTCTGGGATAAACAGCTTAACATCAAATTTGTCACAATATGTGGACTTCTACTTACAGAAGTATGTCACTAAATTACCAGCATACCTTAGAGACTCCACACACTTTATTAACAAGATTAGAGAAATAACATGGAAAGAAAATTACACACTAGTGACATGTGATGTGAATTCCTTGTACACTAATATATCACATGAACTAGGACAAAAAGCTGTGAAAAAAACCTTAGATAAAGATGAGGAACTACCTGAACATCAGAACAGATTTATTATGGAATGCATAAACTTCATCTTACAAAATAATAGTTTTTATTTTAATAATGAGGTATATTTACAGACTAAGGGAACGGCAATGGGCGCAAGGTTCGCCCCCAGTTACGCAAATGTATTCATGGGACAATTTGAAGATGAACATATACATAATGGCCCATGGGGGGCGAACCTTGTGCTCTACTGCAGATATATTGACGATATATTTATCATCTGGCAAGGAGACACAGAATTATTAGACACATTTATTATAGACCTCAATACCAATAGTCTTGGTATCACATTTACGCATGAATATAGTAGATGGAAAATACACTTTTTAGATATTGAAATCGAAATTAACAACCTCCAAATCAATACCAAAAACTATTTTAAAACTATAGATGCAAACAACTATATACATGCAGAAAGTTGCCACCTCAAACAGTGGAAATCTAATATCCCAAAAGGACAGTATCTACGAGTAAGGAAAAACTGTTCCACACTCGAAAGTTACCAATCTCAATCTAATATACTTACATCTAGATTCATAGAGAAGGGGTATAATAAAGACACTGTAGAAAAGATAAGACAGGAAGTGGCAACAGTAGATAGAGAGTCTCTATTAATAAAGAAAAATAAAGAAGAAAGAGAAATCGATGATTTCTTTATACCATTCATAACCGAATATAGTAGCCAACACTTTGAAATAAGAAAAATTCTGAAAAGGAATTGGCATCTAATAAAACAAGATCAAATCCTAGGAAAAAGGGTAAGAAAGCAACCAGACATAATTTTTAAAAGGGCCAAAAACCTTAAAATGATATTATCACCGAGTGAGTATAGAGAAAGAAACAACATTGTTGATGGAGACCTAAATGGAAATAAACTAAAAGGTTTCTTCCCCTGTATATCCTGTAAATCTTGTAAATACAGTGAAAAAAGAAAGGAAATAAGATCATCCAATTCAAATTTCTGTCTAAAAATAAATCAACTAATAAGATGTACAGACAGGAATGTCATCTACTGCATAAAATGTACATGTAATCTACTATATTTTGGTCAAACAAGTAGAACTGTAAAAGATAGGATACGAGAACATATTCTGAAAATAGAACACGAAGCGACAGACACAATACTGTACTCACATTTTAAAGAAAAACACTCCAGTAATTTAAAAGATTTCAAATACTGGGGTATCAAAAAATTACATCTGGGAATAAGGGGGGGGAATATGAATACACTCCTCCTCAAAAAGGAAGCAGAATGTATTTTCAATTTCAAAACATTACACCCATTTGGATTAAATTCAGAAATGGATCTAAATACATTAATATAACTGTGATAATAAAAAATACAGACTGCATTGTATATATAACCTTTCACCACATTATACTCACTGGCAAGAAAGATATTATAGGAGCCTAAAATTACACTTCTAAAAAAGTTCACGAATAAACACTAAAAACACACACACAAAAAATCTTTTTCTAGCACGAACAATATATAGACACATGTTAAACACATAGGTAAAGTAATGAACGTCTTTAAAAATATTTATCACGCTCCTCACTAAGAGATTTAAGGAACTCTAACACAACAAAAAATTTCACAAAACCATGGAGCAAACCTATTCGTATAATAAAAAAAAAATTTTCTTTTCCCCTGAAAACCAATAGAATTAAGATGTTAAACACATAGATAAACAATGGTTTAATAAAACTCACACTTTTAAAACTTAGAAACGTATTTCACAATTATGTTAGAAAAGGGTTTATATATGACTGGAATACAGGCAGTTATCTATTACTTGATAAATAATATACTACTCAGGATTATTATCTCTTGCAAATCAAAGCGAGAGCACAAAACTACACGTTTGAGACCACAATATCTATTTCTATTTAAAACATAGGAATATAAAGAAACAAATGATATAAGTTGATCAAGAATAAAACCCCCCCCCAAAAAAACATTCCAAAAAAACATTTCAAAAAATATATATTTAAGGAAGAATGGAGCATAGGCTTGAGAATGGTGTTCTTATTTTTATTTGTATTTGTATTTTCATCTATATCTCTATTTTCACGATAAATAACAACTCATATGCAATCACAGATGAACTAATAAGTTTGAAATTTAATAACAACAGGTCAGGATGTATAAAGGATAGATAATCTTATATTAACAACATTAAGGAATATGAGACAACCTTCCAGGAGGAGGAACAACAAATAAACAATAGGGATTGGTCAAGAACAAGATCCAATCAGGAAGATGGAGACGATATTTAAATCCAGACTGCACAGCACACAAGCATCTTGATAAAGGCCTCAGGCTGAAACGCGTAGAGATTGCTGACAGTCACAGGAGATCCAAATACAGAACCCAGCAGGTGAGAGGTTTTTCTTGTGTTCGGGCTGGCTAGGATAGGTACATCGAGCCATATCCCACTTTCCAGGGACAGACTCCATATGTGCAATTCCTATCCAAGGATCCAGTAACCGTTCCAGCCTCAATCACCTGGCTTAAGGGCTACACAGACACAAGGAGAAAATCCACAATTGGATCAGGAAACACCGGAAGAACCCGGATTTTAACCTAAACAAGGGAAAACATACGGAACTACTTCACCAAAGGACCGGCCGGTCACAACTTTAACGGAGGAGATCCAGAATATGGACAATATAAAAAGGTTTTTATAACAAGAGACAATCTGCTTATACACGTATACACGTATATATGACAGATAAATCCACTTTCTACCATTTACTGCTGTAAATAACCACCATAGACCTGGAATATCGCTGTCTAAACAAAAATACGTGGTATTCACATTAACCTAGCTTATATATTGTAAAACTAGATCTGCACTGAAAAATTGTAATTGTAACCAACAAAATATACGATACATGTGTGTCAAGGAATAGAAACCTATTGTTGTTTATCAGGTGTTGCCAATCAGAGCTGCTTTCATAAAACCACGGTTATAGTCCCAAACTAGCAGTAATACTGATAGAATAAAACAAGAATAAAACAAGTACAAATTTCAAACTGAAACTGTTTTTTAAATCTAGATGCCGGCATCTATGTGTTAGATTTTATTGTTTACTATTTTATGATAAGTACCCTATCTGTATAGGAATAAAATACATATATCTTAAAGCACTTGCTCCTCTTTCTTCTTATGCATCATTTTTTATAATTATGCATCATTTTTTATAATAATATCTATAAGATACATATATATATAAAAAACATAGGACACAAGACTATTTCTAAAAATATAGTAAATACTCTATCACCCAGGTTATACGATCCAAATAAGACTGTTTCTTAAAAATATAGTAAATACTCTATCATCCAACTTATATGATCCAAATAAATTGGGGATCTTTACATACCAAAATAAAAATCGCAAAGTTGGACAACCAAAACGGGGACACCCTCATATGCAGATATAAATAGATCCAAACTAACATTTATTTATTTTCACTCTATAAGACTCCCAGCCATATAATGTACACTAGTAAAAAACAATGCTAGGCATGAAAAATGTGTAAACGCTTGTGAAAAAAGTTTGAAACTCGTATCTGCAATAAAATCACATGGGTATCTGTATCTGGTAATTTATTCTGATATTTTTGAGGGGGGGGGGGGCAATATTTTTGTGTAGGTAAAATTATGTTAAGTTGCTCTATTTTATGTTAGATATTTGCAATTGTGGTTACAGGGTGCTCTCATGAAGTATCTGTGACATAAAACACATCCTTTCCAACATTATAAAAAAAAGTAGTTCTTCGTCTCCTATAAAAAAGCTTTAATTGGATCCCGACTGCATCAAGAATTACAGACCTATCTCAAACCTTCTTTCCTAGGAAAAGTAATTGAGAAAGTTGTTGTAACCCAACTAGAAGCATGGTTATTAACCAACAATATTTGTGACTCATTCCAGTCAGGTTTTAAGACAAGGCATAGTACTGAAACTGTGCTGGTACAGGTACTAAAGAAACTCCTGATGGCAAAAGACTGGGGTGAGTGCTCAATATTAATTCTCTTTGACCTCTCCGCTGCATTTGACAATGTGGACCATGGCATTTTACTAAACCACCTGCAGGATGTCTGTGGGCTGAGTGGTACAGTTCTAAGGTCATCCAGGGTTTGTACCTCTGCACCTGTCTCCTTGGCATGTGGAGTCCCACAGGGTTCCATCTTATCCCCCATGTTATTTGCTGTAGATATGCTTCCAATGGTGAAATAATAATGCAGCATGGAATCAGCTACCACTGTTATGCAGATGACACACAAATATACATCTCCTTCAAGCCAAACTCAAATGGAAACAGTGAATAAATGTCTTGCTGATCTGTTGGAATGGTTGAGTGCTAGTTGGTTGAAACTAAACCTAAAGTACTTGTTATGGGTAGAGTACAATGATAACTAACCTGCAGCAAGATCAACAAATTGTTCTAGAATGTAGAGGATCAAAACTTCAAACCTCAAATCTAATAAGAAATCTTGGTGTTATGCTTGACTGAATTTTCTTTGAAACATCATATATCAGCAACAGTTCAAGCCTCATTCTTTCATTTAAAGAATATAGCCAGGATCAAGCACCTGATTCCTACAAAAGATCTTTCAATGATCATCCATGCATTGGTGAAGCTGGAGAGATAGCTCAGCATGCTAAGGCACTGTGGCTGAGCGCTGTAGCAACCCAGGTTTGATCCCCAGCGAGGTCCACTCAGCCTTTCATCCTTCCGAGGTTGATAAAATGAGCAGCGCCTTGAGACCCTTACGGGTGATTAGCCGCGCTTTACAAGTACCCAATGCAATACAATATTTAGGCTACTGCAAAGCTCTTTAAAATGGTCTCCCAGAAAAAACTACTCCATTACCTTCAATTGGTACAAAATGCTGCAGCAAGGCTTCTAACTGGCCAGCCAAAATCTTGCCATGTAACACCTATCCTCCAATCTCTGCTATCCTACAAATCTCCGATCAGGGACCATGCTAGTTAAAAGAATTATTGGTGCCCTATGTCCCAACTCGCATACTTCGATCAGCACATACCCAGAATCTAAAAGTGCCAAGAATTAAAAACAAAATATGGTTTGCCAGATTTTAGCCAAGCCGCCCAAGCTCTATGGAACACTCTTCTAAGCATAGTGAAATAAACCACTTCTTTGGACATTTTCAAACTAAGGGGCCGATTTATTAAGTTACTGGCGGACATGATCCGCTGTAGCAATCATGTCCTCCAGACATAGATGAATGCAGACAGCATACGCTGTCGGCATTTATCATTGCTTCTGCAATGCCCCCCCCTGCAGATTTGCAGCCAATCGGCCGCTAGCACGGGCTGTCAATCAACCTGATCGTATGAGATCGGCGGATTGATGTCCGCAGCCTCAAAAGCAGCAGATGAGTTAAAGGGATACTGAACCCAAATTGTTTCTTTCATGATTCAGATAGAGCATTCAATTTTAAGCAACTTTCTAATGTACTCCTATTATCATATTTTCTTTGTTCTCTTGCTTTCTTTATTTAAAAAAGAAGGCATCTAAGCCAGACAATTTTTTGGTTCAGTATGCTGGACAGCACTTGTTTATTGGTGGGTGAATTTATCCACCAATCAGCAAGAACAACCCAGGTTGTTCACCAAAAATGGTCCGGCTTCTAAACTTACATTCTTGCTTTTCAAATAAAGATACAAAGAGAATGAAGACAATTTGATAATAGGAGTAAATTTGAAAGTTGCTTAAAATTGCATGCTCTATCTGAATCACAAAAGAAAAAAAAATGGGTTCAGTGTCCCTTTAAGGAGCAGCGGTCTTAATTCCTGAAGGCTCGCATGGAAACAGGGGTATACAGCCCCATTCGGGCCATGATAAATCGGCCCCAAAGACTACCTGTTTACACAAGTTTTTCAGGAATCAAATTTGTAACTTCTAACCCTCTTATGTAAATATCTCTTGTGTAAAGTACTTTGAGTCCAACCCTGAGAAAAGCACTATATAAGTTGCTGGTATTATTATTATTAAATCATTTATTTTCTGTGCATGCAGCAGATTTGGTTTTAGAATGCTCCATTGCTTTGAATGGAGTTCTCCAATTAACAGATGTAAAATGATTGTAGTGCAACTTGGCCTAACAATATGGCTGCCTAAGGTGTGAAAACAATCTTGACTGTGTTGTTTCCTGTGACAGTTAGCGAGTATGGGGAAGCATTGCTGCCTTACATAACTACATACTCACTATTTCTGCTGTAGGATATGTTTTTTTAATAGACTGGGCCCCTATTTCATATATTTTTAACACTATTTGCCTTTACACTTGATTTTGAATAGTGGTATTGGACCTACAGATACTGCATGTAGAGTTTGTAAAACCCATCTTTGTTGATGGTATAGATTCCACTGAGTATTTTCTTGTCAAATTAATTTCATATATATGGATGGATTATTGCAACCTGAAAAGGCATGAAAGCAGATGAATTAGAGCTGTAAATAGTTACTGATTTTAGTATAAATGAACTTTCTATTTAGCGATCAAAACCATTCATTTCCAATACTTTCCTAAAGATCTTTATAATTAATTTGTTTCCGAAATCTTACAAAATGTAACTAAACCAATATAAGTTATTGTGAATAAAAAGGTGAGATAATAAGTTGCTCCACTTTAAAGTGAATGTCAATATAGATGAATCGGTGCCTGGTTTTAATAATCCTATTAAAAACAAGGGCACTTTAATTCATCACAATTTACATTTCACTTGTTTTCTTCAAATACTTACCTTTTAATCCTGACAGCCGCTACAGCGCTTCCTCCGCCCGTCGCAAGCCTTCTTCGTGGGTCCAAAATGATGAATCCGGCTTCCTCCAATAACAGCGTTGCCTCAAGCCAAGATTCCCCCAGGGGGGAAGCCATGATTGGAGGAAGCTGGATTAATCATTTCTGACGTATGAATATTTTTCCGACGGCCGGGGGAATTGCTGGAGGGGCTGTGAAGATTAAAAGGTAAGTATTTGAAGAAAACAAGTGAAATGTACATTTTGATTAATTAAAGTGCCCTTGTTTTTAATAGGATTATTAAAAACCGGGCACCAATTCATCTAAATTTACATTCACTTTAAAGGGACATAATACCCATAAAAAACATAGATTTTGACGGCAGATAAGAGCAATGCAGAGTACCTGTAAAAAAAAGAAAGTATCACATGAACATCTCCATGTCAAAAAAGGAATACATTTAACCTAAAAGTATTCTCAACTGATAATAGTAAGTGCTCTGTGAACAGTTATGCTGTATGTTGGAAAAAAAAACAATAGCCAATCAACTTCACCAGTGTTTATTTCACACTGTGATGTCATGAGATTTCACTGAAGTGAGATTTAATAGTAAACCCTTATACAAGCTCTAACTAGTTAGTAGAGTTTTTCGAATATTATGACCCTTTAAGGTGTACTTCCTGTTAGTTTCCCTTTCAGTTTTAACAACTTGTGCCTAACCCCTTAATGACCAACGCCGTACCCTGTACATCGCTGGTCATTATGCCCTCGCTGTAGGGGGCGGGAGTTGGTGGGACAGCAAAACCCCACTACAGGGAAAAAATAAATAATAAGTGTGTCATTGAGGGGGAAGAAGGGAGGAGGTGTAATGAGGGATTTCCTATGTGGGATCAGTTGTATATATGTATATAGTTTTGATAGGTAAATATTATCACAGATACCAGACGGCTAAGGCTATCCCCCACCCCCCTACAACATCACCCCTGTTGTTTCTCAGTGGTTTTGGGCTCCTCAGAGCAACCAGCATCTCTGGAAGCTGTTTGTTTGCTTTGTTTTGGCTTGTTTTTGTGTTCAGAGAAGAATTGCTTTATGACCAGGAAAACCCTCCTAGGCTGGACGGGCTCCTGGAACTCCCGGTCGGCCACCTCACAACGGACACCCGCCGAACCCCTCTCAGGCTGGCCAGGCTCCTGGAACTCCCGGTCGGCCACAGGACAGCAGAACACCCGCTAACTTTAACCCAGGTCGCTCCAGCAACCATGTGCCCCAGAGCTCCGCTCTTTTTGGGATTAATAACCCCTGGGGGGGGGGGTACAAGGGGTGATGGAATTGCCGGAGGGGAGCTCCTTTGGGAACCGGGGTTTTTGGACACCCCTAACCCCTTTAACGGACTGTAACTCTGGTCCCCAGTAACGAATCATGCTGATTTTTGGACTGTGGAATCTGGGGACCGAGAGCTTTAAAATGTGCCGCCGCTCCACCAGGATCACCCCGAAACCGCCACCCATATGTATTGGTATTATGTGGGACTGTGGTTCCTATGGAGGTGCCGGGCTGTCTGGAGGGGCGGGAATGGTGGGAAAATAGTGGGATTGTCCAGAGTCTTATCAAGATGAGCTGTCTGTATAAAAGGAGTGCATGTTTTCAATAAAATCAGTTCCTGTCTGACCTGAAGGCTAGTCTGTCTAGTTATTTGGGTGAGCTCCAGCTAAAATCACTTTCCTGAGCTACATAGCAGCCTGTTCCAGGCAGAGGAAGGACACGCTGGAAGAGCTACCTAATCTGGGTAGCTGGAGTCTGCCACAGGGTGGGACCCTCAGTACTGGTGCTGTCAGGCATCAGGGGTGGCTACAGGCTGTGGTCACTTGCCAGCTACATAGCTGCAGTCGGCAGGGAGGAAGCAGGACCCCTTTTGGCGGAGCTACCCAGTCGGGGTAGCCAGGGGTATCCATCACAAATATAAAAAAGGCTCTATTTCTGTTTGAATGTAGTGAGGGCAAAAATGCTAAAAATGCTCTGGTCTTTTGAGGAAGTTTTTGTCTGAAATGCCCGGTCCTTAAGGGATTAACATTTTTTCCTAGCAAAAAATATTTTAAAATCATAAACCGATGCTCTTTCATATACATAGCAAAATATTTGGAGCACAGTGTCTCATTAAATATTATGGAGAGTTAAAATATTTTGTAGTTCATTTTTAAAGGGACATTAAACACTAAATAAATGTTAGATATAACGATGCATTCAAAGAAAAGATTAGTCTGAGAATAACATGTAGATGTATATTTTCAAGTTTCATTAGTTTAAATAGTGACAAAATAAGGTATTTAATGTCCCTTTAAATTCTAAAAGTGTACGTTCCAAAACTGGCTCTTGTTGAACACTGAACTGAATGCACATTGGAATTATATAGGTTGGTTGCGTCAATAGGCCTTGTGAAATTGCAATGATTAATTGACATGAGTATACCATTCTGGCATTGTAAGGAGTAACTGTAACAAATATGACTTTGTATTGCAATCAGTATAGCAGCCCTGACAAGGGATAATTGCAGCAGTCTTAAAGGGACTTATATATGGAATATGAAATACATATTTGTGTAATCTAGGGCTGCAACTAACGATTATTTTCATAATCGATTAATCAGCCGATAATTTTTTCGATTAATCGACTAATCGGATAAAAAAAATAATCCATAATTGTTTCCTATATTTTAAATAGAATCCAAATACTGAGTGTTACAAATATAAACTTCAGACTAAAACTTTACATTCACACAACTGTTTGTCCAACTTTTATGCAGCGGAACACAGTTTTATAATTAAACAAAACCAAAAACTGTTTGAAAAGAGGTAGAACCTCCACCTTGGCAAGGGGCCTCTCAATAAAGTAACCCTTGACTTCATTCTAACATAAAAAATATATTGAATATCTATATGCAAAGGTAAATAACCAGCTATAAGGTTAGAGGAAAATATCTAGTCCGCTCTAAACATAAGATATATACTTGTAAAGGTTGAATCTAGTACATATTATCACAATTGATTAAAAATATAAAAGACAAATAAAAAAACAAATCCAAAAGCGCTAAGGACTATATATATCAATAACAGGACAAAGCCTTACACATTTATTTATACAGTACATATAATCAGCAATAGCAAGCAATACGCTAATAATTGTGCAAACAGTTAATAGTGCACATCAATTTAAATAACTTCAATCTAGGGGCTAGGTGTAAATAACAAGCTTGGCACTACATCGTGCAAAGCATAGTTCCAAATAACCTGATTTAATATAAACAATCTAAATGATGACTCCTATTATATCTGGGTTGCACATAAGCCAGGGGTAGTTGTAAACTTATACTGTCCTGAAAAAGGGAAAGTATACGTCTGTAGTCATACTTTGGGCTAGGGACATGACCATAAAATCCAATACCATGCGCAGGAGCTCAGTGGAGTAAAGCAGCTGGTGTTGTACACAGAGCAACTAATTGCAAACCAACTAATCGATTATCAGATTAGTTGACAACTATTTTCATAATCAATTATGACGATTAGTTGTTGCAGCTCTAGTGTAATAATTTTTGAAGTATGTGTCTGTTTACAATAATGCTTCTTGGAAAATATGACAATTCAAGTTGTACTGGATTATTTTTTTGTACAAAAAACAATGGCACTACTTGTTTTACTTTACAGACTTGTTTCCTCTTATTATCTATTATTATTTTGAATGATAATATTGGGTGTAGGTGCTGTGCATTGACTCAACAACTTAGACTTGTAGTAAATAAAGAATCCACTAATAAGAATCCACTAATAGCACACAAAACTCTGTTAAAGGGACAGTCTACACCAGAATTTTTATTGTTTAAAAAGATAGATAATCCCTTTATTACCATTCCCCAGTTTTGCATAACTAACACAGTTATATTAATATTCTTTTTAACTGTGTGATTACCTTGTATCTGAGCCTCTGCAGACTCCCCCCTTATCTCAGTGCTTTTGACAAACATGCAGGTAAGTCAATTAGTGCAGACTCCTAAATAACTCCACGGGAGTGAGCACAATGTTATCTATATGACACACATGAACTAGTACTGTTTAACTGTGAAAAACTTTCCAATTGCTCTGAGCTAAGAGGCGGTTTTCAATGGTTTAGAAATCAGTTTGATCCTACCTAGGTTTAGCTTTTCAAAAATACCACCAAGGGAACAAAGCAAATTTAATGATAAAAGTCAATAGGAAAGTTGTTTACAATTGCATGCCCTATCTGAATCATGAAAGTTTTGACCTGACTGTCCCTTTAATAATAAAAAGATTCAACACTTTTTGTTACTTCTCCTTTTAGATACTATTCTTTGAGATACTACATCACAGAAATGCATATGGATACAATAAGCAGAGGCTAGAACACATTTTGCATGTGTAACCAGTTTGTATATTTAGAAATACACATGATAAGATATTTAACTCTCACATAGGATAACTCTGGTCTCATAGTGAGTTATACTAGTTAACACACATGCTTCTAGCTGGGGAATAGCAGATCTGTATTAATTTGATTTTGCAAGCATTAGATGGTACACTGAGTTAACATACCCATGTACCAAGTATATACACGTTTACACAATATATAACATCAAACCTATAACCCTGTGTCATTCTTTATATATGAGACCTGACTGCAGATTTCCTTTTTCTCTAGTTTCTGTACGCTGATACAGACACAACCCCATATTAGCCTTGAAAACCTTCCTTTATATAGCTTTATTATCAGATATAGTTGCTCCTGGTCGATTTTTTCTATGATATTTTAGTCCCTCCTGGTTGTGGTTTAAATTTAGTCTCCCAGTATTAGTTCATAGAGATTAAACAAAAAAAGTTCTGTTTTAACCAGTGTGCCATATCCCCCAGATGAGAGCATAACAATATTTACATTTTAATTATACTGTGCAACAGAGTTTTGTGTGCTTTTAGTGTATTCTTATTAGTTGATTATTTATCTACTATAAATCTAAGTTGTACTGGATTATGTAGAACACCTTTACCAAAAAACAGCATATCTAACAATATATTTAACTATATAGCATTTTATTAAAGGGACAGTCTAGTACAAATTAAACTTTAATTATTCAGATAGGGCATGTCATTTTAAACAACTTTCCAATTTACTTTTATCACCAATTTAGCTTTGTTCTCTTGGTATTCTTAGTTAAAAGCTAAACCTAGGAGGTTCATATGCTTATTTCTTAGACCTTGAAGGCCGCCTCTTATCTGAATGCATTTTTACAGTTTTTCACCACTAGAGGGTGTTAGTTCATGTGTGTCATATAGTGCTCATGCACGGGGAGTTACCTAGGAGTCAGCACTGATTGGCAAAAATTCAAGTCTGTCAAAAGAACTGAAATGAGGGGGCGGTTTGCAGAGGCTAAAAGTGTATTAATATAACAGTGTTGTTTATGCAAAACTAGGGAATAGGTAATAAAGGGATTATCTATCTTTTATAACAATAACAATTCTGGTGTAGACTGTCCCTTTAAACAGGTTACATAGATTTTGATGGCAGATTAGAATTAGGATGTCCATCAAGCTTAGTCATAAATTGTTTTAAAAACAGAATAAAAAAAATGCAGTGAAATATTATTATAATGTATCTATAGTAGTTAATAGGGATGTGCATTATCTATTTCATCAGCAAACGAACACCGAATATGACAGCTACCAGCAGCCTTCGACTATTTTAGGATCTGGATTTCTTTGGTGCAAATCCAGATCTTAGTTTGTGTAGCTGAATGCCACTGGTGGCTGCCATTTTCCTCATTCCTTCTTCTGCAGAAACAGACGAAGCACATCTCTAGTGGTTAAAATAGGCAGGAAGCAAGTATGATTAAATAATGTAAATATAATTTTTTTTAATATAAATCTTCTTTACTGTAGATTATTACCTATTTTATTTCACCCTTTTTGACTAATGCATGGTTTAACCAAAGCAAAATTATTGATGGCTTTGTATACTTGTAAAGCGCGGCTAATCACCCATAAGGGTCTCAAGGCGCTGTTCATTTTATCGACCTCAGAAGGATGAAAGGCTGAGGGAACCTCGCCGGGGATCAAACCTGCAATCCTTGGGTTGCTACAGAGCTCAGCCACAGTGCCTTAGCAAGCTGAGCTATCTGTCCGGCTTTGAAAAGTAAAACAATAAAATAATAAATAAATTGTTTTAAGACAGATAATCCCTTTACCCATGCCCCAGTTATGCATAACCAACACTGTTATATTAATATTCTTTTTACCTCTGTGATTACCTTGTATCTAAGAACCATCTGACAGCCCCCTGATCACATGACTGTGACTATATAAAATCTATTGAGTTGCATTTTGCATTGTGTTGTGCTAACTCTTAAATAACTCCCTGTGCCTGAACACAATGTTATCTATATGGCCCACAGTCTCTTGTTGTTAAAAGCAATTTAAAAAGCATGTGATAAGAGACAGCCCTCAAAGGCTTAGAAATTAGCATATGAGCCTACCTAGGTTTAGTTTCAACTAAGAAATAACAAGAAAACAAAGCAAATTTGATAATAAAAGTAAATTGGAAAGTTCATTAAAATTACAAGTCCCATCTGAATAATGAACGTTTACTTTTGACCAGACTGTCCCTTTAAAGTCACTTAAAGGTCATGGAAGTCAAAATTAATCATTCAGATAAAACATGAAGTTAAAAACATATAACATTTCTCTTGGTCCTGTCTTGATTCCTGTCTCTGCAAAGTATGTTCAGGAGCATGAACGTTATACAAGCTGTAGAGGGAGGCTGCAGCAGGCAATGCTGAGTGACAGTAGGTAACAGCCACAGCTCTGCATTTACTATTATTCACACTCACTCTTTCACAGGGGTCAATTTATTAATGTGTGAGTGGACATGATACGATGTAGCGTATCATGTCAGCTGCACATCAATAAATGCCAACAGCATATGATGTTGGCATTTATCATTGCACCGGCAGTTCTTGTGAACTGCTGATGCAATACCGCCCTCTGCAGCTAGCAGGGGGTGTCAATCAACCCGATCGTATTCGATTGGGTTGATTTCTGTCCTTGGCCTCAGAGCAGGCAGACAGGTTATGGAGCAGCAGTCTTTAGACTGCTGCTTCATAACTTCTGTTGGCTCGCCGGAAACACGGGCCATCAAGCTCCGTACGGAGCTTGATAAATTGATCCCTATGTCTCTTAAAGATAAAACAAGATAAGTGCATTCTCGGTTTAATTCAGTCTTCTTTATCAAACAGTATTCCAAGCTACACAGCACTAGCTTGGTTTACCATAGGCTGGCTGAAGCTACTGCTCTCTAAAGCTCCCTTTGCAGGTTGATTGTATAACACTGCCTCTCACACTGCTGCTACATTGTGCTCAAGAACCTTGCATGCTCCAAAACCTATATCAGTATGCCTTAAGAGAAAGGTGCTATGTTTATTTATTTGGTATATATATATATATATATATATATATGTATATATATATATTTCAAAATAACAAGAGTATTGCATTGAGCAATGATACTTTTTTTATTGGACTAACTATACATAAGTTTATAAGTTATAAGTTTACAAGCTTTCGGAAGAGTTCCTTCCTTTATCAAGTCTGGAGCAATACTAACCAATTCAATGGGATTTACAGATTATATCTTAAAACACAGAATAGCTAAGAGGACAGAAAGTGCAGGGAGAGGAGGAGGTGTCGTAAAAATCATGAGGGGGCTTAGGTAACAGGCAGACAGTGTCCAGTGTAGGAGAACAGACAGGGGAAATATATAGCTATACATAGAGCATATACTGACATAAAGTTATATATCAACATTGAATCAATATCTATAAAGATGTGAAATTGTATATACAGGGGGAATACAAAAGTTAAAAAAAGACAAAACTGTGGACATAGGCTTACCTGTGTACCTATGTATAAAGAATGTGGAATATACAATGTAATTGACTAAATGAAAGTACATTACAAAAATTTTTAATAATGTGTTAAGAATCCAGAGTCCTCATTTAGTCCAGAATTAAACAAGTTGAAGTGCATTATCATTTTCATTTCAAAGGTTTTTCTTTCCATGGTGTTTTTGAAGTTGCCTCTGAGAATTTTGATTTTGAGGTTTTGGATGGAGTGGTCAGGTTGGGTGAAATGGTGACCAACAGGGGTGCAGTATTTTGTTTCACAGTGGTTTTTGATTGAGTGTCTGTGTAAGTTCATCCGAAGGTGCAGTTTTTGGCTTGTTTCTCCAATATAGCATCCCACTTCACATTCAGTGCAATGTATCATGTATACCACATTTGCAGATATACATGAATATGCCCCTTTAATTTTATAGGATTTATTATTGTGATTTGCTGTGCTGCTTTCACAAACGGGTTGACACATTTTGTAGAGATCTTTATAGCAGCACTTGGTTCCATTCTGAGTGTTCTTCTTGTCAAGGGGTAGCTTCCTATGTACTAGTTTCTGCTTTAGGTTAGGTGGTTGTCTGTATCCCAAGATTGGGATTTTTGGAAAGATTTTGAGTGTGGGATCCTCTAAGAGTCTTTTATGATTTTTCGTATCCCTTCCACAGCAGGGTTGTATTTGACTACTAGTGGGATACATGATATGTTTTTCTTTTCCCTGTAGTATAGTAAGTGTTCATATAGGACTTGTGCATTCATCATTTTCGTTCAATGCTGAATGCAAATGTATATGGACTTTGGTTATGTTTGGATCTTTTCTGAACCAAACTTCTTGTAAAAGTGAAGCACACTAAAATCTGGATTTGCAGAAATTTGGCTCCAAAAAGATAAAAACATAATAAAAGTCTGCATTTGGCAATGAACTAAAATGCTGAATAAATCTCTTCTATATATGGATATAACTTCATAATAAACATACATAAAGTACATTGAAAATAGAACCTGGTGTGTCAAAACCAATTACAGGACTAACTATAAGGGTCAGTTGTAAAATTGTATTTCAGGTTAAAGGAACAGTAAACAGCCAAGTCTAAAAATTTTAAACAAATTAACATCTTACTTGGGCTTAAAGGGACAGTACACTGTAAAATTGTTTTTCCATAAATGTATTTTAAATGACTTGTTATACCAACTGCAGGGTATAAAATATTTGAGAAATTGCATTTTCGGGTTTATTTGTGTATCTGAAGTAGCTGGTTTTGTGCTTTTAAACCACAGCCTATTACAATGGGATGAGCTTCAGGTAATATCAGATCTCATTATGTTATCACTTTTATGTACACACTCTTGCTTCCTTATCTTATATTTGTCTGGAACACCAAAGCTCAATACTTAGAGAGAACAATGGAAAATAATAATTTTATTACTTAACTATCATGCCCCCCACTGAGAATGTAATCTCTTCTGTGGGCTGTGTTTACTTAGGTTTGTCAATAGCGTATACGCCAGTATCAAAACTTTCAGTATAGGTTTGGAAACCACAAGCTAAATCAGCTATTTCAAATGCTGAAATATGAGTAAAGGAGCTACTTGCAACCAATTTAATACAATCTAGCAGGTAAAAAGGATCATTGGGAATAATTTAAAGGGGAGAAAGTTTTTGGGTGAACTGTCCCTTTAAGTCTTCAGACAGCAAGGCTAGCCACGGTCACAATGTCAATATAAAGTTATCTGTTAAAGCCAATTAGGGAAAGATATGTAGCTGGGTTATCCTTGATAAGTCTGCAGGGTGCATTTCGAGCTCTGAGAATTAGAAAAGCCACAGTTTTCAAAGCTAAATATCATGAAAAGGAGGCACAATATATAATGGAAGTATGTTGCAAATATGTCTTACTAGGCATATCTAAATATTTTATATTAAAATCTCAAGTTTTTTTGTGTGTCACTTTAACAGATAATATTACAGTTATAAATTGGCAGCAATCAGTAGTTTGTATCTTAATACACACAATGGCTTGTAAGGCTGTCATGCGTTGGTAGTCAACCAGTTACACTGAGATATGTACTTGCATTACCTTAAATAATAATCATATAAAACATTAAATTGTCTCCATGCTTGAGCAATCTGTCAGTATAGATTGGGGTGACATAGATTTTATCTCAAGCCTCTAATAATTTAATGATTTAGTCTATTTAATGTAATCATCATTAAGTTATACATCATACCATTTCTTTAACAAATCAACTACTTGGTATATATCTATGCCTAAGTAATTGATTTTTTTCTATTTTCTTTTCCTGTGGTCATTATTTAAGTATACTTTGATGTTGGGATACACGTTCAATAATTCTGGATTCACTGTTGATTAAAAATGTATGAAGGCCATTTAACAGTTATTAAAGGGTTTAATACATTGCCTCCTCCATTAGGGGAATGGGCTCGGCTTTGCAGTATGTAGCTACTGTAAATTATTTCATGCCTTTTTCACGGAGGTGTCTCGATTCTTCATTAGTCAGGACAGCACTAGAGAGTGAATTACAATATAGTTTTGAGTTATTTATAACTTCAATCTATCAATCACCACATGGTATATTCATAGTATATATATTCTCATTTGTCTGTTGCATGTTAAACTGATAGTTCAAATGTTAAATGTTCAGCTACATGTTCCAGCATTTATCTCTTTAACTTCCTTTGATCTTGTAACTATAATTGTTCCTTTGTATTTATTTCACTTACATTTGTTACTCATCATTAAAGGGAAATACTAATGAGAAAAAAAAATGGGTTCCATTAAATTTAATGCTAGTTTCCTGTGACTTAAAGGGATACTGAACCCAAATTTTTTCTTTCATGATTCAGATAGAGAATGTAATTTTAAAGGGACAGTTCACCCAAATTTTTTCTCCCCTTTTAAATTGTTCCCAATGATTCATTTTACCTGCTGGAGTGTTTTAAATTGTTTACAAGTAGCTCCTTTACCCCTATTTTGGCATTTGAAATAGCTGATTTAACCTATGGTATACCAACCTATACTGAAAGTTTCTATACTGGAGTATATTCTATTGAATAGACTAAGTAAACGCAGACAGCAGAATAAATTACTCTTAGTGGGGTGCAGGATAGTTAAGTAATAAAATGATAATTTTCCATTGTCCTCTCTAAGTATTGAGCTTTAGTTTTCTAGACAAATATAAGATAATGAAGCAAGTGTGTGTACATAAAGTGATAACATAATGAGATCTGATATTACCTGAGGCTCAACCCTTTGTAATAGGCTGGGGTTTAAAAGCACAAAACCAGCTACTTCATATACACAAATAAACCGAAAAATGCAATTTCTCATAAATGTTATACTCTGCAGCTGGTATAACAAGTCATTGAAAATACATTCATATAAAAACAATTTTACTGTGTATTGTCCCTTTAAGCAACTTTCTAATTTACTCCTATTATCCATTTTTTTCCCGTTTTCTTGCTATCTTTATTTGAAAAAGCAGGAATGTAAGCTTACGAGCCGGCCTATTTTTGGTTCAAAACCCTGGATAGCGCTTGTTGATTGGTGAATACCATTTAGCCACCAATCAGCAAGAACATCCTAGGTGTTGAACCGAAGATGGTGCCGGCTCGTAAGCTTGCATTCCTGCTTTTTTAAATAAAGATACCAAGAGAACAAAAAAAAAATTATAATAGGAGTAAATTAAAAAGTTGCTTAAAATTGCATGCTCTATCTGAATCATGAAAGAAAAAATGTGGGTTCAGTATCCCTTTAAAGGGGCATTGAACACTAAATACATTAAGCATACTATTGAGGTTATTCCCCACCATCCTCTAGTCATGGGTGCCGCCAAGTTGAAATCTATGTTTGCTTACATTCCAGAGCTGATGTATTTGCAGATGTGCAGCAATTCTCCTTCAGTTGCCAACATTTGAAAAAAATGTCCAGATACACTTTGCAGCAGAGCCCATATATTGTTTGCATAGCTCCGCCCACTCTAATCCACCCCAAAATAAGCACATAAAATGCTAGCAGTATAATTTAGCCATACTTCTTCATTAAAGGGATAGGATAGTTAAAATTAAATTGAATTCAGATAGAGCATGTAATTTTTAAATTCACTTCTACTTTGTTCTCTTGGCTACCTCTGTTGAAAAGGATATGTACATATCAGCAGCAGCAGCAATACAGTACTGGGAGCAAGCAGTTGATTGGTCGCTACACACATTTGTCTTTTGTCATTGGCCCGCCAGATGTGTTTAGCTAGCTCCCAGCAGTGCATTGTTACTCTGGAACTGATTTTAACTATGTGTTCAATCACTTGGCACACACATGGTTATATGCAAGCAATAGTGCAATAATAAAATTGCTCTAACATAGAGCATTTCTTTCATGTAAATGGAAAGAATCCATGAGCTAGTGACGTATGGGATATACATTCCTACCAGGAGGGGGCAAAGTTTCCCAAACCTCAAAATGCCTATAAATTCACCTTCCAGCACACTTCCACCTTAGTTTTACAAACATTGCCTCCTATGGAGGTGGTGAAGTAAGTTTGTGCTCGATTTCTTCTATGATAAGCACTTCTAAACATTTTGAAGCACAATTCCTCTCAGAGTACAGTGTTTGTCAGAGGGATGTGAAGAGAGTATCGCCTATTGATTTTTATGGTTTCACTCATGGGAAATCTTTTCAAGGGTTCTCTGTTATCGGTCGTAGGGATTCATCTCCTACCTCCCTTATGTATGTATTTACTTATATTTGCCATGACTCAGGTCTAACAGTTTCAGTATGGGAATTATGTTTTAGGAAGTTATTTTTTTAAATATTTTCTTACCTGGGGTTTTGTTTTTTTCCCCAATTTGACTTATTTTTCCTTAATTTCGTGGGCAAATCTAGGCTCGCAGGGGCGCATTTTTTGGCATGAATTTGCATCTATAGTGTCGCAAGTTTTGTAATTTCCTGCATCTTTATTGACGTTAGGTTGTTTGGCGCGGAGTCGCGCTTGTTATGACGCGAGTTGCGTCATTTCCAACTGTCCCAATATCATAGTGTAGATACAAATAGGGCCGTGTTACAACTACGGGGAACAATCTGTAATCGTTGGGAGGCGGTAAAAAACAGTGGCAGCGCGGTCCTATGATAATAGCCGGCTATAGGAGACGCCGCTGCACACAGTGATAACCTAATCCTCCGTCAAATAGATGGGCGTGGGCGTAGATATTTGTATCTACACTATGATATTGGGACTTTGATTCTCAGTGCTTTTCTACCTGTTACAAAGGGACATACTTATCCCGGTCAGCTATATATTCACAGTGGGCCAGTGGTTAACTTTACAGTGGGACACAGACACTGTTTGAACATACAGTATCCAGTCTATCTGTGTTTGGGACAACTTATACAGAGTGCCAGCACATACCTCATATGTTTGAGGATGAAGCTTGTAAGTGTACATCCTGATGTTTTTATTTGAATAAAGTGAAAAGGTGTTTTTTAATCTGCACTTAGATCAGTGTGTTTTTCCTTGGCTGCGCTCCACACCCCTTTCTGTTTCTACAGATTTCTTGCTTAAAGATTATATCTCCAGCTATATTATGTAACAGTTGTCATGATAAGCTTTTGCATGCTGATAATGTTTCTGTTAGTACTAGTACAGCGTCTGTTGTTCCCTCAACATCCAATGTACATGATATCCCTGTTGATAAGAAAAATTATATTGCTGATGCAATACAGGAGGCTATGTCTGCTATTCCACCTTCTAATAAACGTAAAAGGTCTTTTAAAACTTCTCATAAATCTGATTAAATTTGTAATGACCGACAACATACTGAAATATCCTTCTCTAAAGAGGATCTCTCTGGTTCAGAAGATCCTATTTCAGACATTGAAATTGATAAATCTTCTTATCTTTTTAAGATTGAATATATTCGGTCTTTGTTGAAAGAAGTATTGGTTACTTTGGGTATTAAGGAGTCTGGTCCTCTTGATAACAAAACCAGTAAATGTTTAAATTCTGTTTTTAAACCTCCTGTGATTACTCCTGAGGTTTTTCCTGTCCCAGATGTGGTTTCTGATGTGATTGCTAAGGAATGGTCTAAACCTGGTGCTTCTTTTAATCCTTCTTCTAGGTTTAAGAAGTTATATCCTTTACCAGTGGCTAATTTGGAGTTTTGGGGAAAAGTCCCTAAGGTTGATGGGGCTATTTCTACTCTTGCCTGACGTACTACTATTCATATGAAAGGATCCTTTAAATAGGAAGATTGAATCTTATCTGAGGAAAGCTTTTTTACATTCTGGCTATATTCTCAGGCCTGCCATTTCTATGACTGATGTTGTGACTGCATGAACTTTTTGGTTGGATAGCTTAGCACTACAGGAAGCAGATCCTGATTTTTCTAGCATTGTTCGTTTGCTTCAACATGCTAATCATTTTATCTGTGATGCTATTTTTGATATCATTAAGATTGATGTTAAATCTATGTCTTTAGCTACTTTAGCAAGAAGAACTTTATATCTTAAAACATGAAATGCTGACATTGTATCTAAATCTATATTACTATCTCTATCGTTCCAGGGTAATAATTTATTTGGTTCTCAGTTGGGTTCTATTATTTCCACTATCACTGGGGGAAGGGAGTATTTTTGCCCCAAGATAAAAAAAATCTAAGGGTAAATCTAAAGCTTTTAATTGTTTTTGTTCCTTTTGTCAGAATAGAGAACAGAAAACCACTCCTTCCCCTAAGGACTCAAATTGAAAGCCATCTTCAAGTTGGAATAAATCCAAGCCTTATAAGAAACCAAAGCCAGACCTCAAGACTGCATGAAGGTGTGGCCCTCAATCCAGTTCAACTGGTGGGGGGCAGATTGAAATTATTTCAAAACATTTGGGCAGATTCTGTTCAGAATCAGTTGATTCAGAGCATTGACTCTCAAGGGTATTGAATAGGTTTCAGAATAAGACCTCCTGTGAGAAGATTATTTCTCTATCACAAATCCTGTGAAAGCTCAGGCTTTTCTGAAGTGTGTTTCAGATCTGGAGCTTTCAGGGGTGATTATACCAGTTCCACTTCAAAAACAGGGTCTGGGTTTTTATTCAAATCTATTCATTGTCTCAAAGAAAGAAAATTCATAAAGACCAGTTCTGGATCTGAAGTTTTTGAATAGTTTTGTAAGGGTCCCAACTCTCAAGATGGTGACTATAAGGACTATTCTGCCTTTTGTTTAGCAAGATCATTACATGTCCACAATAGACTTACAGGACGCTTAACTTCATGTTCCGATTCATCGAGATCACTATCAGTTTCTGAGTTTCTCTTTTCTAGACAAGCATTACCAATTTGTCGCTCTTCCATTTGGCCTAGCGACAGCTCCAAGAAACTTTTCAAAGGTCCTCGGTGCCCTTCTATCTGTAATCAGAGAGAAGGGTATTGCGGTGTTTCCTTATTTGGACAATATCTTGGTACTGGCTCAATCTTTTCATTTAGCAGAATCTCGCACAAATCAACTAGTGTTGTTTCTTCAGAGACATGGTTGGAGGATCAATTTACCAAAGAGTTTCTTGATTCCTCAGACAAGGGTCGCCTTTTTAGGTTTCCAGATAGATTCAGTGTCCATGACTTTGTCTTTAACAGACAAAAGATGAATAAAATTGGTTTAAGCCTGTCGAAACCTTCAGTCTCGATCATTCCCTTTAGTGGCTATGTGCATGGAAGTTTTAGGTCTCATGACTGCAGCATCGGATGCAATCCCCTTTGCTCATTTTCATATGAGACCTCTGAAGCTTTGCATGCTGAATCAATGGTGCAGGAATTATACTCGGATATCACAATTGATATTTTTAAAACCCAGCATTCTACTCTCTCTAACTTGGTGGTTAGACTATCATTATATTGTTCAAGGGGCCTTTTTGTTTGTTCTTCCTGGACTGTAGTCTCAACAGATGCAAGTCTTTCCGGTTGGGGAGCTGTCTGGGGGTCTTTGACAGCACAAAGGGTTTGGAATCCTCAAGAGGTGAGGTTTCCAATCAATATCTTAGAACTCCGTGCTATTTTAAGGGGTCTTCCGGCTTGGCCTCTATTAAAGAGAGAACTTTTCGTTCGCTTTCAGACAGACAATATCACATCTGTGGCACATTGCAATCATCAGGGAGGGACTCGCAGTCCTTTAGCAATGAAAGAAGTATCACAGATACTTTCTTGGGTGGAATCCAACTCTTGTCTAATTTCTGTGATTCATATCCCAGGTGTAGACAATTGGGAAGCGGATTATCTCAGCAGTCAGACTTTACATCCGGGGAGTGGTCTCTCCATCCAGATGTGTTTTTTCAGATTGTACAGATGGGGGATCTTCCAGAAATAGATCTGATGGCTTCCCATCTAAACAAGAAACTTCCCAGATACCTTTCCAGGTCCAGGGATCCTCAGGTGGAGATGGTGGATGCATTAGCAGTTCCTTGGTCTTACCAACTTGCTTATATTTTTACGCCTTTAGTTGTTCTTCCAAGGGTGATCTCCAAGATCATAATGGAACAATTGCATGTGTTTCTGATAACACCAGCATGGCCTCACAGGTTTTGGTATGCGGATCTTGTCCGGATGTCCAGTTGTCAACCTTGGCCACTTCCTTTAAGGCCAGAACTTCTGTCTCAAGGGCCTTTTTCCATCAGGATTTTAAATCGCTAAATTTGAAGATATGGAAGTTGAACGCTTATTGCTTAGTAATAGAGGTTTCTCTGACTCAGTGATTAATACTATGTTGCAGACTCGTAAGTCTGTTTCAAGGAAGATTTGTTATCTGGTTTGGAAAACCTATATTTCATGGTGTTCTCATAAAATCTCATGACATTCTTTTAGAATTCCTAGAATTTTACAGTTTCTTCAGGACGGTTTGGATAAAGGTTTGTCTGCAAGTACTTTGAAGGGACAAATCTCTGCTCTTTCTGTTTTATTTCATAGAAAGATTGCTAAACTTCCTGATATTCACTGTTTTGTGCAGGGTTTGGTCCGCATTAAGCCTGTTATTAAATCTATTTCTCCTCCTTGTAGTCTTAATTTGGTTTTGAAGATTTTACCGGCTCCTCCTTTTGAGCCTATGCATTCTTTGGATATTAAACTACTTTCTTGGAAAGTATTGTTCCTTTTGACTATCTCTTCTGCTAGAAGAGTTTCTGAATTGTCTGCTCTCTCTTGTGAGTCTCCTTTTCTGATTTTCCATCAGGATAAAGCTGTTTTGCGGACTTCGTTTAAATTTCTTCCTAAAGTTGTGAATTCTAACAACATTAGTAGAGAAATTGTTGTTCCTTCCTTGTGTCCGAATCCTAAGAATATTTTTGAGAAATCGTTACACTTTGGATGTGGTAAGAGCTTTGAAATACTATGTTGAGGCTACTAAAGATTTCAGGAAAACTTCTAGTCTGTTGTCTTTTCTGGTTCTAGGAAAGGTCAGAAAGCCTCTGCCATTTCTTTGGCATCTTGGTTAAAGCTTTTGATTCACAAGGCTTACTTGGTGGTGGGGCAGTCTCCGCCTCAGAGAATTACGGCTCATTCTACTAGATCAGTTGCCACTTCTTGGGCTTTTAAGAATGAAGCTTCAGTTGATCAGATTTGGAAAGCAGCAACTTGGTCTTCTTTGCATACATTTACTAAATTTTACCATTTTGATGTATTTGCTTCTTCTGAAGCAGTCTTTGGTAGAAAAGTTCTTCAGACAGCTGTCTCAGTTTGATTCTTCTGTTTATATTTTAAGTTTTGTTCTTGAAATTTATAAGAAAAACTTATTTTTTGTTTGGATTTAATTTCTCAGCGGAAATAGCTGTTTTTATTTTATCCCTCCCTCTCTAGTGACTCTTCTGTGGACTTCCACATCTTGGGTATTTTATCCCATACGTCACTAGCTCATGGACTCTTGCCATTTACATGAAATAAAACATAATTTATGTAAGAACTTACTTGATAAATTAATTTCTTTCATAATAACAAGTGTCCATGAGACCCACCCTGTTTTTGGTGGTTATATTTTTTTGTATAAAACCACAATATTATTTTCCAGTTCCTCTTTTTTGTATGCTTTTTTACTCCTTTTTACACCTCACTACTTGGCTATATGTTAAACTTAGGTGTGAGTGTGGTGAGAGGTGTATTTATAGGCATTTTGAGGCTTGGGAAACCTTGCCCCCTCCTGGTAGGAATGTATATCCCATACGTCACTAGCTCATGGACTCTTGCCATTAAGAAATAAATTAATTTATCAGGTAAGTTCTTGCATAAATTATATTTTTGTTTATGCTCTGCACTCTGCGTGGTTAAATAATCAAGCTCCTCATCTCCTCCCTTAGTCTCAAGCATATCATTGGAATATAAATTATACCTTTACAGCCATTACCAAAATAATCAAGTAAGGGATACATTATTATCCCTTCAGCATCTGTATAGCAGGACACTGCAGAGCACCCTAGTTTATATAGATATTACACATCTTGAAATTAGACAGTGTTTAACCTGCTAACTGCTGTCTTGGGGCTGAGAAGAACAATATATGTAGCTATGTTGTGGGATTATTTTTATATTTTACTTTTGCTAAGACACTATTGAAAGATTCCCAATTAGATGGCATTTTATGAGGTAAATAATCATGTTTCTATCTTTGCTTCTACAGTGTTTGCTGAAAATAGGTTAATAGACACAGAAATGCCCCAGTAAATCTGAATTCCAGTCCCAGCAATTGGACAGCTTGATGTCTTAAGCTCTTGCTAAGCAAAGCCTCAGTGTATACATGTGGGAAATTAACCATGTTCCAAATTGTAAAGCACTATTCAGATGCTTTACTTTACTGAAGTCAAGCTATCAGAATTTGTGAACTGCCTGATAGCTTGACTTCAGTCCTTCCCTACTACCCTCTCTGGTATTATATATTAGATCTTCCCCTTACCTGACACCTCACTACACACTCTGCTAAACTTCAATGCAACAGAAGACCACAGAAAAAGTAAACTACAGAAAAAAACATACTGTAAGCAAAGAGACTAATGCCACAGCGACCCCTATGGTGGGAGTACTGCACTGCACAAAGTATTAGTAAACTAAATACAGACTAAATTGAACAAGGAAAAGGGTTAAAATGCAGAAACAGCAAAAAAACTGCTGTACTGTCTCGTGAAAAACAGGACAGTTGGCAACTATGCCTGAGATACCAGCAGTGTAACCTAGGTTCCATAATGGCAGCACACATGATTAGAGGGATGTGCATGAAATGTATTTAGTGTTTTGTGTCCTTTTAAGCTATGTGTTTAACCCCTTAACAACCAGCCGAACACTGCACTTAAGGACCGGCATTGTACCCTGTACGACACTGCTGCTCTGGGCTTCTCTCTGCTGTTGCGATCTCACTAAAAGTAGTGAGATTTTGCTATTTCTGCATGCCCCACGAGTGGAGCAGTGCAGAAATAGACGGGCAGAGTTACTGATGCAGAGAGGGACATTCTGTGGCCCTCTCTTCAACAACAGTGGTGGTGCCGATCGTTGGTGGCATGGGAGTTTTAGGAGGGAGGCGGGTGGATGGCCCATCGCTGGAGGAGATGGGAGTGGGCGGGACCGCTACGCTACAGAATTTTTTTATCTGAGAGCACAGGGAGGGGGAAGGAGGGAGGGAGAGGAGGTAGAGGGGGATCATATGTAGAGGGAACAATTAGAGGGTAGGGAAAGGAACATGGATGGGGAGGGGGTAAATGAGGGAGGGAGTTAGGCAGCTACACTAGAGAAAAAAATGTTTTGTTTTTTAAATTACAATACATTTAAAATGATAGAAAACTGGGTACTGGCAGACAGCTGTCTGTACCTTAGATGGTGGAAATTAGTTAGAAGGGGGAGGGTTAGAAAGCTTTTTTTGGGAGGGTTCAGGGAGGTGGGAAGGTAAGGGGGTAATCCTACACTAAGGACAATAATAAAAATGAATGAAAAAACAAAAATGGAAAAATTAAAATGGTGTAAAACTGCATACTGGCAGACTGTCTTTCGGTACTAAAGAAGGGGGTGACCTTTGGGGGGTGGGGGATGGAAGAGAGCTGTTTGAGAGGGATGAGATAGGGTTCAGGGGATGGGAAGTGTCAGGTGGGAGAGTAATCTCTACACTAAACCTAAAATTAACTTTACAAGCTACCTGTCTTTTGGGGAAGTTTTAGTCTGAAATGCCCGGTCCTTAAGGGGTTAACTTGTTTGCAGTGATCTAAACATATAGGCTGAGTTTATATACTACTGGTGTAAAAAAAAATTTGCAAATCAAGGGAACAAAAATGTCTTGAGTCATAACCTTGCTCTTATTTTCAGTTAAAGAAACATTAAACATTTTGAGATTGTAATGTAAAATGTTTTACTGTGTTCAGTGAAAAACATTGCAATATATTTTCATTATTTAGCTTTTCCCCCTTTCCTTTAATTTAATTTTGAAAATGATGGGTTTTCAAGTTCTTGTTAGACACGGAAGAGCAGACTCCAGACTTCTAGGGACATTGAACACTAAATAAATGCTAGATAAAATGATGCATACAAAGAAAAGATTAGTCTGAGAATAACGGGCCCCATTACATATGCGGTGTCGCCGCTTTTTGCGTGGGTTTGGTATCCTATATACAGCGCCCCATATAAATGCGTCACGTATATTTCACCCGTCGCTCCCGCAATTTTTACTCCCATAAGCTAACATGGGATTGCGTCGCAAATCATTATTCAATATTCAACGCAAGGTGGCGAAAATGGAGAAATCTTACTCCATTTTCACGTCGCCCTACAAGGCAGCCACAGCAGGTCTTGAACTGAGTATGGGAGCACCGCAACTCCCGAAACTGCCTGCAAAAATAAACACCTAACGCTTGCGCAATATCTATCTACCTGTCAACCGCAATCCCCAATCGCAATAACTAATAAACGGCTAGATTTAGAGTTCTGCGGCCAAAGGGGTGCGTTAGCTACGCATGCTTTTTTTTCCCCGCACCTTTTAAATACCGCTGGTATTTAGAGTTCACAGAAGGGCTGCGTTAGGCTCCAAAAAAGGGAGCGTAGATCATATTTACCGCCACTGCAACTCTAAATACCAGCGTTGCTTACGGACGAGGCCAGCTTCAAAAACGTGCTTGTGCACAATTCCCCCATAGGAAACAATGGGGCTGTTTGAGCTGAAAAAAACCCTAACACCTGCAAAAAAGCAGCGTTCAGCTCCTAACGCAGCCCCATTGTTTCCTATGGGGAAACACTTCCTAAGTCTGCACCTAACACCCTAACATGTACCCCGAGTCTAAACACCCCTAACCTTACACTTATTAACCCCTAATCTGCCGACCCCGCTATCGCTGACCCCTGCATATTATTATTAACCCCTAATCTGCCGCTCCATACACCGCCGACCCCTATATTATATTTATTAACCCCTAATCTGCCGACCAGATCTCGCCGCTACTATAATAAATGTATTAACCCCTAAAGCTAAGTCTAACCCTAACACTAACACCCCCCTAAGTTAAATATAATTTAAATCTAACTAAATAAATTAACTCTTATTAAATAAATTATTCCTATTTAAAGCTAAATACTTACCTGTAAAATAAATCCTAATATAGCTACAATATAAATTATAATTATATTGTAGCTATTTTAGGATTAATATTTATTTTACAGGCAACTTTGTATTTATTTTAACCAGGTACAATAGCTATTAAATAGTTAATAAATATTTAATAGTTACCTAGTTAAAATAATTACAAAATTACCTGTAAAATAAATCCTAACCTAAGTTACAATTAAACCTAACACTACACTATCAATAAATAAATTAAATAAACTACCTACAATTATCTACAATTAAACCTAACACTACACTATCAATAAATTAATTAAATACAATACCTACAAATAAATACAATTAAATAAACTAACTAAAGTACAAAAAATAAAAAAGAACTAAGTTACAAAAAATAAAAAATATTTACAAACATTAGAAAAATATTACAACAATTTTAAACTAATTACACCTACTCTAAGCCCCCTAATAAAATAACAAAAAAATGCCCTACCCTATTCTAAAATTAAAATAGAAAAGCTCTTTTACCTTACCAGCGCTAAAAAGGGCCCTTTGCGGGGCATGCCCCAAAGAATTCAGCTCTTTTGCCTGTAAAAAAAAACATACAATACCCCCCCCCAACATTACAACCCACCACCCACATACCCCTAATCTAACCCAAACCCCCCTTAAATAAACCTAACACTAAGCCCCTGAAGATCTCCCTACCTTGTCTTCACCACGCCGGGTTCACCGATCGATCCAGAAGAGCCTCCGATGTCTTGATCCAAGGCCAAGCGGGGGGCTGAAGATGTCCATGATCTGGCTGAAGTCTTCATCCAAGCGGGAGCTGAAGAGGTCCATGATCCGACTGAAGTCTTCTATCAAGCGGCATCTTCAATCTTCTTTCTTCCGGATCCATGTAGTTCATCCTGCCGACGCGGAACATCCATCTTCACCGACGACTTCCCGACGAATGACGGTTCCTTTAAGGGACGTCATCCAAGATGGCGTCCCACGAATTCCGATTGGCTGATAGGATTCTATCAGCCAATCGGAATTAAGGTAGGAAAATTCTGATTGGCTGATGGAATCAGCCAATCAGATTCAAGTTCAATCCGATTGGCTGATCCGATCAGCCAATCAGATTGAGCTTGCATTCTATTGGCTGATCGGAACAGCCAATAGAATGCGAGCTCAATCTGATTGGCTGATTGGATCAGCCAATCGGATTGAACTTGAATCTGATTGGCTGATTCCATCAGCCAATCAGTATTTTCCTACCTTAATTCCGATTGGCTGATAGAATCCTATCAGCCAATCGGAATTCGAGGGACGCCATCTTGGATGACATCCCTTAAAGGAACCTTCATTCGTCGTCTAGTCGTCGGAAGAAGAGGATGGATCTGTGCTGGAGGTCTTAAAGATCAGCCAGTCGTCATCGGATGGAAGAACATAGAAGATGCCGCCTGGATGAAGATGTTTGCCGGTCCGGATGTCCTCTTCTGCCCGCTTGGATCAAGACTTCAGCCGGAGGGGGCTTGGATCAAGACATCGGAGCCTGGACGGATCGCTGATACCCGGTGTGGTGAAGATAAGGTAGGAAGATCTTCAGGGGCTTAGTGTTAGGTTTATTTAAGGGGGGTTTGGGTTAGATTAGGGGTATGTGGGTGGTGGGTTGTAATGTTGGGGGGGTATTGTATGTTTTTTTTCCAGGCAAAAGAGCTGAATTCTTTGGGGCATGCCCCGCAAATGGCCCTTTTAAGGGCTGGTAAGGTAAAAGAGCTTTTCTATTTTAATTTTAGAATAGGGTAGGGCATTTTCTTATTTTGGGGGTCTTTGTTATTTTATTAGGGGGCTTAGAGTAGGTGTAATTAGTTTAAAATTGTTGTAATATTTTTCTAATGTTTGTAAATATTTTTTTATTTTTTGTAACTTAGTTCTTTTTTATTTTTTGTACTTCAGTTAGTTTATTTAATTGTATTTATTTGTAGGTATTGTATTTAATTAATTTATTGATAGTGTAGTGTTAGGTTTAATTGTAGATAATTGTAGGTAGTTTATTTAATTTATTTATTGATAGTGTAGTGTTAGGTTTAATTGTAACTTAGGTTAGGATTTATTTTACAGGTAATTTTGTAATTATTTTAACTAGGTAACTATTAAATAGTTCTTAACTATTTAATAGCTATTGTACCTGGTTAAAATAAATACAAAGTTGCCTGTAAAATAAATATTAATCCTAAAATAGCTACAATATAATTATAATTTATATTGTAGCTATATTAGGGTTTATTTTACAGGTAAGTATTTAGCTTTAAATAGGAATAATTTATTTAATAAGAGTTAATTTATTTAGTTAGATTTAAATTATATTTAATTTAGGGGGGTGTTAGTGTTAGGGTTAGACTTAGCTTTAGGGGTTAATACATTTATTATAGTACCGGCGAGATCCGGTCGGCAGATTAGGGGTTAATACTTGAAGTTAGGTGTCGGTGAGGTTAGGGAGGGCAGATTAGGGGTTAATACAATTTATTATAGGGTTATTGAGGCGGGAGTGAGGCGGATTAGGGGTTAATAACTTTATTATAGTAGCGGAGCGGTCCGGTTAGCAGATTAGGGGTTAATAAGTGTAGGTAGATGTCGGCGACGTTGGGGGGGGCAGATTAGGGGTTAATAAATATTATATAGGTGTCGGCGATGTTAGGGGCAGCAGATTAGGGGTTTATAGGTATAACGTAGCTGGTGGCGGTGTGCGGTCGGCAGATTAGGGGTTAAAAAAATTTAATCGAGTGGCGGCGATGTGGGGGGACCTCGGTTTAGGGGTACATAGGTAGTTTATGGGTGTTAGTGTACTTTAGAGCACAGTAGTTAAGAGCTTCATAAACCGGCGTTAGCCCAGAAAGCTTTTAACTCCTGACTTTTTTCTGCGGCTGGAGTTTTGTCGTTAGATTTCTAACGCTCACTTCAGCCAAGACTCTAAATACCGGCGTTAGAAAGATCCCATTGAAAAGATAGGATACGCAATTGGCGTAGGGGGATCTGCGGTATGGAAAAGTCGCGGCTGGAAAGTGAGCGTTAGACCCTTTCCTGACTGACTCCAAATACCAGCGGTAGCCCAAAACCAGCGTTAGGAGCCTCTAACGCTGGTTTTGACGGCTACCGCCAAACTCTAAATCTAGCCGAAAGTGTATTAACCCCTATATCCGCCATCAAACCCACATCGGAACTAATAAAAGTATTAACCCCTAAACCGACAACCTCCCCACAACGCAATATGCCTAATTAAACTATTAACCCCTATATCCGCCATCAAACCCACACTGCAAGTAATAACTAAATTATTAACCCCTATATCCGCCATCAAACCAACACTGCAAGTAATAACTAAATTATTAACCCCTAAATCCGCCAACCCCAACATTGCAAAATACCTATTAAAACTATTAACCACTAATCCGCCATTAACCCACAATGCAAACTAGCTATTAAACTATTAACCCCAACCGCCAAAGCCCACAACACAATAAACCTAACACCCCCTAACCTAAGACCCCCTAAATGAAACCAAATTACCTAAATTACTAAATACTATTAAATAAACCTAACACTACTTTAAAAATAAAAAATAAATTAAGTATAAATTAAAGGGACAGTCTAGTCAACATTAAAATTCTGGTGTAGACTGTCCCTTTAAGCTACAATTACAGAAAATAAAAAAAATCTAAGATTACATAAAATAAAAAACAAAATCACCAAAATTTTTAAAAATTATACCTAATCCCTGTGAAAATAAAAAATCCCCCCAAAATAAAAACACTCTAAGAATAAACTACCAGTAGACCTTAAAAGGGCTTTTTGCAGGGCATTGCCCCAAGATAATCAGCTCTTTTACAACAAAATGCACAAAGTCCCCCCTAACAGTAAATAAACCCCCACCCACCAAACCCCCCAAAATAAAAGAACCTAACACTAAAAAACCTAAACTATCCATTGCTCTGAAAAGGGCATTTGTTGGGCATTGCCCTTAAAGTGAGGGTCAATTTTGATTAATTAGTGCCCAGTTTTTAATAATCCTAATAAAAACAAGGGCACTTTAATTCATCAAAATTAACATTTCACTAGTTTTCTTCAAAAACTTACCTTTTAATCCTGGCAGCCGCTCCAGCACTTCCTCCGCCCGTCGCAAGCGGGTCAAAAAATGATGAATCCGACTTCCTCCAATCACGGCGTTGCATCAAGCCAAGATTCTCCCGGGGGGGGGGGGGGAAGCCGTGATTGGAGGAAGCCAGATTCGTAAATTTTTTACGTCTGCAGAGGCTTCCGACGGCCGTGAGAATTGCTGGATCGGCTGCCAGAATGAAAAGGTAAGTTTTTGAAGAAAAAGAGTGAAATGTCAATTTTGATGAATTAAAGTGCCCTTGTTTTTAATAGGATTATTAAAAACCGGGCACTAATTCATCAAAATTGACCTTCACTTTAAAAGGGCATTTAGCTCTTTCTTTCATGTAATTGGCAAGAGTCCATGAGCTAGTGACGTATGGGATATACAATCCTACCAGGAGGGGCAAAGTTTCCCAAACCTCAAAATGCCTATAAATACACCCCTCACCACACCCACAATTCAGTTTTACAAAATTTGCCTCCTATGGAGGTGGTGAAGCAAGTTTGTGCTAAGATTTCTACGTTGATATGCGCTTCTAAGCATTTTGAAGCCCGATTCCTCTCAGAGTACAGCGAATGTCAGAGGGATGTGAAGGGAATATCACCTATTGAATGCAATGATTTCCCTAACGGGGGTCTATTTCATAGGTTCTCTGTTATCGGTCGTAGAGATTCATCTCCTACCTCCCTTTTCAGATCAACGATATACTCTCATATACCATTACCTCTACTGAAAACTGTTTCAGTACTGGTTTGGCTATCTGTTATATGTGGATGGGTGTCTTTTGCTAAGTATGTTTTTATTACTTAAGACACCCAAGGTATGGTTTGGCACTTTATGCATTTATATAAAGTTCTAAATATATGTATTGTACTTATATTTGCCATGAGTCAGGTTCATGTATTTCCTTGTGCAGACTGTCACTTTCATATTTGGGGAAAATAAACATATTGAGAAATATTTTTTTCTTACCTGGGGTTTTAGTCTTTTTCTGATTGACTACATTTTTCTTGCAAATTGCGGGCAGTACTAGGCCCGCGGGTGCGCCAAATGCTAGACTTTATTGCGTCATTCTTGGCGCGAGAATTTTTTTGGAGCGAAAGTACGTCCGTTGATGCAAGTTCGTCATTTCCGGCGTCGTAGTTGACGCCGAGTCTTTACACAAGGTTGCGTCGTTAGTGACGCAAGTGTGTCATTTCCGGATGTTGTTGGCGGCAAAAAAAATTCAGTTACGTTGTGCGTCATACTTGGCGCCAAATTTTTCATTTATTTATTACCCCATTGCTATTTGCCTCTTGCCTTTTTCTATGTCAGAGGGCTATGCTGTTTGCATTTTCTCCCATTCCTGAAACTGTCATATAAGGAAATTGATAATTTTGCTTTATATGTTGTTTTTTCTTTTACATTTGGCAAGATGTCTCAATATGATCCTGCCTCAGAAGTATCTGTTGTAAATTTGCTGCCTGACATCGGTTCTACCAAAGCTAAGTGCATTTGTTGTAAGATTGTGGAAATTATATCTCCGAATGTCATTTGTAATAGTTGTCATGATAAACTTTTACATGCAGAGAATGTATCCATCAGTAATAGTACATTGCCAGTTGCAGTTCCTTCAACTTCTAATGTACATGATATACCAATGAATTTTAAAGAATTTGTTACTGATTCTATTCAGAAGGCTTTGTCTGCATTTCCGCCTTCTAATAAATGTAAAAGGTCTTTTAAAACTTCTCATAAAGTTGATGAAATTTCAAATGACCGACAACATAATGATTTATCCTCCTCTGATGAGGATCTATCTGATTCAGAAGATCCTTCCTCAGATATTGACACTGACACATTTACTTATTTGTTTAAAATAGAGTATATTCGTTCTTTGTTAAAAGAAGTGTTAATTACTTTGGATATTGAGGAAGCTAGTCCTCTTGACATTAAGACTAGTAAATGTTTATTTGCTGATTTTTAACCTCCTGTGGTTACTCCAGAGGTTTTTCCTATTCCTGATGCTATTTCTGATATGATTTCTAAGGAATAGAATAAGCCAGGTACTCATTTTATTCCTTCTTCAAGGTTTAAAAAATTGTATCCTTTACCAGCGATTTCTATAGAGTTTTGGGAAAAGATCCCCAAGGTTGATGGGGCTATTTCTACTCTTGCTAAACATACCACTATTCCTATGGAAGATAGTACTTCTTTTAAAGATCCTTTAGATAAGAAACTTGAATCCTATCTAAGGAAAGCCTATTTATATTCAGGTTATCTTCTCAGGCCTGCAATTTTTTTGGCTGATGTTGCGGCTGCATCAACTTTTTGGTTGGAGAATTTAGCGCAACAAGAATTGGATTCTGATATATCTAGCATTGTCCGCTTACTGCAACATGCTAATCATTTTATTTGTGATGCCATTTTTGATATTATCAAAATTGATGTTAGATCCATGTCTTTAGCTATTTTAGCTAGAAAAGCTTTATGGCTTAAATCTTGGAATGCTGATATGACATCTAAGTCTAGATTATTATCTCTTTCTTTCTAAGGTAATAATTTATTTGGTTCTCAGTTGGATTCTATTATTTCAACTGTTACTGGAGGAAAGGGTTTTTTTCTGCCTCAGGATAAAAAACCTAAAGATAAATCTAAGGCTTCTAACTGTTTTCGTTCCTTTCGTCAAAATAAGGAACAAAAATATAATCCTTCCCCCAAGGAATCTGTTTCCAATTGGAAGCCTTCCTCAAATTGGAATAAATCCAAGCCTTTTAAAAAAACAAAGTCAGCCCCTAAGTCCGCATGAAGGTGCGACCCTCATTCCAGCTAAGCTGGTAGGGGGTAGGTTAGGGTTTTTCAAGGATATTTGGGTAAATTCTGTACAAAATTAATGGATTCAGAGCATTGTCTCTCAAGGGTATCGAATAGGATTCAGAGTAAGACCTCCTGTGAGAAGATTTTTTCTCTCACATATCCCAGCAAATCCAGTAAAAGCTCAGGCTTTCCTGAAGTGTGTTTCAGACCTGGAGTCTTCAGGGGTTATCATGCCGGTTCCTTTTCAGGAACAAGGTCTGGGGTTTTATTCAAATCTATTCATTGTCCCAAAGAAGGAAAATTCATTCAGACCAGTTCTGGATCTGAAAAATTTGAATCGTTATGTAAGAGTACTAACTTTCAAGATGGTGACTATAAGGACTATTCTGCCTTTTGTTCAGCAAGGACATTATATGTCTACAATAGACTTGCAGGATGCATACCTTCATATTCCGATTCATCCAGAACATTATCAGTTCCTGAGATTCTCTTTTCTAGACAAGCATTACCAATTTGTTGCTCTTCCATTTGGCCTAGCAACAGCTCCAAGAATCTTTTCAAAGGTTCTAGGTGCCCTACTCTCTGTATTCATTGTATTGCGGTGTTTCCTTATTTGGACGATATCTTGGTACTAGCTCAGTCTTTACGTTCTGCAGAATCTCAGACGAATCAACTAGTGTTGTTTCTTCAAAAACATGGTTGGAGGATCAATTTACCAAAGAGTTTATTGATTCCTCAGACAAGGGTCACCTCTTTAGGTTTCCAGATAGATTCAGTGTCCATGACTCTGTCTCTAACAGACAAGAGACGTTTGAAATTGGTTGCAGCCTGTTGGCACCTTCAGTCTCAGTCATTCCCTTCAGTGGCTATGTGCATGGAAGTTTTAGGCCTCATGACTGCAGCATCGGACGCAATTCCTTTTGCTCGTTTTCACATGAGACCTCTCCAGCTTTGTATGCTGAATCAATGGTGCAGTGATTATACAAAGATATCACAGTTAATATCCTTAAATCCCAATGTTCGACACTCTCTTACGTGGTGGTTAAATCATCAGCGTTTAGTTCAAGGGGCCTCCTTTGTTCGGCCAACCTGGACTGTGATCACTACAGACGCAAGTCTT
This sequence comes from Bombina bombina, assembly GCF_027579735.1. NCBI lineage: Eukaryota > Metazoa > Chordata > Amphibia > Anura > Bombinatoridae > Bombina > Bombina bombina. Next base: position 344,124,714 of record NC_069502.1, on the reverse strand, counting down.
TCAGGTTGGGGAGCTGTTTGGGGATCTCTGACAGCACAAGGGGTTTGGAAATCTCAAGAGGCGAGATTACCAATCAATATTTTAGAACTCCGTGCAATTCTCAGAGCTCTTGAGTTTTGGCCTCTGTTGAAGAGAGAGCCATTCATTTGCTTTCAGACAGACAATATCACAACTGTGGCATATGTCAATCATCAGGGTGGGACTCACAGTCCTTAAGCTATGAAAGAAGTATCTCGGATACTTGCTTGGGCGGAATCCAGCTCCTGTCTAATCTCTGCGGTGCATATCCGAGGTGTAGACAATTGGGAGGTGGATTATCTCAGCCGTCAGACTTTACATCCAGGGGAACAATCGTTTGTGTTGCTGGTGGCTCCAGCATGGCCACACAGGTTTTGGTATGTGGATCTTGTTCGGATGTGCAGCTGCCAACCTTGGCCACTTCTGTTAAGGACGGACCTACTGTCTCAAGGTCCATTTTTCCATCAGGATCTCAAATCATTAAATTTGAAGGTATGGAAATTGAATGCTTAGTGCTAAGTCATAGAGGTTTCTCTGACTCAGTGATTAATACTATGTTACAAGCTCGTAAATCTGTCTCTAGAATGATTTATTATCGAGTTTGGAAGACTTACATTTCATGGTGTTCTCATAAATTCTCTTGGCATTCTTTTAGAATTCCTAGAATTTTACAGTTTCTTCAGGATGGTTTGGATAAAGGTTTGTCAGCAAGTTCCTTGAAGGGACAAATCTCTGCTCTTTCTGTTTTATTTCACAGAAAGATTGCTAAACTTCCTGATATTCACTGTTTTGTACAGGCTTTAGTTCACATTAAGCCCGTCATTAAATCAATTTCTCCTCCTTGGAGTCTTAATTTGGTTTTGAAGGCGTTACATGCTCCTCCATTTGAGCCTATGCATTCTTTGGACATTAAACTACTTTCTTGGAAAGTGTTGTTCCTTTTGGCTATCTCTTCTGCTAGAAGAGTTTCTGAGCTATCTGCTCTTTCTTATGAATCTCCTTTTTTTGATTTTTCATCAGGATAAGGCGGTTTTGCGGACTTCATTTACATTTTTACCTAAGATTGTGAATTCTAACAACATTAGTAGAGAAATTGTTGTCCCTTCCTTGTGTCCTAATCCTAAGTATTCTTTGGAAAGATCCTTACATTCTTTTGGTGTGGTGAGATCTTTGAAATATTATGTTGAAGCTACTAAAGATTTCAGAAAGACTTCTAGTCTATTTGTTGTATTTTCTGGTCCCAGGAAAGGTCAGAAGGCCTCTGCTATTTCCTTGGCTTCTTGGTTAAAGCTCTTGATTCATCAAGCTTATTTGGAGTCGAGTCAGACCCCACCTCAGAGAATTACAGCTCATTCTACTAGATCAGTCTCCACTTTGTGGGATTTTAAGAATGAAGCTTCAGTTGATCAGATTTGCAAAGCGGCAACTTGGTCCTCTTTGCATACATTTACTAAATTCTACCTTTTGGTGTATTTACTTCTTCAGAAGCAGTCTTTGGTAGAAAAGTTCTTAAGGCAGCTGTTTCAGTTTGATTCTTCTGCTGATGTTTTAAGTTTTTCTTGTCATTAAAGAATAAACTTATAATTTGGGTTGTGGATTATTTTTTCAATTTACTTCTATTATCTAATTTGCTTAATTCTCTTGATATTTTTTCCTGAAAAGGATATCTAGATAGGCTCAGTAGCTGCTGATTGGTAGCTACACATAGATGCCTTGTGTGATTGGCTGACCCATGTGCATTGCTATTTCCTCAACAAATGATGATATCTAAAAATAGAAGCAAATTAGATAATAGAAGTAAATTGGAATGCTGTTTAAAATGTTATTCTCTGTCTGAATCATGAAAGCTTCAGTTGATCAGATTTGCAAAGCGGCAACTTGGTCCTTTTTGCATACATTTACTAAATTCTACCATTTTGATGTATTTGCTTCTTCAGAAGCAGTCTTTGGTAGAAAAGTTCTTAAGGCAGCTGTTTCAGTTTGATTCTTCTGCTGATGTTTTAAGTTTTTCTTGTCATTAAAGAATAAATTTATAATTTGGGTTGTGGATTATTTTTTCAGCGGGAAATGGCTGTTTTTTATTTTATCCCTCCCTCTCTAGTGACTCTTGCGTGGAGTTCCACATCTTGGGTATTGCTATCCCATACGTCACTAGCTCATGGACTCTTGCCAATTACATGAAAGAAAACATAATTTATGTAAGAATTTACCTGATAAATTAATTTCTTTCATATTGGCAAGAGTCCATGAGGCCCACCCTTTTTATGGTGGTTATGATTTTTTATATAAAGCACAATTATTTCCAAATTCCTTTGTTGATGCTTTTTACTCCTTTCTTTATCACCCCACTACTTGGCTATTCGTTAAACTGAATTGTGGGTGTGGTGAGGGGTGTATTTATAGGCATTTTGAGGTTTGGGAAACTTTGCCCCTCCTGGTAGGATTGTATATCCCATACGTCACTAGCTCATGGAATCTTGCCAATATGAAAGAAATTAATTTATCAGGTCAATTATTACATAAATTATGTTTTTACTGCCCACCCTAATCTAAATAAAAAAAAAACAACCTAAGTCTAACCCCCGGGTTGATACTCACCATTCCTGAAGTCCGGTGGAGAAGGTCCTGTCCCATGCACTAAAGTCTTCTTTCAAGTGACGACCTCTATTAACCCCTAATCCGCCATTAACCCACAACGCAAACTACCTATTAAAGTATTAATCCCTAAACCGCCAAAGCCCACAACACAATAAACCTAACACCCCCTAACCCAACACCTCCTAACCTAACACTCATTAAATGAAACCAAATTACCTAAATTACTAAATACTAAAGTTACTATTAAAATAAAAAAAAAACTAACACTACTTTAAAAATAAAAATAAATTAAGTATAAATTAAAGGGACAGTCTAGTCAACATTAAAATTCTGGTGTAGACTGTCCCTTTAAGCTACAATTACAGAAAATAAAAAAATCTAAGATTACATAAAATAAAAAACAAAATCACCAAATTTAAAAAAAAAAACTAATCCCTGTGAAAATAAAAAATCCCCCCAAAATAAAAACACTCTAAGAATAAACTACCAGTAGACCTTAAAAGGGCTTTTTTGCAGGGCATTGCCCCAAGATAATCAGCTCTTTTACAACAAAATGCACAAAGTCCCCCCTAACAGTAAAACCCCCCACCCACCAAACCCCCCAAAATAAAAGAACCTAACACTAAAAAACCTAAACTATCCATTGCTCTTAAAAGGGCATTTGTTGGGCATTGCCCTTAAAGTGAGGGTCAATTTTGATGAATTAGTGCCCGGTTTTTAATAATCCTATTAAAAACAAGGGCACTTAAATTCATCAAAATTAACATTTCACTCGATTTCTTCAAAAACTTACCTTTTTAATCCTGGCAGCTGCTCCAGCACTTCCTCCGCCCGTCGCAAGCCGTCTTCGCGGGTCAAAAAATAACGAATCCGACGGCGTGTGAAGGAAGTATCACCTATTGAATGCAATGATTTCCCTAACGGGGGTCTATTTCATAGGTTCTCTGTTATCGGTCGTAGAGATTCATCTCCTACCTCCCTTTTACCTCCCTTTTCAGATCAACGATATACTCTCATATACCATTACCTCTACTGATAACTGTTTCAGTACTGGTTTGGCTATCTGCTATATGTGGATGGGTGTCTTTCGCTAAGTATGTTTTTATTACTTAAGACACCCAAGGTATGGTTTGGCACTTTATGCATTTATATAAAGTTCTAAATATATGTATTGTACTTATATTTGCCATGAGTCAGGTTCATGTATTTCCTTGTGCAGACTGTCACTTTCATATTTGGGGAAAATAAACATATTGAGAAATATTTTATCTTACCTGGGGTTTTAGTCTTTTTCTGATTGACTACATATTTCTTGCAAATTGCGGGCAGTACTAGGCCCGTGGGAGCGCCAAATGCTAGACTTTATTGCATCATTCTTGGCGCGAGAATTTTTTTGGCATGAAAGTACGTCCTTTGACGCAAGTTAGTAATTTCTGGCGTCGTAGTTGATGCTGAGTCTTTCCACAAAGTTGCGTCGTTAGTGACGCAAGTGTGTCATTTCCGGATGTTTTTGGCGCCAATTTTTTTTTTCATTTATTTATTACACCATTGCTATTTGCCTCTTGCCTTTTTCTATGTCAGAGGGCTATGCTGTTTGCATTTTCTCCCATTCCTGAAACTGTCATGTAAGGAAACTGATAATTTTGCTTTATATGTTGTTTTTTCTTTTACATTTTGCAAGATGTCTCAATCTGATCCTGCCTCAGAAGTATCTGTTGGAAATTTGCTGCCTGACATTGGTTCTACCAAAGCTAAGTGCATTTGTCATTTGTAATAGTATAAACTTTTACATGCAGAGAATGTATCCATCAGTAATAGCACATTTCCAGTTGCAGTTCCTTCAACTTCTAATGTACATGATATACCTATGAATTTTAAAGAATTTGTTACTGATTCTATTCAGAAGGCTTTGTCTGCATTTCCGCCTTCTAATAAACGTAAAAGGTCTTTTAAAACTTCTCATATAGTTGATGAAATTTCAAATGACCGACAACATAATGATTTATCCTCCTCTGATGAGGATCTATCTGATTCAGAAGATCCTTCCTCAGATATTGACACTGACACATCTACTTATTTGTTTAAAATAGAGTATATTCGTTCTTTGTTAAAAGAAGTGTTAATTACTTTATATACTGAGGAACTAGTCCTCTTGACATTAAGACTAGTAAATGTTTAAATGCTGTTTTTAAACCTCCTGTGGTTACTCCAGAGGTTTTTCCTATTCCTTATGCTATTTCTGATATGATTTCTAAGGAATGGAATAAGCCAGGTACTCCTTTTATTCCTTCTTCAAGGTTTAAAAAATTGTATCCTTTACTAGCGATTTCTATAGAGTTTTGGGAAAAGATCCCCAAGGTTGATGGGGCTATTTCTACTCTTGCTAAACATACCACTATTCCTATGGAAGATAGTACTTATTTTAAGATCCTTTAGATAGGAAACTTGAATCCTATCTAAGGAAAGCCTATTTATATTCAGGTTATCTTCTCAGGCCTGCAATTTTTTGGCTGATGTTGCGGCTGCATCAACTTTTTGGGTGGAGAATTTAGCGCAACAAGAATTGGATTCTGACATATCTAGCATTGTCCGCTTACTGCAACATGCTAATAATTTTTTTTGTGATGCCATTTTTGATATTATCAAAATTGATGTTAGATCCATGTCTTTAACTATTTTAGCTAGAAGAGCTTTATGGCTTAAATCTTGAAATACTGATATGACATCTAAGTCTAGATTAATATCTCTTTCTTTCTAAGGTAATAATTTATTTGGTTCTCAGTTGGATTCTATTATTTCAACTGTTACTCGAGGAAAGGGTTTTTTTTCTGCCTCAGGATAAAAAACCTAAGGATAAATCTAAGGCTTCTAACTGTTTTTGTTCCTTTCGTCAAAATATGGAACAAAATTCTAATCATTCCCCCAAGGAATCTGTTTCCAATTAGAAGCCTTCCTCAAATTGGAATAAATTCAAGTCTTTTAAAAAACCAAAGTCAGCCCCTAAGTCCGCATGAAGGTGCGGCCCTCATTCCAGCTCAGCTGGTAGGGGGCAGGTTAGGGTTTTTCAAGGATATTTGGGTAAATTCTGTCCAAAATCAATGGATTTAGAGCATTGTCTCTCAAGGGTATCGTATAGGATTCAGAGTAAGACCTCCTGTGAGAAGATTTTTTCTCTCACATATCCCAGCAAATCCAGTAAAAGCTCAGGCTTTCCTGAAGTGTGTTTCAGACCTGGAGTCTTCAAGGGTAATCATGCTGGTTCCTTTTCAGGAACAAGGTCTGGGGTTTTATTCAAATCTATTCATTGTCCCAAAGAAGGAAAATATCACACTTGGCCGCTGGGAAGCTCTGGCAGTCCTCTCTGTGTGCTTGATTGACAGGTAGTCTGAGCCGCCCCTTCCTGATGATGTCACGGCCAGGCTTTTTATTCCGGGCTTCCTGTTTCTACAGTGCCCGTTTGTTTGTTCCTCTTTGTGGCTTCTGTGAGGAATTCGCTGTGGAAACCCTCTATCTGCTGATTTTCTGTTGCCAATCTCTTCAAGGACTGACTATGCTGGGTTAACCTTCAAACTTCCTGATTACCTGTTTCCAAACAATGCAAGTACTGTTCATTCTGTGAATCTCTCTAACTGCATGTTAACCTGCTGCCAAATTCTGCAAATACTGTTTATTCAGTGTAAACCTTCAAACTGCTTGATATCTTGTAGCCAAACACTGCAGCTACTGTTTATTCTGTGAAACTCTTAAACTGCATTTTTAACCTGACCTTTCCTTTTCAGAAACTTTTTTCTTCTATGGGATTTTTTTATACTAGCGATTTTTTGGTCAGAGGCAGGATTGTTGGATCTGAGACATGGATCCCTTTCAGTAGCTCAATATGCTATTGAATTCAGGTCTTTAGCCGCAGAAACTGATTGGAACATGGAGCCTTACAGGCAGCCTTTCGCAAAGGACTTTGCAAATGCCTTAAGGATGAACTTGTATTTCGGGAACTCCCTGATTCATTAGAGGGTCTTATCAATTTGTGTATTACTCTTGACGCCCGGCATTCAGAATGTCTTCAGGAGAGAGATAGGAATTGGAGAGCCTTTGTTAAATCTTCTCTTCGTCCTCCTATTCGAAGCTCAAGTCTTTCTAATAATAATTCCCAATCTCCAAGGCTTAACTTTTGATAGAGGGACAGAGTTAAGCCAGAATCCCATGTCTTCCCTCAATTCTAAACTTTTTGTTCCTATGACTATCAATTTTGTAAACACCAAGTTTCAAGCTCAAGCTCTCATTGACTCTGGAGCTGCTGGAGTTTTCATTGATTCAAACTTTGCTGACTCTCTCAGGATTCCTCTTCAAGCCAAGAAACAGTTAATTAAGGTAACTACTGTTAGTGGACAGCCTCTAGGTTCTGGTATCATACAACATTCTACCATTCCTCTTCTTTTGTTTGTGGGTATTCTCCATTCTGAAATTATTTGTTTTGATGTCATCTCTTCTCCCCACATACCATTGATTCTGGGGTTACCTTGGTTGCAACTTCATGATCCAGTTTTCTCATGGTCTAAAGGAGAACTTATTTCCTGGGGAACTACCTGTTTCAAACATTGCCTTCAAAATCCCTCTAAACCATCTTGTCCTGTCGTAGCTATGGTGGAAGTTCCTGATTTATTGCCTAATTACTATCATGATGTGTTTTCTAAAAAGGAGGCTAAGACGTTACCTCCACACCGGATATTTGACTGTCCTATCGAATTGTATTCAGGGGCTCCTCTACCTAAGGGAAGGACCTATCCCCTCTCTCGTCAAGAAAATGTCTCTCTTGAGGAATACATAAAGACAACTTAGCCAGAGGATTTATTCGTCCTTCCTCATCACCTGTGGGTGCGGGTTTTTTCTTCATTGGGAAAAAAGATGGAGGCCTTCGTCCCTGTATTGATTATCGGGCCTTGAATCAGATTACTGTCAAAAACAGCTATCCTCTGCCTCTCATTTCTGAGTTATTTGATCGTCTTCAAGGTGCTTCTATTTTTTCCAAGTTAGATCTACAATTTGGTCAGAATCCGTAAAGGAGATGAATGGAAGATGGCATTTAACACTAGATTTGGTCACTACGAGTATCTAGTAATGCCATTCGGATTGTGCAATGCACCAGCAGTGTTTCAGCACTTTGTTAACGAAATCTTCAGAGATTATCTAAATCAATTTGTTATAATTTATCTCGATGACATTCTGATCTATTCGAAAACATTATAGGAACATTTACATCATGTAAGACTGGTACTTCAGAGGTTACGAGACAATTCCCTGTTCGCTAAATTGGAGAAATGCTCTTTTCATCAGAGTTCCATTCCCTTTTTGGGGTATATCATTTCTGAATCAGGTTTTGAGATGGATCCTGCTAAACTTTCGGCTATCAAGGACTGGCCCAGACCAACTACTCTCAAATCCCTGCAGAGGTTTCTTGGCTTTGCCAATTATTTTAGAAAGTTTATAAAGAACTTTGCTGACATTATGTCTCCACTCACTTCTCTTACTAAGAAAGGGCAAAATTGTAAGAACTGGTCCTCTTCAGCAGTACAGGCTTTTGAAACGCTAAAATCAGCATTTTCTTCTGCACCTCTTCTCAGTCATCCAATTCCTGATCTCCAGTTTATTTTGGAGGTTGACGCTTCCTCTATAGCAGCTGGAGCTGTTCTCTCCCAACATGATCCAACTACCAGCAAGATACATCCTGTGGCGTTCTTTTCGAAAAAATTCAATCCTGCCGAGTTAAATTATGATGTGGGCAATAAGGAGCTTTTGGCTATAAAATTAGCTTTGAAAGAATGGAGGCATTGTTTAGAGGGTACCAGTCAACCTTTTTTTCATTCTGACAGATCACAAGAATCTTTTATACTTCCAAACAGCTACATGTCTCAATCCTCGTCAGGCTAGGTAGATGCTTTATCTAGGCAGTTCCAATCTTCTGAACCTTCTCCATTGGATTCTGAACCTATACTATGTCCAGTCAAAGTTTTGGCTCAAGTATCTTCTTTTCCAGTATCTTCTTCTTTACATGCTGCTCAAGTCCGGGTACCATCTTCTTGCAAACTACCTTCTGGTATACTGTATGTACCCAAAGGATTACGTCTTAAGCTTCTACGTTGGGCTAACTACAATATTTTAGCAGGTCATCCTGGAGTAACCAATACTTTGTGGAAACTTAAGCAGCGTGTTTGGTGGTCCACTATGAGGAGGGATGTTAAGGATTATATTGCTGCTTGTAGTTCTTGTGCTTCGAACAAACAATCTTCTCATCGACCATTTGGTCTATTACACCCTCTTCCTATTCCTCATTACCCTTGGTCTCACTTATCCATGGACTTTGTTACAGATCTTCCTGTTTCTGCTGGAAATACGACAATTTGGGTAGTGGTGGATCAGTTCTCCAAGTCTGCTCACTTCATACCTCTTCCTGGCTTGCCTTCAGCTCAAAGACTTTCTGACCTCTTTGTTCTACATATATCTCGTTTACATGGTTTTCCCACTGACATAGTCTCAGATCGTGGAGTCCAGTTTGTTTCCAAATTTTGGAGGTCTTTTTGTAAGCACTTCGGAATCAACATATCTCTTTCTACTGCACATCATCCTCAATCCAACAGACAGACTGAGCGTGTAAATCAAGCCTTGGAATCTTTTCTTAGACATTATGTAGACCATCACCACTCCAACTGGTCTCAGTTATTGCCTTTGGCGGAATTAGCTCACAACTCACGTTATAATGCCTCATTACAGACCTCTCCCTTTAAGGCAGCTTATGGTTTTGAACCTAGAACTTTTCCTATGATTACCAGTTCTACTGAAGTCCCTGGAGCAGATCGTATAGTGAAAAATCTCAGTAACCACTGGCAACTCATTCGTCAAAATCTACTTTCTTCTTCCTTAAGACATAAGAAATATGCTGATCGCAGAAGATGCAAGGCTCCTTTACTTCGTATTGGAGACAGAGTATTTTTATCCACCAGATTCATATGTCTTAAACAACCTTGTACTAAATTGGGTCCTAAGTACATTGGACCTTTTCGAATTGTTTCCAAAGTTTGTTCTTCTGCATACCGCCTGGCCTTACCCAAGACTCTCAAGATCCATCCAGTGTTTCATGTCTCCCTACTCAAGCCAGTCATCTACAATCGGTACTCTATCAGGAATAAACCACCTCCTCCACTTTCCGTAGAGGGAACTTCTGAGTTTGAAGTCAGCCAGATTCTGGATTCCAAGCTACGGGGCAATCGGCTGTACTACCTGGTCCATTGGAAGGGTTATCCTATCTCTGAACGATCTTGGGAACCAGTCTCTCATGTTCATGCTCCAGCTCTTGTCAAGTCTTTTCACAAGAAATACCATGCCAGGCCCGGTCGGGTCCCCCGGAGGGGTTCTTGAGGAGGGGGCACTGTCACGCTCGGCCGCTGGGAAGCTCTGGCAGTCCTCTCTGTGTGCTTGATTGATAGGTAGTCTGAGCCGCCCCTTCCTGATGATGTCACGACCAGGCTTTTTTATTCCGTGCTTCCTGTTTCTTCAGTGCCCGTTTGTTTGTTCCTCTTTGTGGCTTCTGTGAGGAATTCGCTGTGGAAACTCTCTAACTGCTGATTTTCTGTTGCCTATCTCTTCAAGGACTGACTATGCTGGGTTAACCTTCAAACTTCCTGATTACCTGTTTCCAAACAATGCAAGTACTGTTTATTCTGTGAATCTCTCTAACTGCATGTTAACCTGCTGCCAAACTCTGCAAATACTGTTTATTCAGTGTAAACCTTCAAACTGCTTGATATCTTGTTGCCAAACACTGCAGGTACTGTTTATTCTGTGAAACTCTCAAACTGCATTTTTAACCTGCTGCCAAACTCTGCAAATATGGTTTATTCTGTGGAACTCTCAGACTGCATTTTAACCTACTGCCAAACTCAGCAAGTACTGATTAATCTGTGTTAACCTTCAAACTACCTGATATACTGTTGCCAGACTCTGCAAGTACTGAATATTCTGTGTTAACTCTCAAACTGCCTGATAACCTGTTGCAAACTCTGCAAGTTCTGACTATTCAGTGTTAACCCTCAAACTGCCTTATAACCTGTTGCAAACTCTGCAAGGATTGACTATTCAGTGTTAGCCCTCAAACTGCCTGATAACCTGTTGCAAACTCTGCAAGGACTGACTACACAGTGTTAACCCTCAAACTGCCTGATAACAAATTACCTTCTCCTGCATTGTTAACTGTTTCTTGTTTTACCCTTCTTCTGTCTGAGTATAAGTGGACTATCCCTCCTCTCCTGATTCAGTGGAAGACATTTCCTGAAACTAGTACCTTATTCAGAAGTCTATCTGGCTGTTATCTTGAATTACTTTGGACACAGGCTAACCCTGCTTCATATCGTGAGTACATTGTTTTCTTTCATGTAATTAGCAAGAGTCCATGAGCTAGTGACGTATGGGATATACATTCCTACCAGGAGGGGCAAAGTTTCCCAAACCTCAAAATGCCTATAAATACACCCCTCACCATACCCACAAATCAGTTTTACAAACTTTGCCTCCTATGGAGGTGGTGAAGTAAGTTTGTGCTAGATTCTACGTTGATATGCGCTCCGCAGCAGGTTGGAGCCTGGTTTTCCTCTCAGCGTGCAGTGAATGTCAGAGGGATGTGAGGAGAGTATTGCCTATTTGAATTCAATGATCTCCTTCTACGGGGTCTATTTCATAGGTTCTCTGTTATCGGTCGTAGAGATTCATCTCTTACCTCCCTTTTCAGATCGACGATATACTCTTATATATATACCATTTCCTCTGCTGATTTTCGTTTCAGTACTGGTTTGGCTTTCTACAACATGTAGATGAGTGTCCTGGGGTAAGTAAGTCTTATTTTCTGTGACACTCTAAGCTATGGTTGGGCACTTTTTTATAAAGTTCTAAATATATGTATTCAAACATTTATTTGCCTTGACTCAGGATGTTCAACATTCCTTATTTTCAGACAGTCAGTTTCATATTTGGGATAATGCATTTGAATAAAACAATTTTTTTCTTACCTTAAAATTTGACTTTTCCCTGTGGGCTGTTAGGCTCGCGGGGGCTGAAAATGCTTCATTTTATTGCGTCATTCTTGGCGCGGACTTTTTTGGCGCAAAAATGTTTTTCTGTTTCCGGCGTCATACGTGTCGCCGGAAGTTGCGTCATTTTTTACGTTCTTTTGCGCCAAAAATGTCGGCGTTCCGGATGTGGCGTCATTTTTGGCGCCAAAAGCATTTAGGCGCCAAATAATGTGGGCGTCTTATTTGGCGCTAAAAAAAATATGGGCGTCACTTTTGTCTCCACATTATTTAAGTCTCATTTTTTATTGCTTCTGGTTGCTAGAAGCTTGTTCACTGGCATTTTTTCCCATTCCTGAAACTGTCATTTAAGGAATTTGATCAATTTTGCTTTATATGTTGTTTTTTCTATTACATATTGCAAGATGTCCCATGTTGAAGCTGAGTCAGAAGATACTTCTGGAAAATCGCTGCCTGGTGCTGGAGCTACCAAAGCTAAGTGTATCTGCTGTAAACTTTTGGTAGCTGTTCCTCTAGCTGTTGTTTGTATTGAATGTCATGACAAACTTGTTAATGCAGATAATATTTCCTTTAGTAAAGTTACATTACCTGTTGCTGTTCCATCAACATCTAATACTCAGAGTGTTCCTGATAACATAAGAGATTTTGTTTCTAAATCCATTAAGAAGGCTATGTCTGTTATTCCTCCTTCTAGTAAACGTAAAATGTCTTTTAAAACTTCTCATTTTTCAGATGAATTTTTAAATGAACATCATCATTCTGTTTCTGATAATGGCTCTTCTGGTTCAGAGGATTCTGTCTCAGAGGTTGATGCTGATAAATCTTCATATTTATTTAAAATGGAATTTATTCGTTCTTTACTTAAAGAAGTCCTAATTGCATTAGAAATTGAGGATTCTGGTCCTCTTGATACTAAATCTAAACGTTTAGATAAGGTTTTTAAATCTCCTGTAGTTATTCCAGAAGTTTTTCCTGTTCCTGGTGCTATTTCTGAAGTAATTTCCAGGGAATGGAATAATTTGGGTAATTCATTTACTCCTTCTAAACGTTTTAAGCAATTATATCCTGTGCCATTTGACAGATTAGAATTTTGGGACAAAATTCCTAAGGTTGATGGGGCTGTCTCTACTCTTGCTAAGCGTACTACCATTCCTACGGAGATGGTACTTCCTTTAAGGATCCTTTAGATAGGAAAATTGAATCCTTTCTAAGAAAAGCTTACTTGTGTTCAGGTAATCTTCTTAGACCTGCTATATCTTTGGCGGATGTTGCTGCAGCTTCAACTTTTTGGTTGGAAGCTTTAGCGCAACAAGTAACAGATCATAATTCTCATAGCATTATTCTTCTTCTTCAACATGCTAATAATTTTATTTGTGATGCCATCTTTGATATCATTAGAGTTGATGTCAGGTATATATCTCTAGCTATTTTAGCTAGAAGAGCTTTATGGCTTAAAACTTGGAATGCTGATATGTCTTCTAAGTCTACTCTGCTTTCCCTTTCTTTCCAGGGTAATAAATTATTTGGTTCTCAGTTGGATTCTATTATCTCAACTGTTACTGGAGGGAAAGGAACTTTTTTACCACAGGATAAAAAATCTAAAGGTAAATTTAGGTCTAATAATCGTTTTCGTTCCTTTCGTCACAACAAGGAACAAAAGCCTGATCCTTCATCCTCAGGAGCGGTATCAGTTTGGAAACCATCTCCAGTCTGGAATAAATCCAAGCCTTTTAGAAAATCAAAGCCAGCTCCTAAGTCCACATGAAGGTGCGGCCCTCATTCCATACGTTTTTTCAAAGGAATTTGGATCAATTCCGTTCACAATCTTTGGATTCAGAATATTGTTTCAGAAGGGTACAGAATTGGCTTCAAGATAAGGCCTCCTGCAAAGAGATTTTTTTCTTTCCCGTGTCCCAGTAAATCCAGCGAAGGCTCAAGCATTTCTGAAATGTGTTTCAGATCTAGAGTTGGCTGGAGTAATTATGCCAGTTCCAGTTCTGGAACAGGGGCTGGGGTTTTAATCAAATCTCTTCATTGTACCAAAGAAGGAGAATTCCTTCAGACCAGTTCTGGATCTAAAAATATTGAATCGTTATGTAAGGATACCAACATTCAAAATGGTAACTATAAGGACTATCCTGTCTTTTGTTCAGCAAGGGCATTATATGTCTACAATAGATTTACAGGATGCATATCTGCATATTCCGATTCATCCAGATCACTATCAGTTTCTGAGATTCTCGTTCCTAGACAAGCATTACCAGTTTGTGGCTCTGCCGTTTGGCCTAGCAACAGCTCCAAGAATTTTTACAAAGGTTCTCGGTGCCCTTCTGTCTGTAATCAGAGAACAGGGTATTGTGGTATTTCCTTATTTGGACGATATCTTGGTACTTGCTCAGTCTTCACATTTAGCAGAATCTCATACGAATCGACTTGTGTTGTTTCTTCAAGATCATGGTTGGAGGATCAATTTACTAAAAAGTTCATTGATTCCTCAGACAAGGGTAACCTTTTTGGGTTTCCAGATAGATTCAGTGTCCATGACTCTATCTTTGACAGACAAGAGACGTCTAAAATTGATATCAGCTTGTCGAAACCTTCAGTCACAATCATTCCCTTCGGTAGCCTTATGCATGGAAATTCTAGGTCTTATGACTGCTGCATCGGACGCGATCCCCTTTGCTCATTTTCACATGCGACCTCTTCAGCTCTGTATGCTGAACCAGTGGTGCAGGGATTACACAAAGATATCTCAATTAATATCTTTAAAACCGATTGTACGACACTCTCTGACGTGGTGGACAGATCACCATCGTTTAGTTCAGGGGGCTTCTTTTGTTCTTCCGACCTGGACTGTAATCTCAACAGATGCAAGTCTTACAGGTTGGGGAGCTGTGTGGGGGTCTCTGACGGCACAAGGGGTTTGGGAATCTCAGGAGGTGAGATTACCGATCAATATTTTGGAACTCCGTGCAATTTTCAGAGCTCTTCAGTCTTGGCCTCTTCTAAGAGAGAATCGTTCATTTGTTTTCAGACAGACAATGTCACATCTGTGGCATACATCAATCATCAAGGAGGGACTCACAGCCCTCTGGCTATGAAAGAAGTATCTCGAATTCTGGTTTGGGCGGAATCCAGCTCCTGTCTAGTTTCTGCGGTTCATATCCCAGGTATAGACAATTGGGAAGCGGATTATCTCAGTCGCCAAACGTTGCATCCGGGCGAATGGTCTCTTCACCCAGAGGTATTTCTTCAGATTGTCCAAATGTGGGGACTTCCAGAAATAGATCTGATGGCCTCTCATCTAAACAAGAAACTTCCCAGGTATCTGTCCAGATCCAGGGATCCTCAAGCGGAAGGAGTGGATGCATTGTCACTTCCTTGGAAGTATCATCCTGCTTATATCTTTCCGCCTCTAGTTCTTCTTCCAAGAGTGATCTCCAAGATTCTGAAGGAATGCTCGTTTGTTCTGCTGGTAGCTCCAGCATGGCCTCACAGGTTTTTGTATGCGGATCTTGTCCGGATGGCCTCTTGCCAACCGTGGACTCTTCCGTTAAGACCAGACCTTCTGTCGCAAGGTCCTTTTTTCCATCAGGATCTCAAATCCTTAAATTTAAAGGTATGGAGATTGAACGCTTGATTCTTAGTCAAAGAGGTTTCTCTGACTCTGTGATTAATACTATGTTACAGGCTCGTAAATCTGTATCTAGGGAGATATATTATAGAGTCTGGAAGACTTATATTTCTTGGTGTCTTTCTCATCATTTTTCCTGGCATTCTTTTAGAATTCTGAGAATTTTACAGTATCTTCAGGATGGTTTGGAGAAAGGTTTGTCTGCAAGTTCCTTGAAAGGACAAATCTCTGCTCTTTCTGTTCTTTTTCACAGAAAGATTGCTAATCTTCCTGATATTCATTGTTTTGTACAAGCTTTGGTTCGTATAAAACCTGTAATTAAGTAAATTACTTTCTTGGAAAGTTTTGTTCCTTTTGGCCATCTCTTCTGCCAGAAGAGTTTCTGAATTATCTGCTCTTTCTTGTGAGTCTCCTTTTCTGATTTTTCATCAGGATAAGGCGGTGTTGCGAACTTCTTTTGAATTTTTACCTAAGGTTGTGAATTCCAACAACATTAGTAGAGAAATTGTGGTTCCTTCATTATGTCCTAATCCTAAGAATTCTAAGGAGAAATCATTGCATTCTTTAGATGTAGTTAGAGCTTTGAAATATTATGTTGAAGCTACTAAGAATTTCCGAAAGACTTCTAGTCTATTTGTTATCTTTTCCGGTTCTAGGAAAGGTCAGAAGGCCTCTGCCATTTCTTTGGCATCTTGGTTGAAATCTTTAATTCATCATGCTTATGTCGAGTCGGGTAAAACTCCGCCTCAAAGGATTACAGCTCATTCTACTAGGTCAGTTTCTACTTCCTGGGCGTTTAGGAATGAAGCTTCGGTTGATCAGATTTGCAAAGCAGCAACTTGGTCTTCTTTGCATACTTTTACTAAATTCTACCATTTTGATGTGTTTTCTTCTTCTGAAGCTGTTTTTGGTAGAAAAGTACTTCAGGCAGCTGTTTCAGTTTGAATCTTCTGCTTATGTTTTCAGTTTTTTTCATTATAAAATTTAAACTTTATTTTGGGTGTGGATTATTTTTCAGCGGAATTGGCTGTGTTTATTTTATCCCTCCCTCTCTAGTTACTCTTGCGTGGAAAGATCCACATCTTGGGTAGTCATTATCCCATATGTCACTAGCTCATGGACTCTTGCTAATTACATGAAAGAAAACATAATTTATGTAAGAGCTTACCTGATAAATTCATTTCTTTCATATTAGCAAGAGTCCATGAGGCCCACCCTTTTTGTGGTGGTTATGATTTTTTTGTATAAAGCACAATTATTCCAATTTCCTTATTTTTTATGCTTTCGCACTTTTTTCTTATCACCCCACTTCTTGGCTATTCGTTAAACTGATTTGTGGGTGTGGTGAGGGGTGTATTTATAGGCATTTTGAGGTTTGGGAAACTTTGCCCCTCCTGGTAGGAATGTATATCCCATACGTCACTAGCTCATGGACTCTTGCTAATATGAAAGAAATGAATTTATCAGGTAAGTTCTTACATAAATTATGTTTTTTGGAGGTTGTCGTAGGGTCACGTCCTGGATTAAACTCAGTTTGCAAGGGTTTTGTTTAAGGTCGCCCTAGCATTTGGGTCTTCTTCTGGACATTTCCTAACCTGACAGAAAATTCATTCAGACCAGTTCTGGATCTGAAAAATTTGAATCGTTATGTAAGAGTACCAACTTTCAAGATGGTGACTATAAGGACTATTCTGCCTTTTGTTCAGCAAGGATATTATATGTCTAAAATAGACTTGTAGGAGACATACCTTCATATTCCGATTCATCCAGAACATTATCAGTTCCTGAGATTCTCTTTTCTAGTCAAGCATTACCAATTTGTTGCTCTTCCATTTGGCCTAGCAACAGCTCCAAGAATCTTTTCAAAGGTTCTAGGTGCCCTACTCTCTGTAATCAGAGAGCAGGGTATTGCAGTGTTTCCTTATTTGGACAATATCTTGGTACTAGCTCAGTCTTTACGTTCTGAAGAATCTCACACAAATCAACTAGTGTTGTTTCTTCAAAAACATGGTTGGAGGATCAATTTACCAAAGAGTTTCTTGATTCCTCAGACAAGGGTCACCTTTTTAGGTTTCCAGATAAATTCAGTGTCCATGACTCTGTCTCTAACAGACAAGAGACTTTTGAAATTGGTTGCAGCCTGTCGGCACCTTCAGTCTCAGCCATTCCCTTCAGTGGCTATGTGCATGGAAGTTTTAGGCCTCATGACTGCAGCATCGGACGCGATTCCTTTTGCTCGTTTTCACATGAGACCTCTCCAGCTTGGTATGCTGAATCAATGGTGCAGGGATTATACAAAGATATCACAGTTAATATCCTTAAATCCCAATGTTGAACACTCTCTGACGTGGTGGTTAAATCACCAGCGTTTAGTTCAAGGGGCCTCCTTTGTTCGGCCAACCTGGACTGTAATCACTACAGACTCAAGTCTTTCAGGTTGGGGAGCTGTTTGGGGATCTATGACAGCACAAGGGGTTTGGAAATCTCAAGAAGCGAGATTACCAATCAATATTTTAGAACTTCGTGCAATTCTCAGAGCTCTTGAGTTTTGGCCTCTGTTGAAGAGAGAGCCGTTCATTTGCTTTCAGACAGACAATATCACAACTGTGGCATATGTCAATCATCAGGGTGGGACTCACAGTCCTCAAGCTATGAAAGAAGTATCTCGGATATTTGCTTGGGCGGAATCCAGCTCCTGTCTAATCTCTGCGGTGTATATCCCAGGTGTAGACAATTGGGAGGTGGATTATCTCAGCCATCAGACTTTACATCCAGGGGAGTGGTCTCTCCATCCAGATGTGTTTTTTCAGATTGTTCAGATGTGGGGTCTTCCAGAAATAGATCTCATGGCCTCTCATCTAAACAAGAAAATTCCCAGATACCTGTCCAGGTCCAGGGATGTTCAGGCGGAAGCAGTGGATGCGCTGAGACATCCTTGGTGTTATCATCCTGCTTACATTTTCCCGCCTCTAGTTCTTCTTCCGAGAGTGATCTCCAAAATCATCATGGAACAATCGTTTGTGTTGCTGGTGGCTCCAGCATGGCCACACAGGTTTTGGTATGCGGATCTTGTTCAGGATGTCCAGCTGCCAACCTTGGCCACTTCCGTTGAGGCCGGACCTACTGTCTCAAGGTCTATTTTTCCATCAGGATCTCAAATGATTAAATTTGAAGGTATGGAAATTGAACGCTTAGTGCTAAGTCATAGAGGTTTCTCTGACTCAGTGATTAATACTATGTTACAAGCTCGTAAATCTCTCTCTAGAAAGATTTATTATCGAGTTTGGAAGACTTACATTTCATGGTGTTCTCATAAATTCTCTTGGCATTCTTTTAGAATTCCTAGAATTTTACAGTTTCTTCTGGATGGTTTGGATAAAGGTTTGTCAGCAAGTTCCTTGAAGGGACAAATCTCTGCTCTTTCTGTTTTATTTCACAGAAAGATTGTTAAACTTCCTGATATTTATTGTTTTGTACAGGCTTTAGTTCGTATTAAGCCTGTCATTAAATCAATTTCTCCTCCTTGGAGTCTTAATTTGGTTTTGAAGGCGTTACAGGCTCCTCCATTTGAGCCTATGCATTCTTTGGACATTAAACTACTTTCTTGGAAAGTGTTATTCCTTTTGGCTATGTCTTCTGCTAGAAGAGTTTCTGAGCTATCTGCTCTTTCTTGTGAATCTCCTTTTCTGATTTTTCATCAGGATAAGGCAGTTTTGTGGACTTCATTTACATTTTTACCTAAGATTGTGAATTCTAACAACATTAGTAGAGAAATTGTTGTCCTTTCCTTGTGTCCTAATCCTAAGAATTCTTTGGAAAGATCCTTACATTCTTTGGATGTGGTGAGAGCTTTGAAATATTATGTTGAAGCTACTAAAGATTTCAGAAAGACTTCTAGTCTATTTGTTGTATTTTCTGGTCCTAGGAAAGGTCAGAAGGCCTCTGCTATTTCCTTGACTTCTTGGTTAAAGCTCTTGATTCATCAAGCTTATTTGGATTAGGGTCAGACCCCGCCTTAGAGAATTACAGCTCATTCTACTAGATCAGTCTCCACTTCGTGGGCTTTTAAGAATGAAGCTTCAGTTGATCAGATGTGCAAAGCGGCAACTTGGTCCTTTTTGCATACATTTACTAAATTCTACCGTTTTGATGTATTTGCTTCTTCAGAAGCAGTCTTTGGTAGAAAAGTTCTTAAGGCAGCTGTTTCAGTTTGATTCTTCTGCTGATGTTTTAAGTTTTTCTTGTCATTAAAGAATAAACTTATAATTTGGGTTGTGGATTATTTTTTTCAGCGGGAAATGGCTGTTTTTTATTTTATCCCTCCCTCTCTAGTGACTCTTGTGTGGAGTTCCACATCTTGGGTATTGCTATCCCATACGTCACTAGCTCATGGACTCTTGCCAATTACATGAAAGAAAACATAATTTATGTAAGAATTTACCTGATAAATTAATTTCTTTCATATTGGCAAGAGTCCATGAGGCCCACCCTTTTTATGGTGGTTATGATTTTTTGTATAAAGCACAATTATTTCCAAATTCCTTTGTTGATGCTTTTTACTCCTTTCTTTATCACCCAACTACTTGGATATTCGTTAAACTGAATTGTGGGTGTGGTGAGGGGTGTATTTATAGGCATTTGAGGTTTGGGAAACTTTGCCCCTCCTGGTAGAATTGTATATCGGATACATCACTAGCTCATGGACTCTTGCCAATATGAAAGAAATGAATTTATCAGGTAAATTCTTACATAAATTATGTTTTTACTGCCCACCCTAATCTAAATAGATTAGAAAGATTTATTATCGAGTTTGGAAGACTTACATTTCATGGTGTTCTCACAAATTCTCTTGGCATTCTTTTAGAATTCCTAGAATTTTACAGTTTCTTCAGGATGGTTTGGATAAAGGTTTGTCAGCAAGTTCCTTGAAGGGACAAATCTCTGCTCTTCTGTTTTATTTCACAGAAAGATTGTTAAACTTCCTGATATTTATTGTTTTGTACAGGCTTTAGTTCGTATTAAGCCCGTCATTAAATCAATTTCTCCTCCTTGGAGTCTTAATTTGGTTTTGAAGGCGTTACAGGCTCCTCCATTTGAGCATAGGCATTCTTTGGACATTAAACTACTTTCTTGGAAAGTGTTGTTCCTTTTGGCTATGTCTTCTGCTAGAAGAGTTTCTGAGCTATCTGCTCTTTCTTGTGAATCTCCTTTTCTGATTTTTCATCAGGATAAGGCAGTTTTGTGGACTTCATATACATTTTTACCTAAGATTGTGAATTCTAACAAAATTAGTAGAGAAATTGTTGTCCTTTCCTTGTGTCCTAATCCTAAGAATTCTTTGGAAAAATCCTTACATTCTTTGGATGTGGTGCGAGCTTTGAAATATTATGTTGAAGCTACTAAAGATTTCAGAAAGACTTCTAGTCTATTTGTTGTATTTTCTGGTCCTAGGAAAGGTCAGAAGGCATCTGCTATTTCCTTGGCTTCTTGGTTAAAGTTCTTGATTCATCAAGCTTTTTTGCAGTCGGGTCAGACCCCGCCTCAGAGAATTACAGCTCATTCTACTAGATCAGTCTCCACTTTGTGGGCTTTTAAAGGGACATTAAACCCAAAAATTTTATTACATGATTCAGATAGAGAATACAATTTTAAACAATTTTCTAATTTACTTCTATTATCTAATTTGCTTAATTCTCTTGATATTCTTTCCTGAAAAGCATATCTAGATAGGCTCAGTAGCTGCTGATTGGTAGCTGCACATAGATGCCTCGTGTGATTGGCTGACCCATGTGCATTGCTATTTCCTCAACAAATTATATCTAAAAAAGAAGCAAATTAGATAATAGAAGTAAATTGGAATGCTGTTTAAAATTTTATTCTCTGTCTGAATCATGAAAGCTTCAGTTGATCAGATTTGCAAAGCGGCAACTTGGTCCTTTTTGCATACATTTACTAAATTCTACCGTTTTGATGTATTTGCTTCTTCAGAAGCAGTCTTTGGTAGAAAAGTTCTTAAGGCAGCTGTTTCAGTTTGATTCTTCTGCTGATGTTTTAAGTTTTTCTTGTCATTAAAGAATAAACTTATAATTTGGGTTGTGGATTATTTTTTCAGCGGGAAATGGCTGTTTTTTATTTTATCCCTCCCTCTCTAGTGACTCTTGCATGGAGTTCCACATCTTCGGTATTGCTATCCCATACGTCACTAGCTCATGGACTCTTGCCAATTACATGAAAGAAAACATAATTTATGTAAGAATTTACCTGATAAATTCATTTCTTTCATATTGGCAAGAGTCCATGAGGCCCACCTTTTTTATGGTGGTTATGATTTTTTGTATAAAGCACAATTATTTCCAAATCCCTTTGTTGATGCTTTTTACTCCTTTCTTTATCACCCAACTACTTGGATATTCGTTAAACTGAATTGTGGGTGTGGTGAGGGGTGTATTTATAGGCATTTTGAGCATTGGGAAACTTTGCCCCTCCTGGTTGAATTGTATATCCCATACGTCACTAGCTCATGGACTCTTGCCAATATGAAAGAAATGAATTTATCAGGTAAATTCTTACATAAATTATGTTTTTACTGCCCACCCTAATCTAAATAGATTAGAAAGATTTATTATCGAGTTAGGAAGACTTACATTTCATGGTGTTCTCATAAATTCTCTTGGCATTCTTTTAGAATTCCTAGAATTTTACAGTTTCTTCAGAATGGTTTGGATAAAGGTTTGTCAGCAAGTTCCTTGAAGGGACAAATCTCTGCTCTTTCTGTTTTATTTCACAGAAAGATTGTTAAACTTCCTGATATTTATTGTTTTGTACAGGCTTTAGTTCGTATTAAGCCCGTCATTAAATCAATTTCTCCTCCTTTTAGTCTTAATTTGGTTTTGAAGGCGTTACAGGCTCCTCCATTTGAGCCTATGCATTCTTTGGACATTAAACTACTTTCTTGGAAAGTGTTGTTCCTTTTGGCTATGTCTTCTGCTAGAAGAGTTTCTGAGCTATCTGCTCTTTCTTGTGAATCTCCTTTTCTGATTTTTCATCAGGATAAGGCAGTTTTGTGGACTTCATTTACATTTTTACCTAAGATTGTGAATTCTAACATTAGTAGAGAAATTGTTGTCTTTTCCTTATGTCCTAATCCTAAGAATTCTTTGGAAAGATCCTTACATTCTTTGGATGTGGTGCAAGCTTTGAAATATTATGTTGAAGCTACTAAAGATTTCAGAAAGACTTCTAGTCTATTTGTTGTATTTTCTGGTCCTAGGAAAGGTCAGAAGGCCTCTGCTATTTCCTTGGCTTCTTGGTTAAAGTTCTTGATTCATCAAGCTTATTTGGAGTCGGGTCAGACCCCGCCTCAGAGAATTACAGCTCATTCTACTAGATCAGTCTCCACTTTGTGGGCTTTTAAAGGGACATTAAACCCAAAAATTTTCTTTCATGATTCAGATAGAGAATACAATTTTAAACAATTTTCTAATTTAATTCTATTATCTAATTTGCTTAATTCTCTTGATATTCTTTCCTGAAAAGCATATCTAGATAGGCTCAGTAGCTGCTGATTGGTAGCTGCACATAGATGCCTCGTGTGATTGGCTGACCCATGTGCATTGCTATTTCCTCAACAAATTATATCTAAAAAAAGAAGCAAATTAGATAATAGAAGTAAATTGGAATGCTGTTTAAAATTTTATTCTCTGTCTGAATCATGAAAGCTTCAGTTGATCAGATTTGCAAAGCGGCAACTTGGTCCTTTTTGCATACATTTACTAAATTCTACCGTTTTGATGTATTTGCTTCTTCAGAAGCAGTCTTTGGTAGAAAAGTTCTGAAGGCAGCTGTTTCAGTTTGATTATTCTGCTGATGTTTTAAGTTTTTCTTGTAATTAAAGAATAAACTTATAATTTGGGTTGTGGATTATTTTTTCAGCGGGAAATGGCTGTTTTTTTATTTTATCCCTCCCTCTCTAGTGACTCTTGCGAGGAGTTCCACATCTTGGGTATTGCTATCCCATACGTCACTAGCTCATGGACTCTTGCCAATTACATGAAAGAAAACATAATTTATGTAAGAATTTACCTGATAAATTCATTTCTTTCATATTGGTAAGAGTCCATGAGGCCCACCCTTTTTATGGTGGTTATGATTTTTTGTATAAAGCACA
Source organism: Bombina bombina (assembly GCF_027579735.1). Lineage (NCBI taxonomy): Eukaryota > Metazoa > Chordata > Amphibia > Anura > Bombinatoridae > Bombina > Bombina bombina. The sequence goes on along the minus strand of NC_069502.1, from coordinate 344,101,223 downwards.
ATTATTTCCAAATTCCCTTGTTGATGCTTTTTACTCCTTTCTTTATCACTCCACTACTTGGATATTCATTAAACTGAATTGTGGGTGTGGTGAGGGGTGTATTTATAGGCATTTTGAGCTTTGGGAAACTTTGCCCCTCCTGGTAGAATTGTATATCCCATACGTCACTAGCTCATGGACTCTTGACAATATGAAAGAAATGAATTTATCAGGTAAATTCTTACATAAATTATGTTTTTACTGCCCACCCTAATCTAAATATAAAAAACAAAACCTAAGTCTAACCCCCAGGTTGATACTCACCATTCCTGAAGTCCGGTCGAGAAGGTCCTGTCCCATGCACTAAAGTCTTCTTCCAAGTGACAACCTCTTCTTCCAGGAAGAATGCGGAGCAGAGGACGGAGATGAACTGAAGACCGGCGACCCTGGAACTGAAGACCGGTGACCGTGGAGCCATGGAGCGTGGAGGATCGTCTTCATACGTGGTTAAAAATGGCATCCCTTGAATTCCTATTGGCTGATTTGATTCTTCAAATTCAAATCAGCCAATAGGATAAAAGCTACTCAAATCCTATTGGCTGTTCAAATCAGCCAATAGGATGAGAGCTACTGAAATTCTATTGGCTGATTTCAATAGCCAATAGAAATTCAGTAGCTCTCATACTATTGGCTGATTTGCACAGCCAATAGGATTTGAGTAGCTTTCATCCTAGAGTAGGGGGTGTTTTAATTTTGGGGGGATTTTTTATTTTCATAGGGATTAGGTATAATTTTTTTAAAATTTGGTAATTTTGTTTTTTATTTTATGTAATCTTAGATTTTTTTTATTTTCTGCAATTGTAGCTTAAAGGGACAGTCTACACCAGAATTGTAATTTTGACTAGACTGACCCTTTAATTTATACTTAGTTTATTTTTATTTTTAATGTAGTGTTAGTTTTTTTAATTTTAATAGTTTCTTTAGTATTTTGTAATTTAGGTAATTTGGGTTCATTTAGGGGGTGTTTGGTTTATTGCGTTGTGGGCTTTGGCGGTTTAGGGGTTAATACTTTGATAGGTTTATTGAGTTGTTGGGTTTGGCGGTTTAGGGTTTAATACTTTGTTAGGATTATTGCGTTGTGGCCTTTGGCGGTTTAGGGGTTAATACTTTAATAGGTAGTTTGCGTTGTGGGTTATTGGCGGATTAGGGGTTAATAGTGTAATAGTTGTGGGGGGTTGTCGGTTAAGGGGTTAATACATTTATTATTAGTTGTGAGAGGGGGGATTGCGGATATAGGGGTTTTACATGTCAGGCTTATTTTTGGGAGGCGTGTTAGACTTTTACGGGAGATTATACTTTTTTTTTTACTTTTCTTAGGCGCCGGCAGTTTCTAAAGTGTAGTAAGTCATTAGCGACTCCAGAAATTTGTATTTACACTTATTTCTGGACATTGCTAGTTTATCAGACTTACGGCACTTTATGAGCTGCCGGCGGGGTTTTATTGGATACCCCGATGTGCGAGGTGAAATTACGGGTGGCGCGGGTTGCAGCACTTGTGCTGAAGCCTGCGCTGTATATGTAATCTCGCCCAACATGTCTATAAAACAATGGGAGCTACCATATTGTAACGTAGGTTACCTTCTCTGCTGTGGCCAATTAGGGACAGTTATAAATAGGTCACTAGAGTGTGGAGCCAAAGTATGTGTGGAATGTAACAGTGTTCAATACTTCCATTTCTAACAGTAACTGAAAGGCTCAGAATTTCAGAATGGAATTACAGGAAATTGGGACAAAATAAATAATGAAAGTAAGTTTATATGTATATATATATATATATATATATATATATATATATATATATATATATATATATATATATATATATAATTTATTATTTTATATTATCTCAAAGTGTTTAATGTCCTTTTAACACTGATGCATTCCACACAATCAGTCATTGGCTACTTACTCTAGTGATTTGTTTTTTAGCTGTTTCTAACCAGTGTTCCCTCTATGGCCAGTTTTGTGAGTGGCACAGTAGTGAAACAGTTAAAAAGGCAACCACACCCTGCAGTCTGCATTGTGTAGTGTTTGCTAATTGCTCCAATTAACTGTTTCACTGCTGGGGCTCTCACACACCTGGTCTTAGAGGGAACACTTTGTAACTTTCCACTGCACAGAAAAAAAACATAAAGGAAATCAAAGTTACAACATGGATACACCCATTGCTTTATGGTCACTAAGATGTTAAATCTATGTCTTCAATTGTTCAACAATTACTGTAATTTTGACTAAGCAAATTAATTTCAGCACTGGGTAAGCCAATATTTATTAAAGACTATTGAATGACAGTGTAATGCTTATGGGATACCCCTCTATCAGACCGAACTCGGCCAGTAGTCTTGTTATCGCGGCATCGAGCCGGGAATGATAGGGAATATCCCAAAGCAGAGAAAGTTAGCAAGATGACAAGATAACAGTGATACAGTTTCAGAGATGTCTGTAGGTGAGAACTTAGGATCCAGTGATCATCAATCTGTTTGGTTTAGTATTCATGTGCAGGAACTGTCCACCCAGACTAAAACAAAAGTTTTAGACTTTAGAAAGGCAGATTTTTCATTAATGGGAGAATACCTAAAAAACTATTTAAAAGGGAAAAATCTTATTGCAGGGGTTCAAGAACAGTGGGAATTTGTGAAAGGTGCCATTTTAGATGCAACCGCACACTGTATTAGACATGTCTGTAAAAGTAAAATAAATCGGAAACCAATTTGGTTTTCCAAAGAAGGAGCACATGCTGTAAAGACAAAAAAGATAGCTTATAAAAATTACAGACACACACAATCAGATGATTATATTAAAATATGGAGACTCCAACAACTAAGCAGTTAATTAGGAAGGTTAAAGCTCATGCAGAAGAGAAGATAGCACAGTCAGTAAAACATGGGGACAAAACATTCTTTAGATATATCAGTGAAAGAAGAAAAAATAAGGTAGGAATAGTAAATTTAAATCAGTTTGATGGTAGAATAATAGAAGGAGATAAGCAAATTGCAGACTGTCTCAATGATTACTTCTGTTCTGTTTTCACAAAAGATTGTGAAGATAGAGGCCCCTAGTTATCAAGTCGTCTACTTTACCTGCCTTCGCCGGCCCAATACGCCCGCCTAAGCTCGCCTACCATCGCCGCCGTGGACCTGAAAAATTTTGCCTACATTACACCTAGTAACCCCTATCCTGCCCCCCCTGCCCCCCCTATACCGCCGCCCTCTATAATAAAGTTATTAACCCCTATCCTGCGGATCCCGGACCCCGCCGCAACTAAATAAATAGTTTAACCCCTAAACCGCTGCTCCCGGACCCGCTGCAACCTATAATAAACTTATTAACCCCTAATCTGCCCCCCCACACTGTCGCCACCTATAATACATTTATTAACCCCTATCCTGCCCCCCCTACACCGCCGCCACTGTAATAAAATTATTAACCCCTAAACCTAAGTCTAACACTAACCCTAACACCCCCCTAACTTAAATATTAATTAAATAAATCTAAATAATATTTCTCTTACTCTTATTAACTAAATTAATCCTATTTAAAACTAAATACTTACCTTTAAAATAAACCCTAATATAGCTACAATATAAATAATAATTATATTGTAGCTATCTCAGGATTTATTTTTATTTTACAGGCATATTTCAATTTATTTTAACTAGGTGCAATAGCTATTAAATAGTTAATAACTATTTAATAGCTACCTAGTTAAAATAAAGAGAAATTAACCTGTAAAATAAAAACTAACCTAAGTTACAATTAAACCTAACACTACACTATCATTAAATTAATTAAATAAATTACCTACAGATAGAAATAATAAAGAGAAATTAACCTGTAAAATAAAAACTAACCTAAGTTACAATTACACCTAACACTACACTATACTTTAATAAATTATTCCTATTTAAAACTAAATACTTACCTGTAAAATAAACCCTAAGATAGCTACAATGTAATTAATAATTACATTGTAGCTATTTTAGGATTTATATTTATTTTACAGGTAACTTTGTATTCATTTTAGCTAGTTAGAATAGTTATTAAATAGTTATTAACTATTTAATAACTACCTAGCTAAAAGAAATACAAAATTACCTGTAAAATAAATCCTAACCTAAGTTACAATTAAACCTAACACTACACTATCATTAAATTAATTAAATAAATTACCTACAAATAACTACAATTAAATTCAATTAAATAAACTAACTAAAGTACAAAAAATAAAAAAGCTAAGTTACAAAAAATAAAAAAATAAGTTACAAACATTTAAAAAATATTACAACAATTTTAAGATACTTACACCTAATCTAAGCCCCCTAATAAAATAACAAAGCCCCCCAAAATAAAAAATGTCCCTACCCTATTCTACATTAAAAAGTTACCAGCTCTATTACCTTACCAGCCCTTAAAAGGGCCTTTTGCAGGGAATGCCCCAAAGAAAACAGCTCTTTTGCCTGTAAAATAAAAATACAACCCCCCCAACATTAAAACCCACTACCCACATACCCCTAATATAACCCAAACCCCTCTTAAATAAACCTAACACTACCCCCCTGAAGATCATCCTACCTTGAGCCGTCTTCAACCAGCCGACCACCGATGGAACCGAAGAGGAGATCCGGAGTGGCAGAAGTCATCATCCAAGGGGCACTGAAGAAGTCTTCCATACGATTGAAGTCAACATCCAGGCGGCGCTGAAGAGGTCTTCCATCCGATAGAAGTCTTCATCCAAGCAACGTCTTCAATCTTCATCCATCCGGAGCGGAGCCATCTTCAGACGAGCCAACGTGGAGCCATCCTCTTCTTCCCGACGACTAACAACGAATGAAGGTTCCTTTAAGGGACGTCACCCAAGATGGCGTCCTTCAATTCCGATTGGCTGATAGGATTCTATCAGCCAATCGGAATTAAGGTAGGAAAAATCTGATTGGCTGATGCTATCAGCCAATCAGATTGAGCTTGAATTCTATTGGCTGATCGGAACAGCCAATAGAATGCAAGCTCAATCTGATTGGCTGATTGGATCAGCCAATCGAATTGAACTTCAATCTGATTGGTTGATAGCATCAGCCAATCAGATTTTTCCTACCTTAATTCCGATTGGTTGATTGAATCCTATCAGTCAATCGGAATTGAATTGACGCCATCTTGGGTGACGTCCCTTAAAGGAACCTTCATTCGTCACTCATCGGGAAGAAGAGGATGACTCCGCGTCGGCTCATCTGAAGATGGCTCCGCTCCGGATGGATGAAGATTGAAGACGCAGCTTGGATGAAGACTTCTATTGGATAGAAGACCTCTTCAGCACCGCCTGGATGTTGACTTCAATTGGATGGAAGACTTCTTCAGCGCCCCTTGGATGATGACTTCTGCCGCTCCGGATCTCCTCTTCGGTTCCATCGGTGGTCGGCTGGTTGAAGACGGCTCAAGGTAGGATGATCTTCAGGGGGGTAGTGTTAGGTTTATTTAAGAGTGGTTTGGGTTAGATTAGGGGTATGTGGGTGGCGGGTTTTAATGTTGGGGGGGGTTGTATTTTTATTTTACAGGCAAAAGAGCTGTTTTCTTTGGGGCATGCCCCGCAAAAGGCCCTTTTAAGGGCTGGTAAGGTAATAGAGCTGGTAACTTTTTAATGTAGAATAGGGTAGGGACATTTTTTATTTTGGGGGCTTTGTTATTTTATTAGGGGGCTTAGATTAGGTGTAAGTAGCTTAAAATTGTTGTAATATTTTTTAAATGTTTGTAACTTATTTTTTTATTTTTTGTAACTTAGGTTTTTTATTTTTTGTACTTTAGTTAGTTTATTTAATTGAATTTAATTGTAGTTATTTGTAGGTAATTTATTTAATTAATTTAATGATAGTGTAGTGTTAGGTTTAATTGTAACTTAGGTTAGGATTTATTTTACAGGTAATTTTGTATTTCTTTCAGCTAGGTAGTTATTAAATAGTTAATAACTATTTAATAACTATTCTAACTATCTAAAATAAATACAAAGTTACCTGTAAAATAAATATAAATCCTAAAATAGCTACAATGTAATTATTAATTACATTGTAGCTATCTTAGGGTTTATTTTACAGGTAAGTATTTAGTTTTAAATATGAATAATTTATTTAATGATAGTGTAGTGTTAGGTGTAATTGTAACTTAGGTTAGTTTTTATTTTACAGGTACATTTCTCTTTATTTTAACTAGGTAGCTATTAAATAGTTATTAACTATTTAATAGCTATTGTACCTAGTTAAAATAAATTGAAATTTGCCTGTAAAATAAAAATAAATCCTAAGATAGCTACAATATATTTATTATTTATATTGTAGCTATATTAGGGTTTATTTTAAAGGCAAGTATTTAGTTTTAAATAGGATTAATTTAGTTAATAAGAGAAATATTATTTAGATTTATTTAATTAATATTTAAGTTAGGGGGTGTTAGGGTTAGACTTAGGTTTAGGGGTTAATAATTTTATTACAGTGGCGGCGGTGTAGGGGGGCAGGATAGGGGTTAATACATTTATTATAGGTGGCGACGGTGTGGGGGGGCAGGATAGGGGTTAATAAATTTATTATAGTGGCAGCGGTGTAGGGGGGGCAGGATAGGGGTTAATAGGTATAATGTAGGTGGAGGCAGGGTCCGGGAGCGGCGGTTTAGGGGTTAATACATATATTATAGTTGCAGCGGGGACTGGGAGCGGCGGTTTAGGGGTTAACATATTTATTATAGCTTGCGGTGGGCTCCGGGAGCGACGGTTTAGGGGGTAAACACTTTATTTAGTTGCGGCGGTGTAGGGGGGACAGATTAGGGGTGTTTAGACTCGGGGTACATGTTAGGGTGTTAGGTGTAGACATCTCCCATAGGAATCAATGGGATGTCTGGCAGCAGCGAACATGAACTTTCGCTATGGTCAGACTCCCATTGATTCCTATGGGATCCGCCGCCTCCAGGGTGGCGGTTTGAAAACCAGGTACGCTGGGCCGGAAAAGTGCCGAGCGTACCTGCTAGTTTTTTGATAACTAGCAAAAGTAGTCAGATTGTTCCGAACTTGTGTGCGGAACATCTGTAGTGACGTAAGCATCGATCTGTGTCGGACTGAGTCCGGCGGATCGAAACTTACGTCACTACATTCTACTTTTGCCGGTGTGTAGGGCTTGATAACTAAGGCGAATCAGCCTCGCCACAAATACGCTGCAGAATTCCAGCGTATTTGAGGTTGATGGCTTGATAACTAGGCCCCAATGTCTTGTCTGCAACAGAGGTAAACCAGCTTGAATCATGCTTAGAGGTACCCCTGTGTGATCCCCTAAGCAGTGGCTTTTTTTCCGGCCGAATGTCACATTCCTTTAGTTGGTGGGTGTTGGACCAACAATAAAAGCATAGTCTCAGTCTCCTTCTTCTCTGTCTTTTAGACTCTGAAGGTTTGAAGGAGGAGAGATCCATGGGTTCCTCCACTGAGGTAACCGGAGCTGCTGAAGGGGTAGAGGATACTGCTGAAACCAGATGAATTGGAGGACGGGAGGGAAGGACCCTCCTTGATCTGTCTCTCTCAGCTTGTTTCTCCTGGAAGCGAGAGTCTAGGCTGATACATAGCATTATAAAGTCATCCAAAGAAGAAGGGATATCACGATAAGTGAGTTCATCTTTGTTGCGTTCATGCAGACCCCTCCTAAAGACTGTCTTGAGAGCACTGCCATCCCAAGTGGTTTCAAGTGCCAATGTGCGAAACACGATGGCAAATTGTGCCACAGTTCTATTGCCCTGGCGGAGATCCAGGAGAGAAAACTCTGCAGCAGGGGTACGGCCAGAAGTACCAAGCACAGAAGAAAATTCAGAAATGAAATCATCAGCATCATGCAGGAGTGGAGCTTTCTGTTCCAAAAGGGGAGAGACCGAGGCTAGGGCCTTGTCTTTCAGTAAGGAAATGATAAAGTTGACTCTTGACTGGTGAGACTGAAAGGTGTGAGGATCATTGCGGAAGTGCAACTTCCATTGGTTAAGAAAACCCTTGCAATCAGTAGTACCTTTATACTTGTCAGGCAACGGTATCCGGGGCATACTTCCAGAAGCAGAGGAAGAGGTTGCAGTACTAGTAGTAGGGACTGGCAGTGAAACAACAGGAGCGGTATTCCTTGCTGTAACCAGTAAGGAGAGCTGAGCGGTTATAGCCTCCAGCTTGGAATCCATATTCTGCAACTGTGTGGTATGGGTTCCCAACATCTGTCCCTGAAGATAAACAGCTTGTGCTACCTCATCTGGCTCCATGGCCCAAGTATAATGTAATGCTCGTGGGATACCCCTCTATCAGACTGAACTCGGCCAGTAGTCTTGTTATCCAGGTGTCGAGCCGGAATGATAGGGAATATCCCATAGCAGAGAAAGTTAGCAAGATGAGGAGAGTGGCACTCACCACAGGCAAGACAGTCCCCAGTGGCAACAGCAGAATAGGGCAAGGCAAATCACTGGAATGGTCAGACAGGCAGGATTCAGCAACAGTAAAGCAGTCCAAGGCCAAACCACTAGAATGGTCAGGCAGGCAGGGTTTGGCAATGGTAAAGCAGTCCAAGGGCACACCACTTGAATGGTTCAGGCAGGGTTTGGGAACAAAGAGGCAATCCAGAATAACAGGGGTTAATAAGCAGAGTAGTCAGAAAGGCAGGGTTTAGTAGAAATATATCAGTCCAGAAATTTAGGTTTTAAACAGGTAGAGTAGTCAGACAGGCAGGGTTCAGAAGCAATATATCAGTCCAGCAATTTAGGGGTTAAACAGGTAGAGTAGTCAGATAGGCAGAGTTCAGCAACAGCATATAGATCCAGCAATTCATGGGTATGGCAGGCAGAGTAGTCAGACAGGCAAATAAGAAGAAAAATTATCTATCACTACCAGGAGTACACAAAGTAACACATATACTTGGGCAGTGATCGTTTCGAGGAGGCTTACATAGGCGCAGGACTCGCACCACAGACGTTCAGACTGGCTTTAGGAGAAGGGAGCTTGCGGCGATGACGTCAGTGCCGCACGCATCTGACCTGACACAGCCCCTGGCAACGAGCAGGGAAGGAGACGCTGCGCCCCTAGCAACGGCTAGAGTGGAGCAGCGTGACAGACAGTATCTTTAATTTAAAACTTCAGAAGGAGAACTGGGTGCTGTGCATTACTCCAAATCTCCATGCAGGAAAATAGCAGGAAGTTATTGCAACTCACTCAGTCAAAATATTAATTATATAGTTATTAGATGAACATGGGTTCGCTTCAGGGAGATCATGTCAGATAAAAATATAATTGACATTTTTTGATTATGTAACAAAAGTATTAGATCAGGGTGGAGCAGTTGATTCAGCATATCTGCATTTTAGCAAAGCATTTTACACCGTCCAACACAACAAACTAATTCACAAACTGTATCTCCTTGGCCTAGAGAGAGTCTGGGTAGAATGCTGGCTTAAAACTTTGCAATATACTTATATGATTTATTTTGTTTCGTTTTCCTGTAATTCCATTTTGAAATTGTGAACTTTTCCGTTCCTGTTAGAACACTATTATATTTCACACAGCCATTGGCTGCACACTCTACTGAACTATTTATAACTGTCCATAATTGGCCACAGCAGTGAAAGTAACCTAAATTACAACATGGCAGCTCCCATTGTTTTATAGACACTAAAACTTTACACTTATTTTGTCAATTTTGAAACAACTAAGAAAACTTTAAATAATACATCTACATGTTATTCTCAGACTAATCTTTTCTTTGAATGCATCATTCTATCTAGCATTTATTTAGGCCTAGATTTAGAGTTTGGCGTTAGCTGTGAAAACCAGCGTTAGAGGCTCCTAACGCTGGTTTTAGGCTACCGCCGGTATTTGGAGTCACTCAGAATAGGGTCTAACGCTCACTTTTCAGCCGCGACTTTTCCATATCGCAGATCCCCTTACGTAAATTGCGTATCCTATCTTTTCAATGGGATTTCTCTAACTCCGGTATTTAGAGTCGTTTCTGAAGTGAGCGTTAGACATCTAACGACAAAACTCCAGCCGCAGGAAAAAAGTCAGTAGTTAAGAGCTTTCTGGGCTAACGCCGGTTTATAAAGCTCTTAACTACTGTGCCCTAAAGTACACTAACACCCATAAACTACCTATGTACCCCTAAACCGAGGTCCCCCCACATCGGCGACACTCGAAAAAAATTTTTTAACCCCTAATCTGCCGACCGCCACCTACGTTATCCTTATGTACCCCTAATCTGCTGCCCCTAACACCGCCAACCCCTGTATTATATTTATTAACCCCTAATCTGCCCCCCTCAACGTCGCCTCCACCTGCCTACACTTATTAACCCCTAATCTGCCGACCGCAAAGCGCCGCCACCTACGTTATCCTTATGTACCCCTAATCTGCTGCCCCTAACACCGCCGACCCCTATATTATATTTCTTAACCCCTAATCTGCCCCCCACAACGTCGCCTCCACCTGCCTACACTTATTAACCCCTAATCTGCTGACCGGACCTGAGCGCTGCTATAATAAAGTTATTAACCCCTAATCCGCCTCACTAACCCTATAATAAATAGTATTAACCCCTAATCTGCCCTCCCTAACATCGCCGACACCTAACTTCAATTATTAACCCCTAATCTGCCGACCGAATCTCGCCGCTATTCTAATAAATGTATTAACCCCTAAAGCTAAGTCTAACCCTAACACTAACACCCCCCTAAGTTAAATATAATTTTAATCTAACGAAATTAATTAACTCTTATTAAATAAATTATTCCTATTTAAAGCTAAATACTTACCTGTAAAATAAATCCTAATATAGCTACAATATAAATTATAATTATATTAGAGCTATTTTAGGATTTATATTTATTTTACAGGTAACTTTGTATTTATTTTAACCAGGTACAATAGCTATTAAATAGTTAAGAACTATTTAATAGCTAAAATAGTTAAAATAATTACAAATTTACCTGTAAAAGAAATCCTAACCTAAGTTACAAATAAACCTAACACTAGACTATCAATAAATTAATTAAATAAACTACCTACAATTACCTACAATTAACCTAACACTACACTATCAATAAATTAATTAAATACAATTGCTACAAATAAATACAATTAAATAAACTAGCTAAAGTACAAAAAATAAAAAAGAACTAAGTTACAAAAAATAAAAAAATGTTCCGATCAGCCAATAGAATGCGAGCTCAATCTGATTGGCTGATTGGATCAGCCAATCGGATTGAACTTGATTCTGATTGGCTGATTCCATCAGCCAATCAGAATATTCCTACCTTAATTCCGATTGGCTGATAGAATCCTATCAGCCAATCGGAATTCGAGGGACGCCATCTTGGATGACGTCATTTAAAGGAACCGTCATTCGTCGTTCAGTCGTCGGCCAGGATGGATGTTCCGTGGTGGTGGTCTTCAGGATGCTGCCGCTTCGCTCCGGATGGATGCCGCTTGGATGAAGACTTCAATCGGATGGAAGACCTCTTCTGGCCCGCTTGGATGAAGACTTCAGCCGGATCATGGACCTCTTCAGCCCCCCGCTTGGGCTTGGATCAGGACATCGGAGGAGCTCTTCTGGACCGATCGGTGAACCTGGTATGGTGAAGACAAGGTAGGATGATCTTCAGGGGCTTAGTCTTAGGTTTATTTAAGGGGGGTTTGGGTTAGATTAGGGGTATGTGGGTGGTGGGTTGTAATGTTGGGGGGGTATTGTATGTTTTTTTTTACAGGCAAAAGAGCTGAATTTCTTGGGGCATGCCCCGCAAAGGGCCCTGTTCAGGGCTGGTAAGGTAAAAGAGCTTTGAACTTTAGTAATTTAGAATAGGGTAGGGCATTTTTTTATTTTGGGGGGCTTTGTTATTTTATTAGGGGGCTTAGAGTAGGTGTAATTAGTTTAAAATTGTTGTAATATTTTTCTGATGTTTGTAAATATTTTTTTTTATTTTTTGTAACTTAGTTCTTTTTTATTTTTTGTACTTTAGGTAGTTTATTTAATTGTATTTATTTGTAGCAATTGTATTTAATTAATTTATTGATAGTGTAGTGTTAGGTTAATTGTAGGTAATTGTAGGTAGTTTATTTAATTAATTTATTGATAGTCTAGTGTTAGGTTTATTTGTAACTTAGGTTAGGATTTCTTTTACAGGTACATTTGTAATTATTTTAACTATTTTAGCTATTAAATAGTTCTTAACTATTTAATAGCTATTGTACCTGGTTAAAATAAATACAAAGTTACCTGTAAAATAAATATAAATCCTAAAATAGCTCTAATATAATTATAATTTATATTGTAGCTATATTAGGATTTATTTTACAGGTAAGTATTTAGCTTTAAATAGGAATAATTTATTTAATAAGAGTTAATTAATTTCGTTAGATTAAAATTATATTTAATTTAGGGGGGTGTTAGTGTTAGGGTTAGACTTAGCTTTAGGGGTTAATACATTTATTAGAATAGCGGCGAGATTCGGTCGGCAGATTAGGGGTTAATAATTGAAGTTAGGTGTCGGCGATGTTAGGGAGGGCAGATTAGGGGTTAATACTATTTATTATAGGGTTAGTGAGGCGGATTAGGGGTTAATAACTTTATTATAGTAGCGCTCAGGTCCGGTCGGCAGATTAGGGGTTAATAAGTGTAGGCAGGTGGAGGCGACGTTGTGGGGGGCAGATTAGGGGTTAAGAAATATAATATAGGGGTCGGCAATGTTAGGGCAGCAGATTAGGGGTACATAGGGATAATGTAAGTAGCGGCGGTTTACGGAGCGGCAGATTAGGGGTTAATAATAATATGCAGGGGTCAGCGATAGCGGGGGCGGCAGATTAGGGGTTAATAAGTGTAAGGTTAGGGGTGTTTAGACTCGGGGTACATGTTAGAGTGTTAAGTGCAGACGTAGGAAGGGTTACCGCATAGCAAACAATGGGGCTGCGTTAGGAGCTGAACGCGGCTTTTTTGCAGGTGTTTGGTTTTTTTTCAGCTCAAACAGCCCCATTGTTTCCTATGGGGGAATCGTGCACGAGCACGTTTTTGAGGCTGGCCGCGTCCGTAAGCAACTCTGGTATCGAGAGTTGAAGCTGCGTTAAAAGTGCTCTACGCTCCTTTTTTGGAGCCTAACGCAGCCTTTATGTGGACTCTCGATACCAGAGTTATTTTTATGGTGTGGCCAGAAAAAAGCCGGCGTTAGTTTTTTGGGTCGTTACCGACAAAACTCCAAATCTAGGCCTTAGTGTTTAATGTCCATTTAAGGACAGAAAACAAAGTCTAAAAAATAAAATGTACCAGGAGAGGCTCAATGACCTAAATATGTATAGCTTAGAGGAGAGAGGGGAAAGAGGTGATATGATAGCAACTTTCAATTATATTAAAGGTCTTAGTAAAACTGAGGCTGTGAGTATTTTACATAAAAAGGAAAACTCAAGAACAAGGAGTCGTGAACTCAAGCTGAAGTGTAGTATATTCAGAAGTAATTTGAGGAAGCACTTATTTACAGAAAGGGTGGGTGATTGATTCATTGAATAAACTACTACAAGAGGTAGTAATGACAAACACTGTGTGGGACTTTAAGAATGCCTGGGATAATTATAAGACTATCCTACGGACTAGATAAGTTTATCTATGTTTAGATCAGTTGTTGGTGGGGTATTTGAGATCCTTCTTTTTAAATTGAATTTTATGCCACTATAAGAGATTCAGGACGTTGTGATTAAATATAATATAATGAAATAGGGCCAATATCTTCATACTCTTAACAGTATTCAGGAAGGGTGTTGTTATGCTCCAAGCAGTATCCTAGTGCGCTGTAGGGACGCACTAAGCTTACCTGTAGATTGTATTGAGAGTCTGGGGGGCACATTAAATCTAGGGCTGTGAAAGCCGCTAAAGTTTGGGTCCTCTCTAGATGGCTTTAAATTAGAGCAGCTTATAGTTCAGGGTGTGCTCTATGTTCCTCATGATTTAAGATGGAGTTTGGAAGGTGCGCTAAGTTTAGTGCACAGGATTTACTAACTTCTTACAATACTGCCTTTTTCCGCTGGTAACGTTATTTGTAAACTGGACATTGGAGTTGACCTTGCAGGTGTTTTGCCACCAAGTCCTATCGGGGGAGGTATTAAACAGCATTGCAAATCTGGTGCTTGGTTATTCTCATGGAAGTTCTGGCGTTCTTGTTTCTGTATTGCTTTCCTGATCCTGACCACTGCCTATGTCCTAACCTACACCTAAAGTCTTATCCCTGCCTGTACACTGATCTAAAGACAGACATACTGGCCATGGATTTCTGAAACAGAACTTTTAAATATTCTTTGGCCTACTGTTTTTGCTGTGACTATTGGTTCCTGATGAATAGTTCAGCACTAAATGTAAGCCTGACCTTTGACTTCTCTTTTGGATTATCCTCATGTCCTGACATCTGGTATTGTCCATTTGGTTACAACCTTAGCCTGCTCCTGACTTCTGCATACTTTGCATCTTCTACAAATTTGGTTCACAAACAGGGTAAGCCTCTTAGTACCTTATAGACATTTACACACTCACACATGCACACACATATACACACAAGCACTTGAACATGAACATTTAGCTTGATAATGCCATAAAAAAGTCACGTTACACCTTGATCAAAAAATATTATGACCAAGGGGGACAGCAGAATTTTGAGTGCCTAGGGCAGCACAATACCTAAATACGCCACTGACTGTATTGCATTCAAGGGTTTTAAGTGTTAACTTATTATAAAAGCATGATGAACTACATGAAATACAGTTACAACATGTATATATTGATTTAGGTCTAATTTAAAGGAAAGGAACATATGTTAACCCCAGATGAGGATTATTTGCAACCTGATATTAAATTATGAGCTGCATTCCTTTATATTGTGATTCTTCATGTTTCCTGCAGAGCAAGTTACTTGTGCAAAAAGCAAAGTGATAATTGGATGACTGTCTGGTGACTGAGTACACACAAGGGACATACAACAGTTGCAGCAATCATTTTGGTCAAACATACCTTATTTGCACAGACATCAACTGCACAGCATGATACGACACACACTACATCAACATATGTGCATTTTATTAAGATTAATACCTATTTATTCTTCTTTGGTACCAGGCACCACAGCTTCTGGTAGCAGCTCTGCAAAAGGCCCAAAGAATAGCTGTTCACTCAAGCACTTATCTTATTTAAAAGGACAAAAAACCCAACATTTTTCTTTCATGATTCAGTTAGAGCATACAATTTTAAAGAAAATGTCTTTATTTTCTTGTTATCCTTTGTTGAAAAGCAGGAATGTTAGCTCAGGAGTGTTGACGTGTCTGTAGCACTTTATGACAGCAGTTTTGCAGCAATTTTAAACATTAGCAAGAGCACTCAATGGCATTACTACTTCATGACAACAAAGCAAGTTTGGTAATATAAGTAAATGAAAAAGTACTTTAAATGTATGAAGTACGTATAAATGAAATATTGCTTTTCAGCTTTATATTAATATATATATCTATTGTCTTACAATATTATATAAATATGTGTTTGTATAAAAATTACAAATACCGCTTCTATAAAGTGGTGCAAAACAACTACCACCATATGGACTACCTTTTTTTCTAATGCACAATAAAAAAAACTACACATATGCCTCTTGTTATTTTGTCATTAGCTCACAAGATGTGGTCAGCTAACTCCCAGTAGTGCATTGCTGCTCTGTAGCTGACTTTGACTATCAGCTAGATTATGAGTTTTGAGCGCTATAGGGAAATTAACGAACGCGTTAAAAGACGAACACACAAACTTGTAATCTAGCTGTATGTGTTTAACCTTTTTGCAGGGGGTTAAACAAACAAATGCAAGCAATAGTGAAATTAAATTCTTAAAGCATTTTATTTTAGTACTTGTATGTCCCTTTAAGATCTATTTAAAAAAAAAAAATAGGTTAGTTCAGATGATTTATTAAAATGCTGGCTAAAACGTATTGAATATCAATGAAAAGTTCACTTGTGAAATATTTTGATCATGGAGCAGCATGATTTTCTAATCACTATACTGTTACTTTCATGTAAATAATTTAAAGGGACATTATAGAATATAGTTATCATATTGCCCAACATTTTCTGGCTAGTATCTGGGAAAGGGAGGCATGTGTTGAAATGAGGCTGTAAAAGAAAAAGAAAAAAGAGGAGCGCTAAATGCACAGATACAATTTAATATATATGAATCATATAGTAACAAAATCACAGAAAATAAGTTATAGTATCAAGCTAAAAATATTTAAAATTCAGGATGTCTCCTGTTAAGAATAAAACAGTGATAAACAGTATCAATTAAAGAACCCAGCGTTCTTTAATAGCTCAACATATGCAATGTAGAAATAATGGCAAATTGCTGTTAACATGTAAATAGTAAAATCCCAACTACTGTGTGCACGCCAATTGAGGCAATGAGGCCTACTTATTAAGCCGTCAACTATGCTGCATTCGACTGCACCAATACGCTCGCCTGACATCGCCTAACATTGCGGCCGCGGACCGGAATACGCTCTCCATATTTATAAAGAAAGCTGTCAAAAAGCCACGCACCAAGTACGGGGCGATGAGCAGCGGACTGTTGTTAACTAAACAGTCATCGATCTCGCTGCTATTTGTTTTTTTCCCATCTTTATTTATATACTGTCACTAAACTGTTTAACCCCTATGCCGCTGCTCCCCGACCCCGCCACAACTAAATAAAGTTATTAACCCCTATCCCGCTGTACCTGGAGCCCACCGTAACTCTAATAAACTTATTAACCCCTATTCCGCCGCTCCTGACACCGCCGCAACTAACTAAATGTATTAACCCTTATCCCTCCTCTCCCGGAGCCCACTGCAACTAAATAAATGTATTAACCCCTAAACCCCTGGCCTCCCACATCACTACCACTTACTAAACCTATTAACCTCTAAACCGCTAGCCCCCCACATCGCCATAAACTAAATTAACCTATTAATCCCTAAACCTAACAACCCGCTAACTTTATATTAAATATTAACTCATCCCTATCTTATAATAAATGAAAACTTACCTTTAGATTTAAATTAAACTATATTAAACTAATAATTAATCTACCCTAACTATTATACTAAAATAACATTAAACTATATTAAACTAATAATTAAACTACCCTATTATACTAAATTAACATTAAACTATATTAAACTAATAATTAACCTACCCTAACTATTATACTAAAATTACATTAAACTATATTAAACTAATAATTAAGCTACCCTAACTGTTATACTAAAATTACAATAAACTACAAATTAAATAAAATATATTATATAGTTAAAAAACCTAACCCTACTCAAATAATTTAAATCTACTATTAAAAATTACAAAGTTACAAAAAACTAACAACTAAGTTACACAAAATAACAAACACTAAGTTACAAAAAAATAAACACTAAGTTACACAAAATAAAAAATAAATTATCAAATATTTAAACTAATTACACCTAATCTAAGAGCCCTATGAAAATAAAAAAGCTTCCCCAAAATAAAAAAAAACCCTAGCCTAAAATAAACTACCAATGGCCCTTAAAAGGGCCTTTTGCAGGGCATTGCCCCAAAGAAATCAGCTCTTTTACCTGTAAAAAAAAAATACAAATACCCCCCCAACAGTAAAAACCCACCACCCACACAACCAAACCCCACAAATAAAAACCTACCTAAAAAACCTAAGCTCCCCATTGCCCTGAAAAGGGTATTTGGATGGGCATTGCCCTTAAAAGGTCATTTAGCTCTTTATCCTTGCCCAAACCCTAAGCTAAAAATAAAACCCACCCAATAAACCCTTAAAAAAAACTAACACTAACCCCCAAAGATCCACTTTTCTGAACTTCACAGTTTCTGAACTCCGGACATCCATCCTCAACGAAGCGGCAGAAGTCCTCATCGAAGCCGGCAGAAGTCTTCATCCAAGCAGGCGGAAGTCTTCATCCAAACCGACAGAAGTCTTCATCCAGACGGCATCTTCTATCTTCATCCATCCGGCGCGGAGCGGCTCCATCTTTAAGACATCAGGCGCGTAGCATCCTCTTCTTACGACGTCTTCTTCTGAATGAAGGTTCCTTTAAATGTTGTCATCCAAGATGGCGTCCCTTAGATTCCGATTGGCTGATAGAATTCTATCAGCCAATCGGAATTAAGGTTGAAAAAATCCTATTGGCTGTTGCAATCAGCCAATAGGATTGAGCTTTCATCCTATTGGCTGATCCAATCAGCCAATAGGATTGAGCCTGCATTCTATTGGTTATTCCAATAGCCAATATTGGGTGGGTTTTATATTTAGCTTAGGGTTTGGGCAAGGAAAAAGAGCTAAATGCTCTTTTAAAGGGCAATACCCATCCAAATGCCCTTTTCAGGGCAATGGGGAGCTTAGGTTTTTTTAGATTAGGTTTTTATTTGGGGGGTTGGTTGTGTGGGTGGTGGGTTTTACTGTTGGGGGGGTATTTGTATTTTTTTTTACAGGTAAAAGAGCTGATTTCTTTGGGGCAATGCCCCGCAAAAGGCCCTTTTAAGGGCCATTGGTAGTTTATTGAAAAAAATAAAAAAAGAACACTATGCACTAGAGTCAGCAAGAGAGATTATTATATGGACATAAAAAGGAGGAGCAACTAAGACTAACTATCTTGACAAAGGCTCTATGGGAGCCGATACACGTTGATAACTGTCTGGAGCTGCAGAAATACAGGACCCAAGTTCGGAGGTCTGGAACAATAAAGAAAAGAAAGACTTCAGCTGTTGAAGTGGAGGATTGTAGCAGAGGACGAAGGATTGAACCGAATCGAGTTACAAACTCTGACATATCTGAACCACTGTCAGCTGTGTTTGATACCGGAGATTCACATGAAAAAGGTACCAAGTTGTAAATATTCTTAAAAAACCTGCAGGTACGACTTTAACATTGGGACCTTGATAATTTATATATTGTGCTCTATATATTGTTTTAGAAGATATAAAGTATTATATGTGAAAACACTATTTAGAAACAATTTTAAGTACAGAATTTATATTGATTTTAAGCATTATGAACCAAATCAATTTAGCGTTAAATGATGCTGAAATATACTGTAGAAACGTAATTAGTATTTTAACTTGAGACACCGGTGTCCTTAAAAGAATTAACTAATATTATGTGTAGTTTAATGTTGTTTTAATTTGTTTTTTTAAATAAATTATTGATGCAATTTTCAAATTGAATTTTTTTCTCTCCTGCCTAGGGAATTTATTGGTTTGAGTTGAATACATTTTTTTATTTTTATTTTTCAAAGATTTAAACTTTTAAAACAGACTGCCTAAGGCCCCTCCCACACCTTTTTTTCATTTTTTGAAACTTGTTTCTAACAATTTGGTAACACCTTGTGCGAACAACCTTTTGAAAGTGTGACTGCTGGGATAGGCTAGTTCTGTGTAACTGAGTTCCTAGACAACATATTTTAACTTAACTGAACATTGGTAGTTTATTGTAGGCTAGGGTTTTTTTTTATTTTGAGGGGGGCTTTTTTTATTTGCATAGGGCTCTTAAATTAGGTGTAATTAGTTTAAAAAATTTGATAATTTTTTTTTTTTAATTCAATAATTTTTATTGGGTTTCAGTTTTCAAGGTATTACAACAAATTATTCATAACTGACAACAAAAGCAATATTTAAGATGCAAAATTACAGTAGTATGAATATTTCAGATTATCCCAAATATTTTAACACTTTTTAACTAGTAACTAGTTCCCAGATATATTGTCCAATAATTTTATCATAAAATGTAGATAAAGAATAAAAGAAAAGAAAAAGAAATATGTAAGGCATATTAACAAAACCTAGCGCTGATTTATTTTTTATTTTGTGTAACTTAGTGTTTATTTTTTTTGTAATTTAGTGTTTGTTATTTTGTGTAACTTACACCTAGATTACGAGTTTTGTGTTAGAGGCTGTGCGGTGCTAACGAGCAGTTTATGCTCACCGATCACTTACAGACAGCGCTGGTATTACGGGTTTTTACAACCCAGACAAGAAGTGAGTGTTGAGCAAAATTTTGCTCCTTATCGCACTCCAATACCAGCGCTGCTTACGTTAGCGGTGAGCTGGTGATTTCCCCATAGGAATCAACGGGAAGAGCCGGTTGAAAAAAAGTCACACCTGCAAAAAACAGTTTAAAGCTCGCTAACGCAGCCCCATTGATTCCTATGGGGAAATAAAAGTTATATCTACACCTAACACCCTAACATGAACCCGAGTCTAAACACCCCTAATCTTACACTTATTAACCCCTAATCTGCTGCCCCCGACATCGCCGCAACCTACATTATATTATTAACCCCTAATCTGCCGCTCCGGACACCGCCGCCACCTACATTATACTTATGAACCCCTAATCTGCTGCCCCCAACATCGCCGACACCTATATTATATTTATTAACCCTTAATCTGCCACCCCCAATGTCGCCGCCACCTACCTACATTTATTAACCCCTAATCTGCTGCCCCCAACGTCGCCACCACTATAATAAACATATTAACCACTAAACTGCCGCACTCCCGCCTCACAAACATTAGTTAAATATTATTAACCCCTAATCTGCCAGTCCTAACATCGATGCCACCTACCTAAATTTATTAACCCCTAATCTGCTGCCCCCAACGTCGCCGCCACTATAATAAACATATTAACCCCTATACCGCTGCACTCCCGCCTCGCAAACATTAGTTAAATATTTTTAACCTCTAATCTGCCGGCCCTAACATTGACGCTACCTACCTACATTTATTAACCCCTAATCTGCCGCCCCCAACGTCGCCACCACTATACTAAAGTTATTAACCCCTAAATCTAAGTCTAACCCTAACCCCCCTAGCTTAAATATAATTTAAATAAATCTAAATAAAATTACTATAATTAACTAAATTATTCCTATTTAAAACTAAATACTTACCTGTAAAATAAACCCTAAGCTAGCTACAATATAACTAATAGTTACATTGTAGCTAGCTTAGGGTTTATTTTTTATTTTACAGGCAAGTTTGTATTTATTTTAACTAGGTAGAATAGTTACTAAACAGTTATTAACTATTTAATAAACAAACTAGCTAAAATAAAGACACATTTACCTGTAAAATAAAACCTAACCTAAGTTACACTAACACTACACTATAATTAAATTAATTCCCTAAATTATGTACAATTAAATACAATTAAATAAAATTAGCTAAAGTACAATATATATATATATATATATATATATATATATATATATATATATATATATATATATAAATAACAGAAAATAATAAACAAATTACAAGATTTTTAAACTAATTACACTTAATCTAATCCCCTAACAAAATAAAAAAGCCCCCCCATAATAAAAAAGCCCTACCCTAAACTAAATTACAAATAGCCCTTAAAAGGGCCTTTTGCGGGGCATTGACCCAAAGTAATCAGCTCTTTTACCTGTAAAAAAAATTACAAATCCCCCCAACATTAAAACCCACACAACAAACCCTACTCTAAAACCCACCCAATACCCCCTTAAAAAAACCTAACACTAACCCCTTGAAGATCACCTTACCGGGAGAAGTCTTCATCCAACCGGGCCAAAGTCCTCAGCGAATCCGGCAGAAGTGGTCCTCCAGACGGCCAGAAGTGGTCCTCCAGACGGGCAGAAGTCTTCATCCAGACGGCATCTTCTATCTTCATCCATCCGGCGTGGAGCGGGTCCATCTTCAAGACATTCGACACGGAGCATCCTCTTCTTTCCACAGCGACTGAAGAATGAAAGTTCACTCAAATGTTCGCCTTGCTCAGGTTTAATAATATCTTAGGACAAAAGATATAAAGTGATATCGGTGCTGAGGTATATAATAATAAGTATAATAAAACATAAGTGAAAAAAGATACCTCACAACAGCACTCAGTCCAATATTAAGTTTACTGGTAAATATATAGTTTACAATGTCATATAAACTACCTACTGTGCACAGTGGTCACACAAAACATATATGTTAGTAAATATCTAATAATAAATTCTATCTAACTAACAAAAAACAGAAAAATTATGGAAACAACACAAAATCATAATAAATATGGTACAAAATGAGCAGCCATTTTTATGGAACAGTTGATGAAAGATTATACTTATCGTCCGCTGTGTTGTTAATAAATCAGTCAGTCAGACAACTGTCACTGCTTCCAAATAGAAATGGACTCCACAGATTTCCAGATGCGATAATATAATTGTAATCCCAGGGCAACAATTTACCCCTGAAGAACAAAATAGGAGGTGATCCTGGAAGGGCCTGATATAACAGGCGCTCACAGCCGAAGACCGGGTTATCCCAGTGCACGCTAGCCGTGGCGCAGAAAAAACTTCACTGTCTCAACAGCGTCTCCCTCTACACCTCCGTATGCGCCTCCAAGTACTTCCTGTTTGAACCGGAAACTGAGGAAAAGATAGCTCCAAGTAGTGCTGCGTTAAGCGTTGCTCCCATGACGTACGTTTCACCAGATATGCGGCTTCTTCCGGGCATGTGTATGATAAGTTCAGTTTCCTGCTTCATATTTAAAGCGGAACTATGTGCAAATGCCCCCGGAAATTAGGCCAGTGAATATAAGTTCCTATGCTAAATAAATGTACTTCTAATGTTTTTCCAACATTAAAATAAACAATACATTTTTCTGTTTAAAACGCTCTTACTTATTAAGTTAAGTTCCATATCACTTAATATATTTGTTAAGATGCTACAACCTCAGATAAGATCTATATGTAAATCATCTTACCAACTTTGGCTACACATGGATCACTTAAAGTGACAGTATTCTTATATTTAAATTATATACAGATAAGAGTTTTTTCTTTCTTTTTTTCTTTCTTTTTTTCTCTCTATTCCCACTCTTATTTTCTTCTATTTACACAGATATCCTCCTGCCCTCCCCTCATTTTTAAAAAAATAGGGAATATTTGTTATTCCCTATTATGTCATATATTATATAAGGACTTAACAAAATCTTTACAAAAAATGGCCCAGTTTATTTTCCTCATTTAGACCATTTGGGGCTAAGGTACCTAAATTAAAAATCCATCTACTTTCTCATCTTAGTAGGGTATTATCGACATCACCTCCTCGTGTACCCAGACTAACTGTCAATTCCTATCAGCCTAAAGGTACTTGGTGATGAGTTATGAAACTCAGTAAAGTGTCTTGCTACACTAGATGTATTCACATCATGTTCAATGTCTCTAAAATGTTCCAAGGTACGATCACGTAGGCCCTAGTCGTCTTACCCACATAGTAAAGGGGGCAACTACACTTAGCTAAATAAACCAGGCCTTCAGTCCTACATGTGATCTTATAGACAATTCCTTTGTTATCTGAGAAAAATCGTGCTCTTTCTATGTGGACTGAAGAATGAAAGTTCCTTTAAGTGACGCCATCCAAGATGGCATCCTTAGATTCCAATTGGCTGATAGATTTCTATCAGTCAATCGGAATTAAGGTAGGAAAAATCCTATTGGCTGATGCAATTGTATTTAATTGTATATAATTTAGGGAATTAATTTAATTATAGTGTAGTGTTAGGTGTTAGTGTAACTTAGGTTAGGTTTTATTTTACAGATACATTTGTCTTTATTTTAGCTAGGTAGTTTATTAAATAGTTAATAACTATTTAGTAACTATTCTACCTAGTTAAAATAAATAGAAACTTGCCTGTAAAATAAAAATAAACCCTAAGCTAGCTACAATGTAACTATTAGTTATATTGTAGCTAGCTTAGGGTTTATTTTACAGTAAAGTATTTAGTTTTAAATAGAAATAATTTAGTTAATTATAGTAATTTTATTTAGATTTATTTAAATTATATTTAAGATAGGGGGGGTTAGACTTAGATTTAGGGGTTAATAACTTTAGTATAGTGGCGGCGACGTTGGGGGCAGCAGATTAAGGGTTAATAAATGTAAGTAGGTGTCGGCGATGTTAGGGACGGCAGATTAGGGGTTAATAATATTTAACTAATGTTTGCGAGGTGGGAGTGAGGCGGTTTAGGGATTTATATATTTATTATAGTGGTGGCGATGTCCGTTTTGGCAGATTAGGGGTTAAAACATTTTTTTTAGTGTTTGCGATGTGGGAGGGCCTCGGTTTAGGGGTTAATAGGTAGTTTATGGGTGTTAGTGTACTTTTTAGCACTTATGCTGGTACCAGTGTTGACAGGAGAGGGTCTACCGCTCACTTTTTGGCAGATTCGTAATACCGGCGCTATGCAAGTCCCATTGAAAAAAGAGGATACGCAATTTACATAAGTGGATTTGCGGTATTTCGAAGTCTGGCCAAAAAAGTAAGCGGTACACCTGTACCTGCAAGACTCGTAAGACCAGCGGGCGTTAAAAAGCAGCATTGGGACCGGCCAGCGCTGCTTTTTAAGCCTAACGCACAACTCGTAATCTAGCTGATAGTTTTTTGTAATTTTTAATAGTAGATTTAAAATATTTGAGTAGAGTTAGGTTTTTAACTATATAATATATTTAATTTAATTTGTAGTTTATTGTAATTTTAGTATAACAGTTAGGGTAGATTAATTATTAGTTTAATATAGTTTAATGTGATTTTAGTATAACAGTTAGGGTAGATTAATTATTAGTTTAATATAGTTTAATATAATTTTAGTATAATAGTTAGGGTAGGTTAATTAATAGTTTAATATAGTTTAATTGAAATCTAAAGGTAAGGTTTAATTTATTATAAGATAGGGATGAGTTAATATTTAATATAAAGTTAGCGGTTTGTTAGGTTTAGGGGTTAATAGGTTAATTTAGTTTATGGAGATGTGGGGGGCTGGCGGTTTAGGGGTTAATAGGTTTAGTAAGTGGTAGGGATGTGGGAGGCCAGGGGTTTAGGGGTTAATGCATTTATTTAGTTGCGGTGGGCTCCGGGGGTGGCGGGATAGGGGTTAATACTTTTATGTAGGTGTCGGCGTTGTCGGGGCAGCAGATTAGGGGTTAATAAGTATAATGTAGGTGGCGGCGGTGTAGGGGTGTTTAGATTCGGGGTACATGTTAGGGTGTTAGGTGTAAACATAACTTTTATCCTCCCATAGGAATCAATGGGATATTGGGCAGCAGCAAACATGAGCTTTCGCTGCTTTCAGACTCCCATTGATTCCTATGGCATCCGCCGCCTCCAGGGTGGCGGATTGAAAAGCAGGTACCTGGTAGATATTTGTTAGCTAGCAAAAAATGTCAGATAGTGCTGAATTTGCATTCGGAACATCTGCAATGACGTAAGCATCGATCTGTGTTGGACTGAGACCGGCGGATTGTATGTTACGTCACAGATTTCAACTTTTGCCGGTCTGTAAGCTTTGATAAATGAGGCGAATCGAGCTCGCCACAATTACGCTGCGGAATTCCAGTGTATTTGCGGTTGACGGCTTGATAAATAGGCCTCAATATATTATAAATAGTAAAATCCCAACTTGTAATGAGGTTGGCCAATGTTCAG
This sequence comes from Bombina bombina, assembly GCF_027579735.1. NCBI lineage: Eukaryota > Metazoa > Chordata > Amphibia > Anura > Bombinatoridae > Bombina > Bombina bombina. Next base: position 344,075,640 of record NC_069502.1, on the reverse strand, counting down.
AGCCAGGGCAAGCTTTGGGAAGGATTTGGTGTTTCATTATGGGTTGAGGGTGTATGGGATGTAGTTTGTGGTGTGGCTGGGAGATGTCCAGTTTCAGTTTGGGAAACCAGGATATTTATAAGAAAAGCAGAGGGAAAAAAACACAATAAACAAAGATACTAAACCAGGACTATGTATTGTCACTGTGTAACCCCAATAGCACAACAAGGAAGTCCCTGTACTTATATATTTTGTGTAATCCTGGGCAAACATTCAGCGTGACAAAGTTCAGTGTGGGGTAATGTGCTCTGTGAATATCCTAATAGTAGGCATGTAATTAGCTTACCCTCAGTCCCATAGGAATCAACGGGAAGAGCCGGTTGAAAAAAAGTCTAACACCTGCAAAAAAGCAGTGTAAAGCTCCCTAACGCAGCCCCATTGATTCCTATGGGGAAATAAAAGTTATATCTACACCTAACACCCTAACATGAACCCGAGTCTAAACACCCCTAATCTTACACTTATTAACCCCTAATCTGCTGCCCCCGACATCGCAGCAACCTACATTATATTATTAACCCCTAATCTGCCGCTCCGGACACCGCCGCCACCTACATTATACTTATGAACCCCTAATCTGCTGCCCCCAACATCGCCGACAACTATATTATATTTATTAACCCCTAATCTGCCACCCCCAATGTCGCCGCCACCTACCTACATTTATTAACCACTAATCTGCTGCCCCCAACGTCGCCACCACTATAATAAACATAAGCTTTGGGAAGGATTTGGTGTTTCATTATGGGTTGAGGGTGTATGGGATGTAGTTTGTGGTGTGGCTGGGAGATGTCCAGTTTCAGTTTGGGAAACCATGATATTTATAGGAAAAGCAGAGGGAAAAAAGCACAATAAACAAAGATACTAAACCAGGACTATGTATTGTCACTGTGTAACCCCAATAGCACAACAAGGAAGTCCCTGTACTTATAATCCTGGGCAAACATTCAGCGTGACAAAGTTCAGTGTGGGGTAATGTGCTCTGTGAATATCCTAGTAGTAGGCATGTAATTAGCTTACCCTCAGTCCTTTCGATTAGACCTTGCGGTTTGGGGTACTGGTCTCACTGTGCTCACCGTCTGCTGCTGTGACCACACCGGAATTCGTACATCTCACCGGTTTAGAAAAAAGAGAGAAAACCCCCCTTCCACCGCTACACAACGATCCATCTGCCAAGCCATCTGTGGAGCTTACGTGACCTCAGTGTTGAACAGGAAGTCCTCTCGATTCCCCTCCGTTCATTGGTCCACTCCACATCTCCCTCCAGGATTGGGTGAAAGTCGTCACACGGACACTCTGCGAAGCTGTCAGCTCCTTTACTCACAGAGCAAGGTATGGGGGCATCCACCGACTGTGCTGCACTCTGGATGGTCAAAGCCGCAAACAATTCAAACTGAAGAACTTGAAAGGAGCACCAGTCGGGAGCCTCAATTAAAAGTTCAATACTTTATTGTTCATACAATGGAAAAACGGTTAAAAACAGGCCTGTCACACAGACCATAGTAGTATACAAAAACAGTGAAGTCAGCATTAGAAGCACAAGCTGACGCGTTTCGGCTGTTGCCGTAGTCGTAGCTGCTGGCTTCTGATTCTAAAACACAACTTTTAAAATAAACCTGCTGCCTCTGATTGGTTAACTGTTAATTAAATCATTATTCACACATTCTGAGAAAAAATAACTCTTGCTTGCAATAAAATATGCCTAAAATAAGGACTTTACTTAACCAAATATAGAATAGACACTACAATCACCTAGTTAGCCCATATATGCTGGCTCGTGAGCCATATAAATAAGGGGTTTGCTTTTTAACAATGATATTATTAGTGTGGGATAAATATACTTGAATTATCAAACTATTCATTTCTTTTAACCGTTACTGTAAATCCTAAGCTTCTTGTACAAAACCTATAGGTCTCCCTTAATGCTCTTTCCTTTTTATATAAATATCTCTCAACACCATATCTATATGATGGGGAAGTCTAAATAGAGTATTGCTTGGAAAAAAGTATTATACAAGATTAGCAGGGTGCCTGTTTCAATAATATTGTGTGGGGGCCCAAACACTATAAAAAAGGTTAATAAGGATATTTAATGGTACCAATATAAATTTGCCCTAATGTAGAGAAGGAACAAAACTTGTTCCAAGATAGTTACCACATTTTAGCTGGGGCTGCGCTAAGATAATAATAATAGTTACCCTCCATCTAGCAAATAGTAGGATGAAATAAGATCTTATAATAGGGAGAGCCCACTACACAGGGTTAAGGAGATACATGATTGAAATTTTATATAGAATCCTGGAATGTGATGTCAAAATACAGAATCACCTGGGGCTTATTTTCAAACGATTCACTGCCAAAAGTTTATCAGATCATAATCTGAATTCAGCCCCCCTGGGTATCTAGTTTTTAACTTAAATATCCAAGTTTTGTTCCTTCTCTACATTAGGGCAAATTTATATTGGTACCATTAAATATCCTTATTAACCTTTTTTATAGTGTTTGGGCCACCACACAATATTATTGAAACAGGCACCCTGCTAATCTTGTATAATACTTTTTTCCAAGCAATACTCTATTTAGACTTCCCCATCATATAGATATGGTGTTGAGAGAGATATATATATAAAGGAAAAAGCATTAAGGGAGACCTATAAGTTTTGTACAAGAAGCTTAGGATTTACAGCAACGGTTAAAAGAAATGAATAGTTTGATAATTCAAGTATATTTATCCCACACCTATAATATCATTGTTAAAAAGCAAACCCCTTATTTATATGGCTCATGAGCCAGCATATATGGGCTAACTAGGTGATTGTAACACATATAAAAACTTTAATCCCTTGTGGTGCAATATTATCAATATAAAATTGCTTCTGTCCAGCTAGGGGGTGTTAATACAGCAAGTATATATTAGATTGTTCATACCATACACCGTTGCAAGACTTTACAGCAACCGTTTGGCAATTTGCATCTAAAATTGTGTAAAAGAAGACTTTAATACATGTATGCTTAAGAGTAATAATTTAAGCCATCGCTATAACAAACTGCATTAACAAGATCTGATAAGTGTCTATTCTATATTTGTTAAGTAAAGTCCTTATTTTAGGCATATTTTATTGCAAGCAAGAGTTAATTTTACTCAGAATGTGTGACTAATGATTTAATTAACAGTTAACCAATCACAGGCAGCAGGTTTATTTTAAAAGTTGTGTTTTAGAATCAGAAGCCAGCAGCTACGACTACGGCAACAGCCGAAACGCGTCAGCTTGTGCTTCTAATGCTGACTTCACTGTTTTTGTATACTACTATGGTCTGTGTGACAGGCCTGTTTTTAACCGTTTTTCCATTGTATGAACAATAAAGTATTGAACTTTTAATTGAGGCTCCCGACTGGTGCTCCTTTCAAGTTCTTCAGTTTACACTTATGGTGTGTAACCCCACCATACTGTTTTAGAAACTCTCTTAAATAAATGTGTTTTTAAAAAGCTGCTTTTTCTATTTTTTAATGGCAGATTTTACATGGTGCTGATCTTATATTAGCGCTGCGGAATCTGTTGGTTCTACAAATACCTGATGATAATAATAATAATACTGACTGCTACTTATGCACTGTGCTTATGTTTTCTTGCAAGTCACTCAAGAGCATGCACAGTGAGTATGCACCAGGTTCAGCTCTGTATACTCTGAGGCTGGTACCTGGGAAGTGTAACCAATTCTGGACATTGGGGCCGATTTATTAAGCAGTCAAGCTGCTTATTCCGCGAGACTTCAGGTTCTCCGGAATAAAAAATTAAGAAGCAGCAATCTTAAGACCGCTGCTCCTTAACTCGTCCACCACCTTGGATATGATCGGGATGATTGATACCCTCTACTAGCGGCCGATTGGCCGCGAATGTGCAGGGAGTGGCATTGCACAAGTATTTCACTAGAAATGCTTGTGCAATGATAAAGGGGGATACATCTGCCCCTTAGAGTTAAAAAGTAAATACTCTTATTTTCTTATTTAATTGTAATTCTTTTAGAAAACTTCAAGCAAACATTATTCTGCAATGTTCCTTTGATTGCAACAAGAAAATTCAAATACAGTAGATTCATTTATTGGATTTTGCTGATACAATGACAAGAGCAAGCTTTGTAAACTTCAGTAACAAGTAGATTTGCCAGGTGTCCAGTATTCAAACAGACAGTCCAGCATTTTTGCAAGCTGTCCAGTAAAATCTTCAGAAAAATACTGGACACTAACACGTCCAGTTTTTTTAATGAGTGTTAATATCACGGCCAGAGCTGATAATGTCCGTTCAGAAAGGAACCCTTAGGTTGGAAAGTGTAAGATATGCAAGTCCCAGCACAATGTTACTCAGAACATGACCAGTATAAGATGGCAAAGGCCTAGTCATACAGGCAAGGCAGGCAACAAACATGGTAATGGAGTGTAAAAGAGTAGTCAAAATCAAGCCAGAAGTTCAGAAGCCAGGCGGACAAGACCATTACAGAATCGCTAGATGAAAGCACTGTCAGAAGGCAAGGCCAAGGGTCTGAGTTCCAAATAAGCAGATAACAGCGAAATCCAAGAGAAGGGGCAGAGTCCAGGCAAAAGGGTTGGCAACGGGAGATTTAAGTACCAGAGAGAAGCGCACCCAGGAACAGGGTCCAATACACTGGAAAAGGGAAAAAGAATCCAACGTGCGCAACAGAGAGAGAAGCTGTGTTTACAATGTCGGGAGTGCGCTAACAAATGAGCGGGAGGACAAGAGTGTGCGAAAACCTGGCAAGCGCAACCCAACAGCGTTATTGTGACAGCTAAATGTAAAAGGCCTCATATGCCTAATTCATTACAAATATGGAGCAGAAAGAAGTGAGGGGCAGTGAAGGGGATAACATTTCTGTTTACATATGTTACTGGCAGTCAAAGAGGTAAAATAATTGATTTGTAAGTTACTAGGGGAAATATTACTGCTCAGTTGTTTCAATTATACATTATATGATCAAGAGTGGGGGCAAAGGTAAAGCTTTAAAGGGATACTAACCCCACATTTTTTCTTTCATGATTCAGATAGAGCATGCAATTTTAAGCAACTTTCTAATTTACTCCTATTATCCATTTTTCTTTGTTCTCATGTTATCTTGATTTGAAAAAGCAGTAATAAAAGGTTAGGAGCCGGCCCATTTTTTAGTTCAGCACCTTGGTAGAGCTTGCTGATTGGTTTGCTACATTTAGCCACAAATCAGCATCAGCAAGTGCTACCCATGTGCTGAACAAAAAATGGTCTGGCTCTAAAGCTTACAGTACTGCTTTTTCAAATCAAGATAGCATGAGAACAAAGAAAAATTGATAATAGGAGTAAATTAGAAAGGTGCTTAAAATCTCATGCTCTATCTGAACCATGAAAGAAAAAAAATTGGGTTTAGTATCCCTTTAAGGGGCAGTGTGTGCCCAGTCACCATCAGATTGTCCAGTATTTCTGGCAACCCTAACAACATGTCCAGATTGCCTCATCCAAATAAGCCAAGTGGTGGGAGAAGTTGAAACTGTTGAAAAACAATTGCAGAAAAGGAAGTATTAATACATTTAAAAAAATCAAATTCAAGTATGTTCATTGATTGCGGAAAATACTTGAATTTACAAGATGCTTACTGTCACTCTAAATGTTATTATAAAATGTTGCAATGCTCGTAAGACTGGGAAATCCATTTTATAATATGATTATAATGTTTACAGTTATTTTAACAGAAAATAAACCTCTTTATCATTGATTATGTTTTGCTTATTCCAATCACTTTAAAGGAATAGTAAACCCACATTTTTTCTTTTGTGATTCAGTTAGAGCTAGCAATTTTAAGCAACTTTCTAAATTACTCCTTTTCTTTGTATCTTTATTTAAAAAAACTGGAATGTAAGCTTAGGAGCCGGCTCATGTTTGGTTCAGCACCTGGGTAGCACTTGCTGATTGGTGGCTTAGTTGCCGGCTCATTTTTGATTCAGCACCCTGGGTAGCATTATCTGATTGGTAGCTACATTTAGCCACCAATCAGCAAGGGCTACCCAGGTGCTGAACCAGAAATGGGCAGGCTCCTAAACTTACATTCCTGCTTTTCAAATAAAGATAAGAAGAGAATTAAGAAATATTGATAATAGGAGTAAATTAGAAAGTTGCTTAAAATTGCATGGTCTATCTGAATCACAAAAGAAAAAAAATGTGGGTTTCATATCTCTTTAATAATAACTTATTTGAGGCAGGATCTTCATTGTAGCTTATGGGACATTTATTCAGACTGTAATATAAAATGTTAAATCACTCATAAAAGAATAACTTAATTATAGTATTCATTTTGCCCCCCTGTCCCTAGTTCTTGTACTTCAACTGTGAAAATTGTGTTTTCCAAACTGGGAGTGCACACTACAAACTTAGGGGCCAGATTACAAGTGGAGAGCAAAATATTGCTTTAGTGAGGGTGATATTTGCGCTCCACTTAGTAATACCAGCGCAATCAAATGTGCACTGGTATTACAAGTTAGGTGCAATGCGAACGCGACCTTGCGTTCGTATTGCATGAAAGCTTTGCACTCATGAGAGGGCGCTTCTATAGGCTCCAATGGGAGCCTCGTTCTCATGTCGTGAGACACGGCATGAGAACTAGCGCAGCGAAGCGGGGTAAGTCGCGCAGCGATGGACAGCAAATATAAATATATATGTATATGAATATTAACACATAAATATAAATGTATATAAGCATATACATATATATTTACAGAATTAACACAGTCCTTATAGGCCGCTATGCAAAGTGCTGTTTTTTGTCACATCACATCCGCCATCTTTAACCACTCATAACTGCTTCTTGCAGTTATTTAAAAAAAAAAATGTGCTTGATGTTTTGTTTTATTAAGAGCTACAATACACTGTAGTTTGGGGGTAATTGGGGCACATTTTGAAACTTAACCAGAGATCTAATCTCTGGATAACTTTCGGAGCGCTAATAGCTACAGCAAGGTCGCGGTAGCAATATCCAGCCACTTGTAATGGCTGGTTATTTATCGCCCACCCTTAAATGAGCACGCAATAAATTAGCTCTCCACTGTAATCTAACCCTCAACAAGCAATGGTATAATCTGCAAAGCTATTTGTGATCAGTCTAGTAACTCATCTATTTCATTATCTGGCCAAAGCAGAGAAGATAAGATGATAATTTGTAAAAAGGGGAACCTGGGTTATAATAAGGTGTTCATTACCTTAAAGGGACAGTCAAGTCAAAAAAAAAACTTTCATGATTCAAATAGGGCATGTAATTTTAAACAACTTTCAAATTTACTTTTATCACCAATTTTGCTTTGTTCTCTTGGTATTCTTAGTTGAAAGCTAAACCTAGGAGGTTCATTTGCTAATTTCTTAGACCTTGAAGGCCGCCTCTAATTTGAATGCAATATGACAGTTTTTCACCACTAAAGGGCTCATGTGTTTCATATAGATAACATTGAGCTCACGCACGTGAAGTTACCTAGGAGTGAGCAATGATTGGCTAAAATGCAAGTCTGTCAAAAGGGGGCAGTTTGCAAAGGCTTAGATACAAGGTAATTTACACAGGTAAAACATGTATTATTATAACTGTGTTGGTTATGCAAAATTGAGGAATGGGTAATAAAGGGATTATCTTTCTTTTTAAACATCAAAAATTCTGGTGTTGACTGTCCCTTTAAGGAAACTAAGACTTTGTACTTATTTCTTCAATATTTAAGCAACTAATATAATTTAAAAAAAAAAATCTTCCTTTTATTCTAAGGGTGATCTTTTGTTTGAATACATAATTATGTCTAGCATATTTTTTATGTTCCTTTAAAGGAACAATGTACTCAACAATTTCAATAACATATATGAAAGAATAACAATTATATACAGTATATCAAAAATAGAATTTCCATGGGAAAAAAAAAGATTAAATAAAAAATGCATTCCATTGAAAGAAGAAATGTATTTTGGTGTTTCCCTGACTAATCTATTCCTTGTCTACTTACTGATAGGGACAACCACCACTATATTGGGACACAACTCCACAAGCCTGGCAAATAAAAGCAGATTTAGCTCTGATGCATTCATTACAACAATGTAATTCCTTTTTAAATGCCATCTTTTCTACTGTAAAAATGGAGTGCAATGCCCATTAGGCAAAGTTAACTTCTATATCCACCTACATACTATTGTAAATATGACACCAAGTCCCTGGTCACTTCAATCCTTTCCCTAACTGAGAAAAAAATATAGGAAACATATGGGTCTTCTTTAGAAATACCAATACGTTTTATATCTTTATATCTATATACATTTCACAGCACATTCCAGTTACACACACAGATTTCTGTTAATATTTCAGAAATCCCTCATGATTAAATTCTTGGTAGTTTTTGTTTCTGGTAGTAAAGACACTCTGCTTCTCTGGTCTCAAGGCTTTAATTACACACGGTACTAACTGGCATCCTGCCATGTGTGGCACTGTCTTCCTGTCATTACCTTCGTTATTATACTGTCTGTGATCTGTTTGCCCTTCAATAGTTGCATCTGCTTGCACTGGAATAACATCTCAGACAGCAGATTATGACGCTTGCAACAGCTATATTTTATCAACATTACACTCATTATCTGGATTGATTCTCATTAGAGCTGCAGAATCTGTTGGCGCTCTACAAATAACTGATAATAATAATAATTCACTATGCCCTGCTTATACTGGGTTGGGTTATGTTTCCCAGGGATTTTAATTTCCTTGAACATCATCTTACAATACGTTTGGTTTGGTATTCAAAAACAAGAAATGTAGTAATTCCCTGTTCTGTCTTCCACCGACTAGCAGAGAGTACTATAATCACAATAATATATCTAGTAATGCTATTGCATAGTCCTCATGTTATTTTATATCTTTATTATAATGATTTGAGCAGTTAGATATCTGCTTTTTTTCCTACATTACTTCACATGAAGCAAAGTTTCTACTGACCCCGTCTTTTTTTAATACGATTAACCTATTTATTGCCTGTTAAAAAAAAAGAAGAAAAGCTTAGATATTTATGTTTGTCTCTACATTTTTTTTTTTACCCCCAGAGTTATGTCTCTTGTTATTTTAAAAATGACCTCAATGGTAAGGATTTAAGTTACAATTTTGTGAGGCTGATATAGGGCCAGATTATATGAGTGGAGTGCAAATTAATGATCCCGTTTGAGAGTTAATTGCACTAGAAGTAAGATTTTTGAGCTCATTGTGTTGCACTCATATTATGAGTTGAAACTAAACTGTTTTATTTCGCTCTCGTGCTATCCTACGAGCACAAAAATCCAAAGTTAGAATAACATGTGCACGTTCACATATTCCCCCTCAGAAGTCAATGGAGAAAAAAAAAGTGCAAAAAAACCTAACACCCCATTCTCGCACAAACCTGATTGCATACTTTCAGTTGTGCTAACCTGACATAAAAACATAAATATTTCACATTCCAATGTTCTGCACATACAAGAATATGCTCTATTTATTCATAAATACATATTTCTATATACAGTACTATGCAAAAGTCTTAGGCCACCATTACATTTGTTGTTTTAGCAATGGTATGATGACTATATATAATTATTTCTCAGTCGCTTTAATAGAATACAACCAGAAAATACAGGATATTTGTATGCAGTAATTACAAAAAGTGAAAAAAAATCTGAAAAAACATCTTCTATAGGCTAAAGTAGCAAGTATTTAGTGTGACCTCCCCTTACACTTGAGCAGTAGCAGGAACCTGGCTCTCGTAAACCTAAATGGAATGAACCCTAATTAATGTCATTGCTAACACCTGTATTTGTCCTACTATTTTATGTAAAAATGACTGCTGTGAAAAAAGTGCTATTACACCAGGTTTGTGCAAGACATGCTTTAGCATTACATACACATGTGGTATGAGTTTAATTCATTGGAAGCTTGCTAATAAGACCAATCACATCTTTCCATTCAAAATGCCATAATCACAGAATTTGACAGACATAAAATCATACTTTTGCATCAGCAAGTCCATTCTCAAAGGGAAATCAGCAAACAAACTGGATACTTAAGATGTGGTATTCAAGCTATATATAGAAATTTGAAGAATCAGGAGAGGTCAAGGACAAACAAAGGACTGGAAGGCGAAGAAAACTTTCAAAATCTGATGAGAAGTTTCTCAGAGTTTCTTTTTTGAGAGACCGGAAGAAGTCCAGCATAGACCTGGCTCAGAATCTGGCAGCTTCATCGGGATGCCAAGTTGACCCTTCTAGAGTCTGAAGAAGCTTGATCAGGAATGGTCTTTGTGGAAGGGTATCCTGCAAGAAACCACTTTTTCGGAAAGGGAACGGGGTGTAAGGGTTAAGAAATGGTAAATGTAAAAAAACATAAAAAGAGAGAGCATGAAGGACATACAATAATGTCCCTCTAAGAAAGGGAAAACATAGCACACAGGATATACAAATTATAATGGCAAATTGTATTCAAAATTCATATTTCAACCAGGTATAGTTCAAAGAATTTGAATAAAATAAAATATATACTTGAACAACCAAGAAAACGTATGCATCATATACTACAAAGGGTAAGCAGATACAAATGACCATAAATGTAAATGAAGTCCCAAACAGAGAACGACCGCAGCTAAAGCTGCACTCAAGGTCTAGTTACTCACATAACTCTCAAAGGCTTCACAAATCATATGCAGAGTATCTTCCACTTTCAAGCTTATTATTCCGGAGGTATACCTCTCAACTTCAAACGCACACCACCTTACTTCTTCCTCCTGGTCCGTGCCGGATAGGTAGCGTGACGTAGGAGGTGGGAGTAGTGACACTTCACTCACTTGTCCGTGATTCATCGGACTGTCACAGAACCACATAGGCTGGCTGCGTCTTTCAGCCGATATGTACACAGTTCAGATCACATATATTTAAATACCAACATCATCCAAAAGAGAATATATGAAAACACACGGCTTTACCATAAATACAGTTCTGTACTTGCACGCTTTGTAGGGACCTGTTATATTCAGATCCACTCGTCAGCGGCACTGTTGCAAAGTATCACATATGTAATCAGGTACACCTCCCAAAAGCTGCATTAAAGGTACATGAAACCCAAAAATGTTCTTTCATAATTCAGATAGAGAATGCAATTTTAAACAACTTTCTAATTTACTTCTATTATCTAATCTGTTTCATTCTCTTGGTATCATTTGTTCAAGGAGCAGCAATGCACTAATGGTTTCTAACTGAACACATGGGTGAGCCAATCACAATCTATATATATATATATATATATATATATATATATATATATATATATATATATATATATATATATATATATATATATATATGCAGCTACCAATAAACAGCTAGAAGCTAGGTTCTCTGCTGCTCCGGAGCTTGCCTAGATAAACCTTTCAGCAAATGATAACAAGAGAAGGAATCAAATTAAATAATAGAAGTAAATTGAAAAGTTGTTTAAAATTGTATTCTCTATCTGAATCATGAAAGAAAAAAAATGTGGTTTCATGTCCCTTTAACCTGGTAAGCCTTGGTATGCAAAGTATGTGTTACCCTAGTGCTGGTGGGATGAATTTATCACCAGTTTGATTGTCTATGGACACCATTGGAAACTTTGCATATCAGGTTTTAATTCATTATGCCATTCCTTCTGGAAAGTACCTCATTGGGAATGGTTTTATTTTTCAGCATAATAAAAATCCCAAGCACAGTAATGCAGCGAAATCATATTTGGAGAGAAAAACAGCTGATAAAACACGCAGTCATGGACTGGCCTCCAGACCTGAATATTATAGAGGCAAGCATGGGATCACCTGGACAGAGAAAAAAACAAAAGAAAACCTAAATCTAAAGAAGCCTGGTATAATATACCAGAAGATTACTTCAGAAAACTTCAGGACAGTCTCCCCAAAATAGTTAAAGATGTGCTTAGTGCCAAGGGAAGTCACACTAAATACTGACTTTTGCCTGAAGAAGCCATTTTGTTCTGAAAATTTTGTTTTTTTATATTTTGTTTACATATTTCCTGTATTTTCTGTTTGTATCTTAATAAAGAGACTGAAAAATGAATATGGATGGTCATTAAAACTTTGCTAAAACAACAAATCTAATGGTAGCCTAAGACGTTTGCACAGTACGGTTTATCTGATGTTTTTTTTGTAAATAAATATATATACCTATATATAGATGATTATATATAGGTATAGATATATACAGATATATATATATATATATATATATATATATATATATATATATATATATATATATATATATATAAAAATATCTATTTAGAAATACAAAGAACATATTCCGCTTGTGGTGAACATTGGAATGTGAAATATTTACAGCAGTAAATACATAGTTAAAACCTTTATTAAATATTAATATTGCATAAATATGCTTTTATATGTTTTCATCTACTTAACGGCAAAGGGCTCTGATGCACTTCTATATATGTATACAAATGTATTTATGTGTTTATATGTGTATATCTGTACATACATATATACACATATTAATACATATGTACACACATATACACATGTATATATATATATATAGTATATACATATACATCTTTAAACATGTATATGTATGTATCTCAATATTAAAGTCTTTTGCCTGCCTTTTTTTCCTCTAACACCTGAGAACTCCTATCGTTGAGCCTTTATAACTTGTGTGTGCAATATTATTATTGCATAATTTTAATTAGATTTTAATTAGATGGTGTTATTATGAGTGTAATTGTACTTTTAAATTTATTTTTAATGTGTTTTGTGCAACTTTTATACAAAACAGTTAACCAGAGCTCTAAAGTCAATGTAATCATTCTAGTGTAAATCACGATTGCAATCGCATTTACTTTCAACTCGTAATACGAGCGGTAAATAAGCTCGATGAGCATAGACCCTCGCTCACTCGGGAGCAAATGTTTGCGCTCCACTTATAATCTAGCTCATAATGGTTTGTTGAGTCTAATTATGTGTTTGGACTGAGCAGCTTGTTTAATTAAAAGGAACATAAAAGCCAAAATTAAACTTTCATAATTTAGATAGAGCATGCAATTTTAAGTAACTTTCCAATTTACTTTTAATATCATATTTATAATTTTCAAAAACTGCTTTCCTCTAGTGCTTAACAATGTATTACTTTAAAACATTGTTACAGCGCTTAGGAGATTTGCACGCTCCTGAGCCTACTTAAGAATGGCATGGTAAAAAAACAATAAGTTATTATGATAGACTGGCCAATAGAGCATCAAGAGGTTGAGAAATTGCATAGATTTAATTAAATTGCTAAAAAAAAACTTATATTTTAGTAACATAGTAACATAGTAGATAAGGTTGAAAAAAGACTGAAGTCCATCGAGTTCAACCTATACAAATCTAAAATACTTACAAAAAGCTCCAGTTAAGCTTAAATAACCCCATTAAAATGTTACCCATTTAATACTAGCAATCATATCCATGAATTTTGTTTATATACAGAAAATTATCCAGACTATTTTTAAATGTATCTATGGTATTGGCATTCACTACCTCCTTTGGTAATGAGTTCCACAATTTTATTGCTCTTACAGTGAAAAAACGTTTCCGTTGCAGGAGATTAAATCTCCTTTCCTCCAACCTTAAATTATGACCTCTTGTCAGAACCAATTTTCTTGGAATAAAAAGAGCTTCTGCCATCTCTGTATATGGGCCTTGAATATATTTATATAAAGTAATCATGTCACCTCTCAAGCGCCTTTTTTCTAAAGAGAACAGACCCAGTTTGGCTAGCCTCTCTTCATAGGTTAATTTCTCCAATCCCCTTATTAGCTTTGTGGCCTTTCTCTGAACTTTTTCTAGTTCTGCAATATCTTTTTTAGCAATCGGTCCCCAGAACTGCACTCCAAACTCAAGGTGAGGTCTTACCAGGGCTTTATATAATGATAGAATTATGCTTTCCTCCCTTGAATCAATGCCTCTTTTAATACATGCTAGTATCTTATTAGCCTTTGAAGCCGCTGCTCTGCATTGTGCACTCATCTTTAGCTTGTTATCTATTACTACTCCCAAATCCCTTTCCTCCTGTGTTTGGCTAAGTCTTGTCCCATTTAAAAAATACATAGCCTGCTTATTTTTACTTCCAAAATGTAGAACCTTACATTTTTCCGTATTAAATCTCATTTTCCATTTACTTGCCCATAGTTCTAATTTTAGCAAATCCCTTTGCAAAGAGAGTTCATCCTGCTCTGACCTAATGACCTTACTTAACTTAGTATCATCTGCAAAAATAGAGATGTCGCTATTTAATCCTTGCTCCAAGTCATTTATAAAAATATTAAAAAGAACAGGGCCCAGTACTGATCCCTGGGGGACGCCACTGATTACCTTTGTCCAATCTGAGTATGATCCATTTACTGCTACTCGTTGCTCCCTATCTTTTATCCAGTTATTTATCCATGAGCTAACATTTTCAGCTATTCCCAGTCCCTTAATTTTGTGCATTAATCTCTCATGTGGCACTGTATCAAATGCCTTTGCAAAATCTAAGTATATCACATCAACTGATTCCCCTTTATCTATATTTTTACTTACTTCCTCGTAGAATCTAATTAGATTAGTTTGACATGATCTATTTTTCCTAAAGCCATGCTGATTAGAACTCATAATCTTGTTTACACGAATATGCTCATCAATATAATCCCTTATAATCCCTTCAAATATCTTCCCCACTATTGATGTCAGACTAACTGGTCTATAGCTTCCTGGATCATTCCTGCTTCCCTTTTTGAAGAGTGGCACCACATCAGCTTTACGCCAATCCTGGGGTACCATGCCTGAGGATAATGAGTCTTGAAAAATTAAGAGTAAAGGTTTGTCTATAACAGTGCTAAGTTCACTTAACACCCTTGGGTGTATTCCATCTGGGCCTGGAGTTTTATTTACCTTAATATTTTTTAGTTTTTTCCTGATATCCTCTAAACAAAACCCAGTTAGTGGTATGGACTGGCATGTTCTATTCTGTTCCAAAGTATCATTCAATGGTTCCTCTCTTGTGTATACTGAAGAAAAAAACTGGTTTAGTACCTCAGCCTTTTCCCCGTCATTATTTATCATGCTACCCTCCACACATTTTAATGTACCTATATTATCCTTCTTAGATTTTTTGCTATTTATGTACTTAAAGAACCTTTTAGGGTTAGACTTAGAATCCTTGGCAATTAATTTTTCATTTTCAATTATGGCTAATTTGATTGCTTTTTTGCATGCTTTGTTACATTCCTTATAAATATTGTATGCTGAGTCTGTACTATTTTCTTTTAATAATTTAAATGCCCTACGTTTTTTCCTAATTTCTTTTAACACATTTTTATTTAGCCATAACGGCTTTTTTTTATTATTTTTATTTTTATAACCATATGGTATGTATTGATATGTATATTTATTTAACAAATTTTTAAATATTATCCATTTATCCTCTGTATTTTTATTAGAAAATACATTGTCCCAATTTATATTATTTAATGATTTCCTTAAATCGTTGAATTTTGCTTTCTTGAAATTAAAAGTCTTAGTTAAGCCTTTAAAACACTGCATATGAAAAGAGATTTCAAATGTGACCATGTTATGATCACTGTTACCCAAATGTTCTTTAACTTCTATGTTTGATATTATATCTGTATTGTTTGATAGCACTAAATCCAATATAGCTTTACTCCTAGTTGGCTCCTCTATTAATTGTGACAAGAAGTTATCCCTGAGAACATTTAAAAATCTATCCCCCTTAGCTGAATTACTAGTTTCATTGGCCCAGTTTATATCAGGGTAGTTAAAATCTCCCATAATTACAGTACTGTTATTAGCAGCCTTACCTATTTGGATAAGTAGTTGAGTTTCCTCCGGGTCACTAATGTTGGGAGGCTTGTAGCATGTTCCTAGTAATATTTTTTTAGGATTTTTCCCCCCACTCTTTATTTCAACCCACAGGGTCTCTACATTGTCACTTGTATCATAAATATCTTCCCTTATTGTAGGTTTAAGGTCAGGTTTAATATACATGCAGATTCCTCCACCCCTTTTATTATTCCTGTCCCTCCTAAATAATGTATACCCCTCTAAGTTAACTGCCCAGTCATGTGAATCATCCCACCAAGTTTCAGTTATACTGATAACATCATAGTCCTCTTCTGCAACTAAGAGCGTCAGCTCCCCCATTTTACCTGTCATGCTTCTTGCATTTGTTGTCATACATTTAATTTTCATGTGCTTTCTGCTGCTACTTGGTGTACTTTCCTCTATACTTTCTAATGTGACATTTCTTAAGTCATCCCTTCCTTGAGATATTAATGGAGTGACATATTCAGACACTGATCTCTCTGTTCTATTTTGTTCAAATTGACCCTCCCCCCCTTTGCCTAGTTTAAAAGGTTCTCTAAACGTGCTACCATCCTTTCCCCCAACACACCTGCACCCATGTCATTCAGGTGCAATCCATCCTTACTGTACAATTTGTACCCTAGTGAAAAATCAGCCCAGTGTTCTAAAAAGTCAAACCCCTCATTTTTACACCATGTTTTTAGCCATGAATTAACAGACCTTAGCTCCTTCTGCCTTACTGAGTTAACACACGGCACTGGTAATATCTCAGAAAATATTACTTTGGATGTCCTTGCTTTAAGCTTGCTACCTAACTCCCTGAAGTCATTTTTTAGGACTCTCCATCTCCCACTGATTTCTTCATTAGTACCAATATGCACCATGACTGCAGGATCAGACCCGCATCCCTCTAACAATCTATCAATACGCTCCACAATATGCCTAACACGAGCCCCTGGAAGACAGCAAACTGTTCTATGTAAAGGGTCTGGATGACAAATTACCCTATCAAACTTCCTTATAATAGAGTCTCCTACCACCAACATCTGCCTCTGGCCCTGACTTGTATGCCCCTCTTCCATGACTGAAGGACTGCCCACCATAGTATGCTCCTCTTCCACAGCTAAAGGACTGTTCACTATACTAGGCAACACGGCCCTCTCTGACACTGCCACCCCTGAACTGATATCCCCAACATCTTCACTTAATCTTGCAAATCTATTGGGGTGTACCAGCTCAGAACTGGCCTGTCTCTTCCGCTTACTTCGCCCTCTGTGACCCAGCTACATCCTGGAGTCTCCTCATCTGAATCCTCCCCATTCCCACTGCTGGAACCATTAACAACCAGCTCAGTCCTATCCATTTCCCTTTCAAGTGTCTGAATTTCATGTAGTGTTGCAATTCGTTCCTCCAGATCCCCAATACGAGTTTCTAAAGAGACAATATGCTCGCACTTGCCACAAACATATAATCCCAGAAGTGGCTGCTCCAGTGATGCAAACATGTGGCAAGCTGTACACTGAATGAGATTCTCACACATTCTTAATAAAAGGTTTAACTTAAAAGTATAAAATAAATATATTTCCCCTTGGTTACCCCAAAACCTTGTTTGCCTAACTACCTTGGTTAGCTAGCTATTATACTTAAACAGACAATGTTACTTTAACAGAGAATCAATACAGCAAGCCTAACAGAGCAAGCTCACAGAGTAAATGTGCTAAATTTATAGGCTTCTAAGGCCCAAACAGGTGAAAATAATCCCACCCCTAATTACCCACACAGACAGAAAAACAAAAAAAAATAAAAAAAAAAAAAATGGAATGCTAGAAAAAAAGTTATTTAGTTATTTCCTTTTTTTAAAATAAAAATGCAACCCTTGCAAAGCAAATAATTTAGAAAATAGCTTGGTTAGCTATTATACTTAAACAGACAATGTTACTTTAACAGAGAATCAATACAGCAAGCCTAAAAGAGCAAGCTCACAGAGTAAATGTGCTAAATTTATAGGCTTCTAAGGCCCAAACAGGTGAAAATAATCCCACCCATAATTACCCACACAGACAGAAAAACAAAAAAAAACAAAAAAAAAAAAAAAAAAAAAAAAATGGAATGCTAGAAAAAAAGTTATTTAGTTATTTCCTTTTTTTAAAATAAAAATGCAACCCTTGCAAAGCAAATAATTTAGAAAATAGCTTGGTTAGCTATTATACTTAAACAGACAATGTTACTTTAACAGAGAATCAATACAGCAAGCCTAAAAGAGCAAGCTCACAGAGTAAATGTGCTAAATTTATAGGCTTCTAAGGCCCAAACAGGTGAAAATAATCCCACCCTAATTACCCACACAGACAGAAAAAAAAAAAAAAATGGAATGCTAGAAAAAAAGTTTAGTTATTTCCTTTTTTTAAAATAAAAATGCAACCCTTGCAAAGCAAATAATTTAGAAAATAGCTTGGTTAGCTATTATACTTAAACAGACAATGTTACTTTAACAGAGAATCAATACAGCAAGCCTAAAAGAGCAAGCTCACAGAGTAAATGTGCTAAATTTATAGGCTTCTAAGGCCCAAACAGGTGAAAATAATCCCACCCTAATTACCCACACAGACAGAAAAAAAAAAAAAACAAAAAAAAAAAAAAAAAAAAATGGAATGCTAGAAAAAAAGTTAGTTATTTCCTTTTTTTAAAATAAAAATGCAACCCTTGCAAAGCAAATAATTTAGAAAATAGCTTGGTTAGCTATTATACTTAAACAGACAATGTTACTTTAACAGAGAATCAATACAGCAAGCCTAAAAGAGCAAGCTCACAGAGTAAATGTGCTAAATTTATAGGCTTCTAAGGCCCAAACAGGTGAAAATAATCCCACCCTAATTACCCACACAGACAGAAAAAAAAAAAAAAAAAAAAAAAAAAAAAAAATGGAATGCTAGAAAAAAAGTTATTTAGTTATTTCCTTTTTTTAAAATAAAAATGCAACCCTTGCAAAGCAAATAATTTAGAAAATAGCTTGGTTAGCTATTATACTTAAACAGACAATGTTACTTTAACAGAGAATCAATACAGCAAGCCTAAAAGAGCAAGCTCACAGAGTAAATGTGCTAAATTTATAGGCTTCTAAGGCCCAAACAGGTGAAAATAATCCCACCCTAATTACCCACACAGACAGAAAAAAAAAAACAAACAAAAAAAAAAAAAAATGGAATGCTAGAAAAAAAGTTATTTAGTTATTTCCTTTTTTTAAAATAAAAATGCAACCCTTGCAAAGCAAATAATTTAGAAAATAGCTTGGTTAGCTATTATACTTAAACAGACAATGTTACTTTAACAGAGAATCAATACAGCAAGCCTAAAAGAGCAAGCTCACAGAGTAAATGTGCTAAATTTATAGGCTTCTAAGGCCCAAACAGGTGAAAATAATCCCACCCCTAATTACCCACACAGACAGAAAAACAAAAAAAACACAAAAAAAAATAAAAAAAAAAAAAATGGAATGCTAGAAAAAAAGTTATTTAGTTATTTCCTTTTTTTAAAATAAAAATGCAACCCTTGCAAAGCAAATAATTTAGAAAATAGCTTGGTTAGCTATTATACTTAAACAGACAATGTTACTTTAACAGAGAATCAATACAGCAAGCCTAAAAGAGCAAGCTCACAGAGTAAATGTGCTAAATTTATAGGCTTCTAAGGCCCAAACAGGTGAAAATAATCCCACCCCTAATTACCCACACAGACAGAAAAACAAAAAAAAACACAAAAAAAAAATAAAAAATGGAATGCTAGAAAAAAAGTTATTTAGTTATTTCCTTTTTTAAAATAAAAATGCAACCCTTGCAAAGCAAATAATTTAGAAAATAGCTTGGTTAGCTATTATACTTAAACAGACAATGTTACTTTAACAGAGAATCAATACAGCAAGCCTAAAAGAGCAAGCTCACAGAGTAAATGTGCTAAATTTATAGGCTTCTAAGGCCCAAACAGGTGAAAATAATCCCACCCCTAATTACCCACACAGACAGAAAAACAAAAAAAAAACAAAAAACAAAAACAAAAAAAACAAACAAAAAAAAAACAATAATACGGATCGGAGGATTTAGGACTTAGGGGAGGGGCCTTGCTCTAGGGGGAACTAGGTTAGGGGGGATTTGTTAAAGTTGGGAGGGATAAATTTAATTTTTTTTCAGGGAGGCACAATTTGAGGGGGTCTTATGGGTCCTAGCAGTTAAAACCAATAGGAGTCCTGTGCTCCCTAGTGTAGTTGATTTTTTAATTACTTTATTTATTTACTTTATTTTTTATTTATTATTATTATTATTATTTTTTGCCTTTAGGACTTCTATTTTAAATAAATTTGTATTAATTTGTAAATTGAAAGAATACAGAATATCAGTAAGAGCAAAAATACAAGTTTTAATGTACATAAAGAATAATCTACCTCTCCAGTCATTCTCAATATTTCCGAAGTGAAGAGCTTTAACAATGTTACAAATTTGGGTTTACTAAAAAAAAGTCCTTTATAGTGTTTCAGTCCTTGTCATAAAAAATGTAGGAAAAAAAAAGTAATGGTTATATCACTTCAGTTTAGCAAAATAAACACACTACGACTCTTCATATCTTCATTTCTTTTGTTTACCTTTTTTTTTAATTGAAATCAGGACTATGGAGAGAAAAAAAGAAAAAGGGGAGGGGAGGGAGGGAGGGAAATAGTCGCCCAGCTCCAGGGCCGTCTTTAATA
Organism: Bombina bombina; assembly: GCF_027579735.1. NCBI lineage: Eukaryota > Metazoa > Chordata > Amphibia > Anura > Bombinatoridae > Bombina > Bombina bombina. Next base: position 344,054,959 of record NC_069502.1, on the reverse strand, counting down.
TTGACTGGACCCTGGGCAAAAATTTTCTTGGGCCCCTCCCCCATGCAATTTCGCTCTCCACCCCAACATCCCAAAAAACAACTAAATCAATTTTTTTTTTTAAATTATTAGCCCAGCGGTGGATCATCCACTGCTGGGCTAATCATTTTTTAAAAATGAAATAAATTGCAATATGTGAAACTGGACCTAAGCAGTACTAATAAGTAAATACATATATAAATTCCTCCACTGTGGATTCATTTAATATTCTTTTGAATGTGATTCTGGTGTGAGGTTAGCTGGTTAAAGAGATTTAGGGCAGCCAACAGGAGCAAAGCAAGGTAAAGACTGAGGAGAAAGCATGGAGGTGCAGACAAATATAAGTTTACTGACTAGAACAGCAGAACTACTATGGGAAGCTGTAAAATCTGAGACAGAGAGAAATAAAAACTATAAAAATAAACCTTACATTAATGTGTGAAGTATCAGCATGACACTATACATCAGCCACAGCAGCACATGTCACTTCTTTGCTAGGAACAAGTTCCCTCTTACCCTGCACTAGACAATGCTGCATGGGGAGGGGCGTGTGTGCACTCACTTATTCTTCCCACTGACACCTTGCTACAAAGCACTGTTCCCCTAAAAAACTTAAGTTAGTTGATCTTAGGGCCACAGCAGAAAGAGCAGGGCTAAGGGGACCAGCAGACTGGATGCTGTCTGTCCAAGGCAGTATGGATACAGTGTGATATGAGTCACACAGCCTCAAGACTGAAGAGAGCACTGTATGCAGCTGCACAGATGCTCAAATCCTCACGTGCCTGCCGCTCCAGCTTTCTGCTGCATGCGCCTACAGCTAGCCCTACCCAGAAACAATCCCCACAACCAGAGCAGTTACCTGGTAACAGTGGTAACCCCAGTAGGACCTTTTCTGATGCAGTGGGAATGGCTGGATGCCGAGTTAGGGCTTTGCATTCAGTGCTGCACAGTGCACATCTAAAACAGCACATGGCAATAGCTTGGCATGGCACGGTCTGGCAGTTTTTTAAAAAAAATATATATATAAGCAGAGTACTTTTGACTGTGACAGTATTAGGACAGAATGTGTGTGTTCCCCATGTTACATCAGCAGTCGGGTATGAACCATAAAAAAAAAAAAATTTTTTTTTTTAGGACTCTTGGGCCCCTCAACAGAGAGACTGGGCCCTGGGCAGCTGCCCCTTTTGCCCTGTGTTAAAGACGGCCCTGCCCAGCTCCCTCTATTTCTTGAAATGTGGGTGTTATTTAAATAATTCCACACTAGCACCTTTAGATTTACAAAACATTAGGAAATCCTAATGTAATGATTATGTCTCTCTTCCCATAAGATCCAGCTTTCCCAGATAGCCATTCTTCATCTCTGTTATCTAAAAAAATTGCGCTTAGTTTAGACATCAGACAGTAAAAGTCTTTATAACTCCTAAGGTCACACATTAGAATAAAAAAGTAAAGGGGTAGCATTGTAGCGATAGCAGTATGATATTGTCACTACTGTTACAGGTTGTATTCAGGTTGTATACAAAGAATAGGAGGTTGCGTCCTGTCGTTAAATGTAGCACTCCAGGTGTGATCCCATGAAAGTATTAGATAATAGTATTAGATAATCCTGTGAAAACATGATAAAAAGCTGGCATTTTATTTTATATAAAACTCTGGATAGTGTAAAGAGAGAATTAGCTTACATTGAAGAAACGCTGAGAATGGCTAATCTATTGTCCAGTTTACGTTCTTATATAGTGTGCACAATACTTAAATGCTACTGGGTTGTCTGTACAGAAACATTGTTCAGAAAGCTTTAAACAGAGACTATGCTTATTCAGTAAAATGCCTCAGCAAGTGTTATCTCTTCACTGTCAGATAAAATGTGCAAACATTGTACCTTTAGAGGTACAACAGCTTGTCACTGGGGCAGTACCCTCAAAGGAACACCCGCTGTACCCTTTAACATGGGTACATATTGGTACCCTTGCAGATTGTACCTTTCATGACTAGATTGGACCTAAATGCTATGGTACCATAATATACCCTTAAAAATAGTGCACATTTGGCCTTTAAAGGGTACTGCCCCAGTGACAATTCTTTTGTACCTGCTGGTCCATCGAAATGATTATATAACATTCAATAATGCACTTACCTAATGTGTACTTGATCAAACAGTATTACATTAGACACCCTGACATTTAATAAATGTAATCAAATAGCAGGTCCTAAGACTGCTACTGGAATTCCTGAATGAACCAGGTAAAACAACCAGTTACAATAGACGCTACTCAAAAATGCTTCATTTAACTCTCTACTAGACTCTAAAAACACACTATTTAATGTGGAGTGACACACGCAACATAAAACATAAATGTAAAGAAAAAAATAAAGAAAACAACATAATAATAAAATATAACTCTAACGAAAGTAAGGGGGATTCAGGGGAGGGATAAACAATAAAACTCACAACTATACATTGAATTGTCACTCTATGAAAAATATATTCAAATTAGTCTATTTCCACAGTACACATTAACCTTCTTCCAATAGAAGGAGCTGTGTTACACATGTCAAGGAACTTCCAACCAATAGATGGTGCTACACAGTGTCCATGTATGTGACTGAGGAGCGGTTAAAATTTTATTTTATTTGTTCAAAAACAGGTTCTTAAACAGCTTATTTATTTTATAGAATTTAAAATGATTTTTTTGTTGTAGTTAAAGTTAATATATTTACTTTATGTGTATAATAAAAATAATAAAATAATTTGCAATTTATATAGCGCTTTTCTCTCTTTGAAACTCAAAGCACTTTACAAGTATACCAACACAAAGACATAAAAGTTAGGAGTTTCTGAAGGTCAGATAAGCGGACTGAATGCCTGATGGAAGAGGTGGGTCTTTAGCTTTTTTTAAAAGTCTGTAAGGACGGTGCCTCTCTGATTGTCCACAGTAAAGAATTCCAGAAAGTAGGGGCAGCGTGGCCGAATGCTCTGGAGCCTGAGTTTGTCCTTATTCTTGGCACTGAGAGGAGGGATGTGTTGGCTGACCTAAGTGAGCGGGATGAGATGTAGGGTGTCAGGAGCTCTTTCAGGTACTGTGGGCCTTGGTTGTCTAAGGCTTTGAAGGTCAGCAGGCCAATTTTAAAATATTTTCGCCATTTAATTGGAAGCCAATGCAGGGAGATTTTATTACGGAGGAAATCTGCTGTTTAAATAATAGTCCAGCATCAATCAGCACTCCGAGGTTTCGTACCTTTGCTGAACTAACAAGGAGACTCACAAGAGAGAGCAAACAATTCAGAAACTCTTCTAGCAGAAGAGATAGCCAAAAAAAATAACACTTTCCAAGAAAGTAATTTAATATCCAGAGATTGCATAGGCTCAAAAGGAGGAGCCTGTAAAATCTTCAATACCAAATTGAGATTTCAAGGAGGAGAAATTGATTTAATAACAGGTTTGATACAAATCAAAGCCTGAACAAAACAGTGAATATCAGGAAGCTTAGCAAACCTTGTATGAAATAAGACAGAAAGAACAGAGATTTGTCCTTTCAAAGTTTTTGCAGACAACCCTTTATCTAAACCATCCTGAAGAAACTGTAAAATCCTAGGAATTCTGAAAGAAAGCCAAGAATAATCAAGAGTGGAACACCATGAAATATAGGTTTTCCAAACCCGATGATAAATCTTCCTTGAAACAGACTTACGAGCCTGTATCATAGTGCTAATCACTGAGTTAGAGAAACCTCTATGACTAAGCACTAAATGTTCAATTTCCATGCCTTCAAATTTAGAGATTTGAGATCCTGATGGAAAAACGGCCCTTGAGACAGAAAGTCTGGCCTTAAAGGAAGTGGCTAAGGCTGGCAACTGGACATCCGGACAAGATCTGCATACCAAAACCTTTGAGGCCATGCTAGTGCTATCAGAAACACATACAATTGTTCCATTATAATCTTGGAGATCACCCTTGGAAGAAGAACCAGAGGTGGAAAAATGTAAGCAGGTTGGTAAAACCAAGGAACTGCTAAAATATCCACCATCTCCGTCTGAGGATACTTGGACCTGGAAAGGTATCTGGGAAGCTTTTTGTTTAGACGAGAGGCCATAAGATCTATTTCTGGAAGATTCCACATCTGTACAAAATGAAAAAACACATCTGGATAGAGAGACCACTCCCCCGGATGTATAGTCTGATGGCTGACATAATCCGCTTCCCAATGGTCTACACCTGGGAGATGAATCGCAGAAATTTGACAAGAGATGGAATCCGCCCAAGAAAGTATCTGAGATACTTCTTTCATTGCTGAAGGACTGTGAGTCCCTCCTTGATGATTGACACATGCCACTGTTGTGATATTGTCTGTCTGAAAACTAATGTAAAGTTCTCTCTTCGACAGAGGCCAAGCCTGAAGAGCTCTGAAAATAGCACAGAGTTCTCAAATATTGATTGGTAACCTCGCCTCTTGAGGATTCCAAACCCATTGTGCTGTCAGAGACCCCCAGACAGTTCCCCAACCTGAAAGACTTGCATCTGTTGAGATCACAGTCCAGGAAGGATGAACAAAGGAGGCCCCTTGAACAATAAAGTGATGGTTTAACACCAAGTCAGAGAGAGTTGAGTTTTGGGATTTAAATATATCAACTGTGATATCTGAGTATAATCCCTGCACCATTGGTGCAACATGCAAAGCTGTAGAGGTCTCATATGAAAATGAGCAAAGGGGATCGCGTTCGATGCTGCAGTCATGAGACCTTAACTTCCATGCACATAGCAACTGAAAGGAATGATACAGACTGAAGTTTTAGACAAGCTAAACCCAACTTTATTCGTCTCTTCTCTGTTAGAGAAAGATTCATGGACACTGAATCTATCTGGAAACCTAAAAAGGTGATCCTTGTCTGAGGAATCAAGAAACGTTTTTTTGTAAGTTGATCCTCCAACCATGTCTTTGAAGAAACCACACTACTAGTTGTTTTGTGTGAAATTCTGCTAAATGAAAAGATTGAGCTAGTACCAAGATATCGTCGAAATAAGGAAACATTGCAATACCTTGCTTTCTGATTACAGATAGAAGGGCACCGAGAAACTTCGAGAAAATTCTTGGAGCAGTCGCTAGGCCACACGGAAGAGTGACACATTGGTAATGCTTGTCTAGAAAAGAGAATATCAGAAATCAATAGTGGTCTGGATGAATCAGAATTTGAAGATAAGTGTCCTGTAAGTCTATTGGGGACATGAAATTACCTTGCTGAACAAAAGGCAGAATAGTCCTTATAGTCACCATCTTGAAGTTGGGACTCTTACAAAATGATTTAAAATTTTCAGATCCAGGATTGGTCTGAACAAATCTTCTGTCTTTGGGACAATGAACAGATCTGAATAAAAACCCAAACCCTGTTCCTGCTGAGGAACTGGGACAATCACTACTGAAAGCTCTAGGTTTAGGTCTGAAACACACTTCCAAAATGCCTGAGCCTTCACAGGGTTTGTTGGAACATGAGAAAGAAAGAATCTTCCCATAGGAGGTCTTATTCTAAAACCTATTAGATACCCTTGGGAAACAATATCCTGAATCCACTGATGTTGAACAGAATCTGTCTAAATGTCTTGAAATAATTTCAATCTGCCCCTGCACCTTCATGCGGTCTTAGGGTCTGGATTTGGTTTCTTATAAGGCTTGGATTTGTTACAATTCGGAGATGGTCTCCAATTAGAGCCAGAGGCCTTAGGGGAAGGAGAGTTTTTTTTTGTTCTCTATTCTGACAAAAGGAATCAAAACGATTGGGAGCTTTAAACTTACCCTTAGATTTCTTATCTTGAGGCAGAAAAACTCCCTTTCCCCCAGTGATAGTGGAGATAATAGAATCCAATTGAGAACCAAATAAATTATTACTCTGAAATAATAGAGATAGTAATCTAGATTTAGACACCATGTCAGCTTTCAAAGATTTAAGCCATAAAACTCTTCTAGTTAGAATAGCTAAAGATATAGATTTAATATCAATTTTAATGACATCAAATATAGCATCACAAATGAAATGATTAGCATGTTGAAGTAAAAGAAAAATGCTAGACAGTTCAGGATCTGATAACTGCTGTGCTAAGCTGTCCAACCAAAAAGTTGAAGCAGCAGCAACATCAGCCATAGAAATAGCAGGTCTAAGAATATAGCTAGTATGTAAATATGCTCTTCTAAGATAAGATTCAATCTTCTTATCTAAAGGATCCTTAAAAGAAGTACTATCTTCCATAGGAACAGTAGTACGTTTGGCAAGAGTGGAAATAGCCCCATCAACCTTAGGGACTTTTTCCCAAAACTCTAAATTGGCCACAGGTAAAGGATACAGCTTCTTAAACCTAGAAGAAGGGTTAAAAGAAGTACCAGGCTTAGGTCATTCTTTAGTAATCATATTAGAGAATATAGAGATACATTTTGAATAGGAAAAACTTCAGGAGTAACCTCAGAAGTTTTAAAAACTTTGGCTATTCACCCACATAGTGGGTTCACCTTTTCTGCATGTGGATTATATATATATATATATATATATATATATATATATACATATAACTTTGTGTCTCTGTTTTGCCACTCACAGTATTTCTCTAGCCTAGCATACGTTTCTTGGTTAAATACTGTGTATCTAAGCCACTGCAGACTACCCCCTTAATTTAGTTCTTTTGACAGATTTGCATTTTAGCCAATCAGTGCTGGCTCATAAATAACTCCACGGTGAGCACAATGTTATCTATATGGCACACATTAACTAGCAGTGTCAAAATGCACTGAGATAAGAAGTGGCCAGAAGGCATATTGCCTGATGAAACAGTGTGGTAAAACACTGAGAAACGCGTTGCATATTTGAAGGAGGGTAGCTAGCAACCCCTGCCTTCTGGTTCCACTGTTTTATATTTTTATCTGTATTTTTTGTATTTTTGATTTACAATAAATCAATTTTAAATTTTGTTCATTATACATTGGAACCGTGCCTTTCCTACCTACCTGTTACTCCTTAGGGAGTTATAGGCTGCTTTTGTGGCAGTCTATTCTGCAGTTTTAGTTTATAGTCTCTATCCTTTAAGACTCTTCTATATATTTTGGATTACCTCTGTTCCTGTGTCCCTGTATTCCAGTGCCTGTGTTACCATCATATTAGTAAGCTGGTTTGCTGCTAAATATCCAGCTTGTGCCTAATGGCACTGTCTGAGTGCTCTTCACAAATGTGAGTATACTGAATGAGAATCTAAATTGATATCTTTTTTGGTTTATTACTGGTACACATAGGTCTTATCTTTTCAAGATTTGATGTCATTCTGTTTTTGCAATCAGTAAGCTGGGTTGCTGTCAAACATCCAGCCTGTTTCCAATAGCACTATCTGAGTGCTCTTTGCAAATGTGAGTACCCTGATTAGGGCTCTCTGAAAATTATCATTTGGTTATTTACTGGTACACACAGGCGCCTCTCTTGTTTCTTTCATCTTCCAGATTATTTGACATCCACATGTGAGGAGAGTGCAGCATTACTGTATCATCACCATCAGATCAAAACAACAATTGTCTTCACCTATCCTTGGCTGAACTACACAGATCTTATTGGACTTTATTGCTTGTAAATGGGTTTGTCCATATATAGCATTGGAATATTATATGTATATGTCTATTGTACCTAGAATTTTGGGTGTTAACAATACTACTACTGGTACTCACATATAACTGTTTTTGTGTATGTGTATAGTGTGCATGCACATTGGTGTGTGTATACTTGTGTGTGTATATATATGTATATGTATATATATGTATGTACAAAATATTAGAATATCACACCCACTCTGTTGCCGGGGGGGATAAACTGCCCTGGTGTCTGCGCTATCAAAGCTCACTTTAGAGAAAAGGGTTAAGATTTAGAATATGCTGCTTAAATTTCAGGTGTTAATTCACAGGATTAAAATCTAAAAAGATTAAAAGCCTAGAAAAAGAGGTTGTGGAAGAGAGGGGGTTTCAGATAGTACTTGTTCCAAACCACAATTAAAATAAAGAAATAATTGTATATATATATACACATACACATTTGCTTATTAACAAAACTTATTTAGGAAATGACATATTATTCAAACACATTATAATAAAAATACTGCTTCAATAAAGTCTTACAGAAGTGTCCGTGTAATTATTCAGTACAACTGTAGTGATAGGTAGCAATGTTCAAAATCAAAAATAATTAACAAAAAGGAAGAAAGCTGATGGGTGTGCACTTATTAGAAATTACCCCAATCATATGAGGTAAATTACGGCATCTAGTAGTGCTAATCCTCCATAAATGATTTGCATCAGTGTCAGGATGATGCATGGCTTCTTGTCTCCCTGGAGTATAGTGTGCAGATAGCAGGCTTGATTCCAAAGTGACTCCTCCGTAGTTTCAGGAGTGTTAGACCAAATATAAAATGAAAAGAGGGTATATAGCGTAATACAGTTTTTATTAAAAGTGAAAATAAAAACACAATCCAAATGACCACTCACATTTAAAAACCCCAAACATATGAGGTATGAATCAAACACATATACAGGTAAAAGCACACACTCCTGTATGCATTCAGTGGTTTCCAATGCAATGCAAACAAGGTTAAAAAGTCCAGATACAATCCCCTTATGCATTTCAAAGGGTTAATGTCCTTCTTCATCAGAGGTTAATGTTACACTGAGCTTGCAAAATTAGTAAAGAGCTTTTGTTAGCACTTGTTAATACAAAGTATTATATAACAATCTCCATATTGAATATAATAAAAGTTAAGCAGGTATGCATGACATCTTTTCATATGTATTAATGTTGACAAACGGACCTAATCTACCTACCTCCGGTGTTTCAGTTTTCGTAGTATTGCCATGGTGATGTTGTGTGTGTCAGGGGACAGCATGTATTGCGCATGCGAAAAACATCCTGTCTATGTGTCAGCAGTGCTTTACAGCTCAAGTCCACTGTGAACACATCCCTATGTTGCGTTCTATGTGTTTTGCAGCGTAATAGTAATCTGTCCGCTTGATAGGAACCAGTTCGTTTTTAGCACGGTATAATAGCATAATTTAACATATATTAAGTAATCCTATAAATCCTACATCTTCACCTAGGCAGTCCAAAAACACCATATGAGAAGTATGTTCACAAAGATGGTAACGAAAAACACAATATTGTACATTCTCAAGTATGGTAATAAATTAAACAGAGTGTACCTATTGGAAATAGCTATATGTATTTCATTTAACATATAAAATATCTTGTCCACGAGTCTTAAAGGTGTATAAATTTAAGTTATGATTATATGTAGATTTGTATCCCCTTAAGAGTGATACACATAGTATGTGTCCCTGGTGCTAATATAATGAGAAAAGTTAATTGTATCAAGAGATACATGGATATATTATTAATTGTATTCCTATAGGTATATTCCTAATGTTTAAATTTTACATCCTACAAAAATAATAATCACCTGGGACAATGAGAGAGAGTACATGTATAATAATTCAGACCTAAGATATTGAAGATATCATCAAAATTAGAGTGTAGATCCCAAACTAAATAAGTGTATAATAATCTCCCTACTGTTTCTCTAATTCCAGTGATATTTATGTATCCATTGATTCCTATATGTAGCTCCCGCTGGAGTTACTCTATTAGGAATGCTGCTAGATCTATATCTTTGTTGAGGCCCTTTGGAACCATAGTGCCCAACTGGTGGATCCAAGAGGTCTTACGTCTCCTAAGGTGTAGTTCTTTACTCATTCCTTCTGGGGGTTTCTTTACATGTTCCTATATTGTACCTTTCCGACACATTGGGTTTTTATTATGACATGTTCTGTAGTGTTCTGATAGATTATGAACTTTCTCTCCCCTCTCAATATTTCTGATATGCTCAAGTAATCTCTTCTTGCATGGGCGTGTCGTTCGCCCCACATACTGTAATTTGCAACTGCATTCTAAAAGGTAAAGAGCATGGTCCATCTTACAGTTCATAAGTGTATTGATATCATAAGATTCACTGGTAACCGTAGAGGTGATTGTTTTGGTCGGTTTATTCTTGTTGTAATGATGTGCACAGGCAACACAGTTCAGCCTGTTACACTTGAAAAAAACAATTCTGTTGGACCCTAGCCAATTGTCCTCTGGTTTATCCTTTCCCTTCCTTCCTAGTTTACTGGGAGCTATAATCAATTTCAAATTCCTGTTTTTCTTATGTGGTCCCTTTTTTCCTATATTTCTAAGGAAGGGATAATATATGCCAATGTTTCCTAAGAATGCATTCAATTTCTTTAGCTCCTGTGTTATATGTTGTAATGAAAGTGGCTGCCCCTACTTTTTTCTTTTTCTTATTCTTATGTTTTTTGTTCTCTTTATTTGTTGTCAGAAGAGTAGCTCTATCCATCCTAGAGACCTTATTATATGTTTTAGATAGGATTTGTTCATTATATCCCTTTGTGCGTAACTTTGTTTTTAGTAGAATAGATTCCATCTCAAAGTCACTAATTTTGGAACAATTCCTTTTTAATTTCTGGAATTGGCCATAAGGGATATTTTGGATCCAATTTGGGTGGATGGCTGCTTGTTGCGTTTAGGTATCCGTTACAGTCGGTGGGTTTCTTGTAAAGTCTACTCAAAATTTTATCCTCTTCTGAGAAGAATATTAAGTCTAAAAATTCAATTTCTATTTCACTAGATTTATCATTGAAACTCAGATTAAAATCATTTTTATTTATATAAATTAGAAAATTACTTAGTTCCTTATCGTCCCCTTCCCATATCACTATAATATCGTCTATGAATTTAGACCATGATATTATTTGTGACTGGTACGGGTTAATGTTCCAGATGTGGAATTCCTCCCACATGCCCATATACAGATTGGCGTAACTGGGGGCGAATTTCGTCCCCATAGCAGTACTGCCAATCTGTGTATATAATTCCTCATTAAATTTAAAATAGTTTTTTTCCAAAATAAACTTAATTGATTCAGAAATAAAGTTTTTTTTTAAAAACAGTAAGATTAGTGGATTTGTTCAACCAGTATTTAATTGCTTCCTGCCCCAACTGATGAGGTATATTTGTATATAGTGCTCTCACATCTAAAGTGAGCCACTATATACAAATATAAGCTTTTAACGTGGGGACTGTAGGTTGTAAGAAGGAGTCGACATATTCAGACAATTTAGTAGTCAAAGATCCAATACCCAAAATAAGCGGCCTCCCCGGTGGGTTCTGTTGGTCCTTATGGATCTTAGGTAGGTGGTAAAAAGTTGCTACCTTAGGGGTATTTTGATCCAAAAACATTTCTTCTTGTTCATTCAGAACACCTTCATGTTTAGCAGTGTCAAGAAGACATTTATATGCTTTTGAAAATATATTAGTTGGATCCTCTGGAATTTTTCCATAGGTCTTCTCATCCATTAGTAGTCTTTCAGCTTCTTTAATATAATCTATTCTGTCCTGAACTATGATGCTGCCCTCTTTGTCCGCCTCACGAATAACAATATCTTTATTATCTTTAAGTTGTTTCAGTACAATTTTCTCTTTCCTAGTTAGGTTATCCTTTTTTGCTTTATAATTAATACAAAGATTGTTTAGATCTTCCTGTACCAATTTTGAGAAAACTGGAATATAGTTCCCTTTTGATTGAGTAGGGAAAAACATGGATCTAGGTTTAAAATTAGTGTGGGGCTTAAACATAACCTTATTATCTTGATTCTCAATTATAGTTTCAATGCTGTCCCTAGTGGTATCACCTTCTAAAAGCAATTCCTCCATGGTAATTAGTGTATCTAAATCCTGGTCATTCAATTTAGTCAGTGTGGTATCATTCATATTTTTTATAAGTTCTTTTTTCGCTTTTTCAAAGTGGCTGTTCAGGTACACATATATAATTAATTTTTCACATATATGTGTGTGTATATATGTTGGTAGATGTTTTTGTGTTGAAGTGTAGATCTTACACACTCATTTATCATTGTCCTAATACACTTATTATAGCGCCCCCTATTTAGAGCTAGTTTATATTAGTCTCTTCAACAATCAAAACAGCCCCAGAGCATCACTGAGCCTCCACCATGCTTATCTGAAGGCAGAGTGTTCTTTTCAGCATGTGCTTCATTCTTCTTCCTCCAGACATACCGCTGCTCCATTGGGCCCAAAAGTCCCAGCTTTGTTTCATCGCTTCACAGAACAGAATCCTAAAACTTCTGTAGCTTATTTATATGATTTTGATTATATTGGAGCTGACTTTTCTTGTGCTTTTGGGTCAGTAGTAGTGTACGTCTTGGAGTTCTGGCATGGAAACTTTCTGTGTTTAGTACGCGCCTTACTGTGCAAACTGTGCCTGTTGCCACCAAGTTTTGCTGCAGGTCTTTTGCAGTCATTCGAGAGTTTTTCTCAACATGCCTTCTAAGAAATCTGGTTGCAGCTACCTTTTTCTGACCCGTCCAGGTACTGGTTGTGTAACCACTGTTCCTTTAATTTTGAACTTGCGAACTATGCTTCCATAGTGTCTCTAGAAACATTCAGTGCCTTCGCCATCTTTTTGTATCCTGCTCCTTGTTCGTGAAGGGTGATGATCTCTTCTCTTAACTTTTTGGACCATTCTTTTTACTTAGCCATATTTCTAAAATGCAGTCAAACGTGACACTCAATAAAAACTCTTGTCAAAATTCTGAGCCATGGCTAATCTTCCAAACTTCAATTAGTGAGCATCTGCTCTTTTGTCAAGCTTCAAACAAACAAAAAAACACAGCACTATAGACTCAACCACAGATCATGGAATGAGCGTCATGTTTTGGGGCACAAAGGGACAAGCCATTTTGCAGATGAAGCTCCTTGGTCATAGGTGCCAACTAAATGATAATGGATTGGAGTCCCTCTTAGCCTAAGGATAGTTTACTTTTCACAATAAATTCAACTGCATTGGTATAAAAGCATATATAATCCAAACTGGATTATAGTCATCATTATACTAACAAAATCGTAAAATATAATTGTTAAAGGAATAGAAAGGTCAAAATTAAATTGTTCATGGGTGCATTTTAATGGCTGTTGTAATGTTCATGGGTGCATTTAATTTTGAAATGTGATGTATAGGCTGTTGTTAGTTATAGATAATACACTTCCTTATTGGGTTCCCCACTTCTTGCTACTTTCTGTTAGTTCCCCACTTCCTGTTGTCCTGTTGTAGAATAATTCTGAGGTAAGTAAAAGGCTGCTGAAGCAAGCAGTGTAAATAGGGCAGAAATATGAGAAAATTGTTAAATCTTTATTAGTAAATTAAGTACTTGTTAACACAGTTAAAGTGGCTGTTAAATACATGACAGAGCTGTAACATCAGGAACAGAGACACATACAGTACTTAGAGGTACACTAGATTTTTCTTTGCATAAATGTTTTGTAGATTAACTATTTATATAGTCCATACAGTTTTTTTGTAAAAATTTATAGTTTTGCTTATTTTTAAATAACATTGTGCTGATTTTGACTCCTAACCAAGCCCCAAAGTTTTAGAAGTAGACGGTTGTGTACCTACTCCAGCTTGCTCCTGTTTGTGTAAATGGTCTTTTCATATGCAGGGGAGGTGAGGAGTGTCTGCACTTTTTGGTTTCCAGGCCGTTTCAGTGGGTGTCCCAGCCTTACCTTTTCAACATTGCTAAAATTGGATCTTCTAAGTAAGTTTGTAAAAGGTTTTATACTGGATTTTTAGATCAGTATCTGTGCATATTATCATTTATAGTAGTGTCTATTACATGCAGTTATATGAAAACTGGTGTATACTGTCCCTTTAAACATCACAATTTCCATTAAGCAAAAATGTTTCTAGTAAAAGTTATTACTGTTTTTTAGAGGCATATATGCTCTGAGGGCTGTGCATAAAAGCCACTGCTCTCTAAGCAGGTGTGATGAGGTGAGGGGGCACTCGCAGCATATGTGAGTATGCTGCTGAAAAACTAATAACTTTTACTAAAAGCATTTTTGCTAGTGGAAGTATATTGCAAAAATGCTTCTATTTAAAACTGAAATGCACCCATGCACATTTCAGTTTAGATCTTTCTATCCATTTAATATTTTTTTATGAAGACACCCTATGAAACTCAAGAATAAGTGCTTAAAGGGATATGAAACCCTTTTGTTTCTTTCAGGATTCAGATGGAACATACAATTTGAAACAACTTTCCCATTTGCTTCATTCCCTTGATATCCTTTGCTGAAGTAACAACACTACAGTGCTGAGAGCTAACTGAACACATCTATTCAACCAATCACAAGATGCAAATGTGTGCAGGCACAAATCACCAGCAAGCTCCCACTAGTGAAGCATATGTATATATTCTGTTTCAATTATGGATACAAAGAGAACAAAGTACATTTAAAAATAGAAGTGAATTTAAAAGTGTCTTAAAATTACACATTCTATTTGATTAATACAAGTTTCATTTTGACTTTCCTATCCCTATAAGGCCCACCAAAGTCATAATGTTGACCTGCCATTAACCACTATTCCAAACGGATTCCTGCTCTATCTACTACTGAACTACTGGGGGGATCCCATTTCTCTATAATGGTAGTCACTTAAAAAAAAAAAACAGTCCCATTATCTCACAAGCATTTTCCCTCTGTTTTCATTACTCAAAAAGAGATTTATATGCCAACAAATCTGTGTAAGTTCTGTTTAATAATGTTCCAACATTGATTATATGAAAATAGAGATATGTGTGAGATACCCCAAATAAATGAGTTAAATTGCTCACATTACAAAGTAACTTTGAGATTTGACATTGCTGTTAAAGATCTGGCTCATTCGTCATCATGTGCTGTTTGCCTAAAATGAACAGATTAGTCTTTACTCACAGCTGACATATATTAATATATAACTGCAAATGCCAAGTTGCTGCGATGGACAAATTCCAAGTGACTCCAAGGTCAAGGACAAAGGTAGGAATAATGATTACCCCTTTTATAGCCAGTGCAGAATTCAGTGTGATTTCAATAATAATATAAAATTATTTTATGAAGTTTAGTGAAATTTTTCTACATTTAAAGGGACATTAAATTCAAAACTGAATTCCCCATAAAGTAATCAAAATGAAACAATGTTGGAATATATATGAATTATTTATTTTGTGTGCTTCTGGTATAAAATAACATTTTTGCTGTAAAGGTTTAGCGCTGTGGAATCTGTTGGTGCTCTACAAATAACCGATAATAATAATAAAAAAAAATTGTGCTGAACCCACACTGCTTAGAAAGAGTGGAAGTAAATTTTGTAGCCCAAGGATGCTGCCAGTGACACCCTTAGCATTTGTGAGGCCCCGGGCAATACAAATTTGTGAGCCCCCAGTGCAGTATATATATAGTTATATATAGTACATGCAATATATATATATAAATCTAATAATCTTACGGTTGTGGTTGTGCTAGACTTCACTCGGTAGGCAGAAGAAGGCTTCCCAAGTGCCTGGAAGTAGAGAATTTGGAGGAGGAGATATAAGAGACTGGGGGGACATGTAAAAGTGTGATGGTATAAAGTGGAAGTGCACAAGCATGGACCATCTCATAGTGAAGGCACAGTCCCTCCCTCCTGGACCACATTTATTTCTTATCCTGGGCCGAAGAAGGACCCGAACACTCCACCCATTTGTGTTCTGTTCAGCCCCCATCAAAAGCAGCAGTCGGCGCTGAGCTGGAGTTGCACTTAGAGCTACTTTCTCAGTATCCCCCTTGGCTGCTGGAGTCTGCTGCAAGTGATCTGCAACTGGCAGATTTGCAGGCTCATAGCCCCCCAAAGGGCTGATGCCCGCTCACCCTGCCCAAAAAAGGTGGGCCTGGATGTTGCAAAATGTTGCAATATTGCCTAAACTTGCTACATATCTTAACTTACTTGATAGTGGCCAATTAGAAGTAAATTAGTTTGAGCACTGCTCTAAGCAATTCCTCTTTAGTATGTAGCTGGTTCAGTCAATTTTTTTAGGATACTCTCTATGGAGTGTGGGACAAGCGTAATTATGTTTTATAGCAAAAGCAAACAAAATCAATAATGAGAAGCTAATGCCATTTTCCCCCATTTTAATTAATTCATCAAAGGGACACTGAACCCAATTTTTTTCTTTTGTGATTCAAATAGAGCATGCCATTTTAAGCAACTTTTTAATGCACTCCTATTATCAATTTTTCTTCATTTTCTTGCTATCTTTATTTGAAAAAGAAGGCATCTAAGCTAAGGAGCCAGCCAATTTTTGGTTCAGTACCATGGACAGCACTTGTTTATTGGTGGGTGAATTTATCCACCAATCAGCAAGAACAACTCAGGTTGTTCACCAAAAATGGATATCTAACCTAGACTGTAAGATACCAAGAGCATGAAGAAAATTTGATAATAGAAGTAAATTAGAAAGTTGCTTAAAATTGCATGCTCTGAATCACAAAAGAAAAAAATTTGGGTTCAGTGTCCCTTTAAGTGAATCAATTTATAGTTTTCAGTCTCTTTAAATTTGGTGCACAAATAGCCATTAAGGTAAGCTATTCATTAATAGGTCTCAGGCATGTACTATAACATAGATATTAAAAATACAAATATTAAAACCACATATGTATATTTGCAATCTTACCATCTTGATTTGTAATGCAATACCCCTGTATTTGCAACCAGTGGGTTAATTAAAAAAATAAATATTGGGGTAATTAACAATACCAATCACTGAGCACTTAAACTAATTCAGATGTATTGGTATTGCTGAGATTGTCTCATTGTAAATATTTTATCATGTTTTCAAACTGATCAATATAATATTTTATAAAAACTTATTGTTTATGCTGGTAAATTAAATTTACTTTCAGAATTATTGAACAAGGCTCCTAGCTGAGAAATTAGCATTTAAATCATTGCAATAAACAGTGTATGATTTATGTAATAACCATATAAATAACAGTGGAATATACACACTCGAGGCAGCTCTAGTTATTTATGTACTGCCTTGGAATATTTGGAATAAATAAGTTGGGACTTAAATTTTTTACTTCTAAATACATCTATAGTAATACTATATCACTCTATTGCTCAACTCTGCAAAGTCTCATATTTAGATTTGTAGATTTTATTGTGTGAAATAATGAAACATAAATCAATACAACAAATATACAGTATATATATATATATAAAGGGCTATAAAAAATGAAATAATAATATAAGGGTTTCTCTGCTGCGTCATAAGATAAATCAATATGGTTTGAAAATGACTGAGCAGACATTTCCTCTGACAGAACCTTGTCTGACCCCAGAGTGATCAATACATTTCAATTCTATTGCCTAATATTGAGTAAGTTCAGATAGTAGGCAAAGGCAGAATTTAATAACTATATAGTGAGCAAACATTAAAAAAGCAAACAATAACAGAACATATTGCTTAACCACCATGGGAGATTGGAGAAAGATACGTCCATCCTAGCAATTGCTTATTGCCTCCCAAGTGAATAACAAAAGTATTTTTCACAGTATTCATTCAATACCTTCAAGTTACTAGCCTGGCCTTCTTTCAGGGAGGGCTGGGGGTGTAAGGCCCTCTTTATTGTGAGCAAGAAACCACTTAAAAAGACATAGATGAAAATATAAACAAAAGTATAACTTTATATAGTATAAGTTGTTATAATGAATTTAAACTTATGCAAGTGGATCATCAGACAGGACTTGTCTGAAAAATGTAGTTGCTGTTAGCATAAAATCAGTATCCAGAGATATCCTAATTAGAAATATTGCCAGGGATGTGTATTTGGTGGTTTAATATTCAAATGTTATAGTTAAAGGGACATTAAACCCAATTTTTTTCTTTCATGATTCAGATAGAGAATAACATTCTCTATCTGAATCTGATTGGTGGCTGCACATAGATGCCTCATGTGATTGGCTCATCCATGTTTATTGCTATTTCTTTTACTAAGGATATCTAAAGAATGAAGCAAATTAGATAATAGAAGTAAATTGGAATGTTGTTTAAAATTGTATTCTCTGTCTGAATAATGAAATAAAAATTTTGGGTTTAATGTCCCTTTAAATGTTTTAACCAAAGCATCTTAACATACAAAACTTTATAGTGAGTCAAGTGTTGTGCTTGAGGGCAATCCACAATACTGTTGTAAAATGTGCCACTTTTTAAGACCTGAATAATTATTATTATTATGAATGGGTGCATGAAGAATTCCACTACTGTGTGTCCCCATAGAAGTCTATTATGTGAGGGATGTAGTGTACTTGAGCTATCCACTGACCTGTAAGCATGCCCTAGACCAGTGATGGTAAGTGTCCAAGCAACGTATCTCAAATTGCCAACACTGCAATTAAACATGAATACTGAGGTTTCTTTTTTTTTTTGGAAGCTACACAGGTATAACACATTTTGGCAAAAGATAAGTATTCTTAAAGGGACACTCAGGTTAAATTAAATGTTCATGATTCAGATACAGTATGTAATTTTAAACAACTTTCCAATTTACTTCCATTAAAAAAAATGTGCACAGTCTTTTATATTAACAATTTTTGAGTCACCAGATCCTACTGAGCATGTGCAAGAATTCACAGACTATACGCATATGCATTTGTGATTGGCTGATTGCTATCACATGGTACAAGGGGAGTGGAAATATACATAACTTTGAAATTTGTTATAAAAAAATCTACTACTCATTTGAAGTTCAAACTAAGTGCTATTGCATTGTCTTGTTATCTTGCATTTGTTGATTATGCAAATCTAATGTGTTGACTGGTCCTTTAAGCAAAGAATAAAGAGTAAATAGGAACAATTTAAAATAGGATCAATTAGTAGTATTCCATGGGCGGGATCCGATATACGGCGTAGTTTTCGGTGCAAGCGAGGGAATCCATGCCGCCCGTAATTTCACCTCGCACATCGGGGTATTACATATACTGCGCCGTCAGGTGCTAAAGTGGCGTAAGTAGGACAAACTGGCGTTCTTCCGAAAAGTGCGCAAATACACATTTTACTCGTTGCAAGTAACTGTATTTTGTTCACGTAAAGTCTCAATAAAGAGTAGTTTTATGCAAATTAGGCTAACACTTGTAAAAATCACCCGCGACTACATCTAAAACTGCGCCACGTAATTACGCTATTCAAAAGTCATATATAAACCCAATGCGCAGCCGCCATTTTCTTCAGTGTGTTTGGTTGGTTCGTTGAGCTACAGCACACTACAGTGGAGTGGAGGATTAGACAGAGTAGAGAGAGAGGCGCAAACCGAGGAGTTAGTTAGGTCGCATTGTTGGATTGGTTAAGCTTGTACACTTACACATATTTTTACATATTGCACAAATATTGCATACATACATATACAAAATACACAACACTTTTTTTTTCTAACACCTCACACATTTTATTTCAATTTTACAGTGTGATACGCTGAGTGTTTGGTTGTGATTGTGTCTGATTGAACTGGGAGTGAGTGTGAGTGTGTGTAGTGTGAGGATGGTAGGGAGAGGTAAGGCGGAGGGGAGGAGGGAAGAGGAGTGGCAGGGAGAGGAGTATTGTAGCGGACAGGAGGAGCAGCGGGGTCCCCGTCAGGGAGTAAGTGGAGTGGGGAGAGGGAGAGCTAGAAGGGATGATGGGAGGGGAGATGCCCAGAGACCAGGAACATCTAGGAGAGGGACAGAGGGTGCACATGGGGACAGAAGGGGGGAGGAGGGAGGAGATAGGGAGGAACCCACACCAGGGACATCACAGGGAGGAAGCCAGTTGTCCACAGAGGATGAGAGGATGAGATGTCCTAATTTCTCATTCGATGAGAATGTTGCCCTAGTCCAGGCCATCATGGACAATCACAGTGCCCTCTTTGGCCAGGAGAAGGGCAAAGGTGTTGCCAGAAGGCGGAAAACAGCATGGTTGGTGGTAGAGGATGCCGTCAACAGTGTGGCCCCGCAGAGGAGGACTGTTGAGGGCCTTAAAAAAAGGTGGAATGACTGTAAGAGGCGGGTGAAAGAGAAGACGGGGCAGGAAGCCATGCACCAGAGGGGAACAGGACATAGAATACAACACCTGGCAGGAGATGATAAGCAGGTCCCTGAGTATCACAGCAGTCCGTGGACTTCCAGGGGCTCGCGACTCAGGGGCTGCAACCACAGCACCTCATGCTGGTGAGTAACATCCCACACACCAGTATGATATGTATTTGAGATATAACATCCTTTAATGTCACACATTCATGTACACAATGAGGCGCATGGTATTTGGCCTACTAACAAAAACATCTACAATTATATTTGACATTAATGCTACTTAACACAATGCAATTCATGATATTAGGTGGAATAGTGCAATACTAACATGCCTCAGAGTAACACAGGCCACAAGCCACATGTAGAGTTTTCAGTAAATGGACACTATAGCCATAACAATACTTTTAGCTCAGAAAGCAGGTTCTGTGCCTACATCAGGCTAAAGTAAATTGTGTGACCATAGTGTCACTTAAAGAACACATTTTTTCCATCATTGACATGTACACATAACTATTGTATGAAACACATACCTGTATACTGTGCAGATTAAAATCCCTCATATCACAAATCACATTGTGCACATGCATGTTATAGAGTTTGACATGAGAATGAGTATAGGCCCTAGCATGTATCAATGTACATTGTATGCCCACATGGACATATATATATATGACTGTACTAATCCCTCTCATCATTTGACTCCTCCACAGAACCTCCTGTCACCAGGCTGCAAACAGGCATGCTGCCACCTCCACTACCAGTCACAGGCATGCAGCCACCACCACCAGTCTTCAGGCAACCACGTGAACATTATGCTCCCAGGCATGAGCAGGGTTGGATGGCTTCTGTTAAGGACCTGGAAGTGATGCCACCACCATTGACATATGACCCCTTGCAAGATTCCTGGCCAGAGGAATACTCTTCTTTTGGCTTTGAGGGGGAGCCAAGTCAGCCACAAAGTGTCCATGTCTTTACCCCCAACACAATATCAGGGCAGTTATGGCTTTTACCCACAGGGTATGTCCCATGAAGTGCAAACTGGACAGGCTGAGTGGTCACACACTAGTCATCTATGGGACTACCAATCCACCCTGAGAGCTACACCATCTTCTTCCCTTGGGAGAGCTCCACCATCCTCTTCCCTTGGGAGAGCTCCACCATCCTCTTCCCTTGGGAGAGCTCCACCATCCTCTTCCCTTGGGAGAGCTCCACCATCCTCTTCAGTTGGGAGAGGTCAGCCATCCTCTTCCCTTGGGAGAGGTCCACCATCCTCTTCCCTTGGGAGAGGTCCACCATCTGCAGATGAGCATATAGCTGAAGCTGTCCCACAAGCACATGCAGATAAAGATGTCCCACAAGCACATGCAGATGAAGATGTCCCACAAACACATGCAAATGAAGATGTCCCACAAGCACATGCAGATGCAGCTGAAGTTGTTCCTCAAGCACCAGCAGATGCAGCTGAAGTTGTTCCTCAAGCACCAGCAGATGCAGCTGATGTTGTTCCTCAAGCACCAGCAGATGCAGCTAAACCTGCACCTCAAGCACCTAGAAGCCCTGCTGCTGAAGAGCCTGTGGATGCATTGTATTCTCCCCTGGGTGAGGAATACATTGCACTGCAGAGGAGGCTCATAACAAGCTGTGAGAGCAGACAAAGAGGCCAAGAGAGGTTTCACAGGAGCCAAGAGAGGTTTCACAGGAGCCAAGAGAGGTTTCAAAGGAGCCAAGAGAGGTTACACAGGAGCCAAGAGAGGTTACTCAAGCGTAGCATAGAGCTGCAGAGGGACATGGCAGCATCATTAAATGGAATTGTTCAAAACCAGTCGCAGATGATGCAAGTTCTGTCTGATATGCAGATGCAGATGGACAACAGATGGGGGGGACAAAATCAACTCTTGGGTGTGTTGGTTGAGCACTTTATATACCAGCAGGACACTGCCTCCAGCCTATCATCTGTGGCCAGCATTCCAGCAGAATCATCTGAATCTTCCCAAACCAGGAGAACAAGGAAATCCACTACAGTCACCTCAGCCCCCTCATTCAAGAAGCCCAAAAAGAAATAAAAATTCTTATAGTTCACCATAAATCTTGTCCTCTGTTATTTACCATCTAATTGTTATCCACATCCATGTGCGGGGTGTTTTAGTACACTAATATTGTTTAAACATATAATAAGACCTGTGTGGAAATGGGCTCAAAAAGGTAATATTATCATGTTTATATGTTCTATAAACCACATAACATAGTTGTGTATGAAGGGTACATATAGTAATATTCACTTCTAAGATGTAAATCAAGGTTTCTCACATCCAATAGAAATTGACACATGGGCAGGGATAGGCACGAGGCAAGGCTGTGGTGGACATTTTCTAAAGTAAAGACCTTTAGTGAAGGACACCTTGCCTATCCCTGCACATTGGTATATATATCTAAATAATAATGTATTTACAGAAGGTGTGAACATAAGGTATAAACATCCATTTTCATTTTTCTTAATGATAGTCAATAAATCATAGTGACCTAAACATGAATTAAACTAATGAGATATTTTCAGTAATTCGGGTGGTTAAGGGAAGGGGGATGAGATGTAGTAGTTTCACTTACATGCAGTGGAAATCCACAGTATGTAATTTGATGACCAGCTGCAGCAGAGGCAGCAGCAGGGACAGCACCATGACCAGGGACCTCAGCAGCAACTATAGAATCAGCATGTATAGAGGGATCAACAGGGGCTTGTAGGGCTTCCAGCACCCCTTGTGCCCCATGATGCTGCCTCTCTATGGAAAGCAGAGGAAACATGGTGGCTAATGAGGATGTGCATTGGCGGAATTTTTAGGCTTCCTGTTCAGAGGTTGTGCTGTTTGTGATTGGTTTGACACACTTGACACACTTGCAGGGGCAGGAATAATAAATTCTTGGTAGAGGTTTAACTTTTTGAGATCAAGCTGCTGATATGTATGTTGTTGAGCATGCATTTGTTAGGCCTTCAGAGAGTTACGTTGGTTAATAAGTCAGTGCAAGGGTTCCTGCGCCTGCAATTTGTGGCAAGATGAGAATGGAGTAGATTTTCTGAATTCTGCGTGCGTAAGTCCTTACGCTGTATATTGGATACCAAGTTGGGGGGGGGGGGGGTTGTATATTTTTTTTACAGGCAAAAGAGCTGATTACTTTGGAGCAATGCCCCGCAAAAAGCCCTTTTAAGGGCTGGTAAAAGAGCTGGTTACTTTGTAATGTAGTATAGGGTAGGGACTTTTATTATTTATTTATTTTTTATTTTATTAGGGGGCTTAGATTAGGTGTAATTAGTTTAAAATTCTTGTAATCTTTTTTTATTTTCTGTAATTTAGTGGGGGTTTTTTGTACTTTAGTTAGTTTATTTAATTGTATTTAATTGTAGCTACTTGTAGTTAATGAATTTAATTTATTTAATGATAGTGTAGTGTTAGGTTTAATTGTAACTTAGGTTAGGATTTATTTTACAGGTAATTTTGTATTTATTTTAGCTAGGTGGTTATTAAATAATTAATAACTATTTTGTTACACATTTAATAACTATTGTACCTAGTTAAAATAAATACAAAGTTGCCTGTAAAATAAATATAAATCCTAAGATAGCTACAATGTAATTATTAATTACATTGTAGCTATAGTAGGGTTTATTTTACAGGTATTTAGTTTTAAATAGGAATAATTTATTTAATGATAGTGTAGTGTTAGGTGTAATTGTAACTTAGGCTAGTTTTTATTTTACCGGTAAATTTGTCTTTATTTTATCTAGGTAGCTATTAAATAGTTATGAACTATTTAATAGCTATTGTACCTAGTTAAAATAAATTTAAATTTGCCTGTAAAATAAAAATAAATCCTAAAATAGCTACAATATAATTATTAGTTATATTGTAGCTATCGTAGGGTTTATTTTATAGGTAAGTATTTAGTTTTAAATAGGAAAAATTTAGTTAATAAGAGTAATTTTTATTTAGATTTATTAAAATAATATTTAAGTTAGGGGGGCTGTTAGGGTTAGTGTTTAATTAGTTTAATATAGATGGCGGCAGTATAGGGGGGGCAGGATAGGGGTTAATACATTTATTATAGGTGGCAATGGTGTAAGGGGAGCAGATTAGGGGTTAATAAGTTTAATATAGGTGGCGGCGGGGTCCGGGAGTGGCGGTTTAGGGCTTAAACAATTTATTTAGTTGCGGCGGGGTACGGGATCCGCAGGATAGGGATTAATAAATTTATTATAGGTGGCAGCGGTATAGGGGGGCAGGATAGGGGTTAATAGGTATTATGTATGTGGCGGCGGGGTCTGGGAGCGGTGGTTTAGGGGTAAACATATTTATTATAGTTGCGGCGGGGTCCGGGAGTGGCGGTTTAGGGGTTAATAAGTTTATTAGAGTGGCGGTGGGCTCTGGGAGCGGCGGTTTAGGGGTTAACATGTTTAATATAGTTGCGGCAGGGTCCGGGAGCGGTAGTTTAGGGGGTAATAACTTTATTTAGTGGCGGGGGGGCTAGAACAGTATAGTATAGTGTGAGTGCTTAGTGACAGCTTATCAATAAAGCTGTAGAAAAACCGAAGAGCAGCGAGATTGGATTATTATTATTATTATACTTTATTTATTAAGCACCAACATATTCCGCAGCGCTGTCCATGGATACAATTCATTTAAATAAAACAATACAAGACTTGTAAGATACAGGACAAAATTTACAAACACATACAGGAGAAATTGAGGGCCCTATTCCCGTGGGAACTTACAATCTAGAAGGGTAAGGGTATTTGGATGAGTGATAACTATCACAGTCCGCTGCTCATCGCTCCGTACTTGGTGCGCGGCTTTTTGACAGCTTTTTTGATAACTTTGGTGAATGTATTCAGGCCCGCAGTGGCAATGTGAGGCGAGCTTAGGCAAAGTGTATTGGGGCCGGCGAAGGCATGTACGTATGGAGCTTGATAACTAGAGGCCATAATGTCCTTGCTGAACAAAAGGCAGAATAGTCCTTATAGTCACCATCTTGAAAGTTGGTACTCTTACATAACAATTCAAGATTTTCAGATTTAGAACTGGTCTGAATGAATTTTCTTTCTTTGGGACAAAGAATAGATTTGAATAAAACCCCAGACCTTGTTCCTGAAAAGGAACCGGCATGATTACCCCTGAAACCTCCAGGTCTGAAACACACTTCAGGAAAGCCTGAGCTTTTACTGGATTTACTGGGATGCGTGAGAGAAAAAAATCTTCTCACAGGAGGTCTTACTCTGAATTCTATTTGGTACCCCTGAGAGACAATGCTCTGAATCCATTGATTTTGGACAGAATTTTCCCAAACATCCTTGAAAAACCTTAATCTGCCCCCTACCAGCTGAGCTGGAATGAGGGCCGCACCTTCATGCGGACTTAGGGGCTGACTTTGGTTTCTTAAAAGGCTTGGATTTATTCCAATTTTAGGAAGGATTCCAATTGGAAACAGTTTCCTTGGGGGAAGGATTAGGTTTTTGTTCCTTATTTTGACGAAAGGAACGAAAACGATTAGAAGCCTTAGATTTACCCTTAGGTTTTTTATCCTGAGGCAAAAAAACTCCCTTTCCCCCAGTAACAGTTGAAATAATAGAATCCAACTGAGAACCAAATAAATTATTACCTTGGAAAGAAAGAGATAGTAATCTAGACTTAGATGTCATATCAGCATTCCAAGATTTAAGCCACAAAGCTCTTCTAGCTAAAATAGCTAAAGACATGGATCTAACATCAATTTTGATAATATCAAAAATTGCATCACAAATAAAATGATTAGCATGTTGTAGTAAACGAATAATGCTATATAAGTCAGAATCCAATTCTTGTTGCGCTAAATTCTCCAACCAAAAAGTTGAAGCAGCAGCAGCAACATCAGCCAAAGAAATTGCAGGCCTACGAAGATGACCTGAATATAAATAGGCTTTCCTTAGATAAGATTCAAGCTTCCTATCTAAAGGATCTTTAAAGGAAGTACTATCTTCCATAGGAATAGTGGTTCGTTTAGCAAGAGTAGAAATAGCCCCATCAACTTTGGGGATCTTTTCCCAAAACTCTATTGAAATTGCTGGTAAAGGATACAATTTTTTAAACCTTGCAGAAGGATTAAAAGGAGTACCCGGCTTATTCCATTCCTTAGAAATCATATCAGAAATAGCATCAAGAATAGGAAAAACCTCTGGAGTAACCACAGGAGGTATATCTTGTACATTAGAAGTTGAAGGAACTGCAACCGGCAATGTACTATTACTGATGGATACACTATCTGCATGTAAATGTTTATCATGGTAACTAATACAAATGACATTAGGAGATATAATCTCCACAATTTTACAACAAATGCACTTAGCTTTGGTAGAACCGATGTCAGGCAGCAAAGTTCCAACAGATACTTCTGAGGCAGGATCAGATTGAGACATCTTGCAGAATGTAAAAGAAAAAACAACATATAAAGCAAAATTATCAATTTCCTTATATGACAGTTTCAGGAATGGGAAAAAATTCAAATAGCATAGCCCTCTGACATAGAAAAAGGCAAGAGGCAAACAGCAATGGGGCAAATAAATAATGAAAAAAGTTTGGCGCCAAGTATGACGCACAACGTAACTTAAAAATGTTTTTGGCACCAACCATGTCCGGAAATGACACACTCGCATCACTAACGACGCAACCCTGTGTGAAACTTCTGTGTCAATTACGACGCCGGAAATGACGAACTTGCGTCAATGGACGTGCCTTTCGCGCCAAAAAATTCTCGCTCCAAGAATGACGCAATAAAGTGTAGCATTTGGCGCACTCGTGAGCCTAAGTCAGCCCGCAATTTGAAACAAAGTAGTCAATTGAAAAAAAGACTAAACCCCAGGTAAGAAAAAAAAAAATTCTTAATATTAACTTTCCCCAAATATGAAACTGACAATCTGCAAAAGGAAATACATGAACCTGACTCATGGCAAATATAAGTACAATACATATATTTAGAACTTTATATAAATGCATAAAGTGCCAAAACATAGCTGTCTTAAGTAATAAAAACATACTTACCAAAAGACACCCATCAACATATAGCAGATAGCCAAACCAGTACTAAAACAGTTATCAGTAGAGGTAATGGTATATGAGAGTATATTGTCGATCTGAAAAGGGAGGTAGTAGATGAATCTCTACGACCGATAACAGAGAACCTATGAAAAAGACCCCCGTTAGGAAAATCATTGCATTCAATAGGTGATACTCTCTACGTCCCTCTGACATTCGCTGTACTCTGAGAGGAATCAGGCTTCAAAATGCTGAGAAGCGCATGTCAACGTAGAAATCTTAGCACAAACTTACTTCACCACCACCATGTGAGGCAAAGTTTGTAAAAACTGAATTGTGGGTGTGGTGAGGGGTGTATTTATAGGCATTTTGAGGTTTGGGAAACTTTGCCCCTCCTGGTAGGATTGTATATCCCATACGTCACTAGCTCATGGACTCTTACCAATTACATGAAAGAAAATGGTAATACGTTGTGCAACATGCTGGCCAGTGGATAGTTAAAAAGCCAATGAATTGAGTAAAAAAATTCAAATAAATAGCGTAATCAGTCTCAAGATACTCTGAAGAAAAATACAAATAATCCTCAATGTAATGGAACTTTTGAAAAACACTACCTTTGTGAATAAGTAAGATAAAGTACACTCTGAATTCCAAAAGAAACAATCAGTAACACTAAGGGTGTGTTACTACTAGGGGGCGCACAGGACCTTATATGATTATTATGTAAATAGGCTAAGAGAGAAGAGAACAAGATATTACATATAATAACTATAATAAAATATACTATACGGAATAATGTAAACAAAAGTGAAACAATTCTTATAAATATGGGACTATGAGAAACATAGGATACAACACAAATAATAACAAATACAGTAATAAGAAATTCCTGAAAGGTTCTTATCTGGAAATGCTGTCTTCTTCTGCAATGTTATATAGATGGTAAATGTCCCAATTGGGGTGGGTATAGTCCCAAATGATGAATGTGATCAAATACCAGGATGATCAATGATCAGGAACACAGATGATGACTGGAGTCAGCTGCTTTGTCAGGGAAATCAGGATCTAAGAGCAAGTTTTCTCTGTGAAAAAAATCACAAAAAGACAAAGGCGCCTCCTAGTGTAATACAGTTGGTGAAAGAGATTTGATAGGTAATCAAAAAGGTACTCACAAGTGGAGCAGCACCCAATTGTGCTAAATCAAACAGACTGGGATCTCACAGTGTCCCAGCTCACTGACACTGCAAGGAAACTGGTTTCTCCAATGTCTTGCCGGACTGACAGAGCTCAGACTCTCACAAAGAGGTTTACATAAAACCAAATTTTATTAATAAAATAAAAATCTCAGTGTCTCATGACACTAGATATTAAAAGAACAAGCAACGCGTTTCTCAGACTGCTGTCTGTTTCATCAGGCTTCTATTGATACAATGAGAGTACTGGCTTAAATAAAAACATATGACCAATCCCAGTTCATTAACACCTGACACACCCAACCAGGTGTACTAAGACCTAATTGGTCTCAATATAACCACTGACATAATAAACAAAATAGAATAACAATCTCTAAACATCTAAAAACATTTTAAAAAATTAATCATGAGAATGAGTATATATACATACACACACATGCACATACATATATACAAACATATATATATACACACATACACATATACACATAAGGGTTAACATAATGAGTCTATCCAATCTTGTGAACAAGGTCTTATCATAGACATATATATTCCTTTAAAATAAAATTACTAAAACTTGACCCACATTACCTCTGTATTAAAACTGTAAAAACAAAAGTCAAAATAAAATGTTAAAATACAATATATTTGTCAAAACGGAACCTATGTGCATTCTATGCTTAATTACAGATATGTATATAAATAGAAAGATATTAAGCAATGTGTGCATTATAATAATCTTATTTCCATTATTGCCTCTAATTATGACTTTTGACATATGTTTTTAAAAATACCTTTTTTCATTCAGATCAGCAATGTACAATTTGCTCTAAGTTTGTCTGATCCTAAGAGTGATTTACTTCCTGACACATGGTTTACTTCCTTATACATCATAAGTCACAGGGCCACTGAGGACCTATCATCAATTGTTAAGGGATGACCACAAAGCCAATCAGGGCTAGGCTAATACAGCCCACATGCATAGCATAGTTGTTATGTTTAGAAGGGGACAGCCTAATATGGGAAGAGTCCACAACCTGAGCCTACAAAAAAAAAATGTTAATTAATAAAAAATTGATTATACTATGTTCTTATTTATACAAATATGCGGCTGCTAGTGAGATACTATTAGACTCTAATATACATGTTGTTCTAAAAATAAGACCAAAAAGTGAAAGAAATGTGATAATAGTACAGGGCAATAAACTATAATGTGTGCAAATAACAGAGTAGATTTGCAACTTATAGAACTGTGATTTATAATGTGTGAGATTCAGTGCTAATAAATGTAACTAGACTTACTGAAAAATAGTCTAAATGTGTAAATGTGTTTACATGTGAAAAAAAAAAAAAAAAAAAATCCGGGTAGAGTCCACAACCTGGACCTACATTGCATTATTATTTTGAAAAACTATCCTTTTAAGTATTCTAATAGATATAAAAGTGTATTTAGAAGTATATTGACATTGAACAGTTGTGAAAATATAACTGTGAAAATATATAGTATATCATATATATGATTAAAGTGTTTAGCAGTGAAATTAATGAAACTAGTAAAATACTAGTATCTATTATAAATGTGTTATATAGGTAACAGCAGAACTAAAAAAATAAAAAAAATAATAATAAATAAAATAAAATAATAAATATGTGGTTACGTGAAAGTGGATTATTAAACAAACTAATATAAATATGATGGTTACCTAAAAGTGTGTGGTTTGTGACCCTATTTAAAAAAAATAAATAAAATAAATAAATAAATAAATAAATAAATAAATAAAAATTGGCCAGTATAGCAAACCATATAATAATTTCAATTTCATAAGGGGCAAAATAAACCCTAGCAATTATATATGTACTAATGTACACACAACTTCAAAGAACCGTGCATACAGGCATTCCAACAAGCACATATAAACATATACACTGTTACTAAACATATAACCAAATACTCACATAAGAAGTATACGCTACATCCATACCTAAGAGCATATACAATAACTTACATGGAACATAAACAAAACATCCATACCCAAGTATATATACACATACATACATATAAACATACACACATATATTTACACAACATGCGGATGTATATGTAGATGAAGAACCCGAATATGACATGTATATATAGTGTGAATATTATTTCTTGCAAGGTTGTTGCATGCAATAAAGAAAATAATAAGGCACATGTTCACAAGATGTACAATGTATCTCATATAGATGAATACTAAAAAGCAGACATATCTATATTCTCATTGAGACCTGCTGGAAACAGTGTGTTAAATTTATAAATCCAGTAGGTCTCTCTCTGACAGAGATTTTTGAACCTATTAATACCTTTTTTGTAATGAATCCTCTCTAGTGGTGTTATTCGAAACTGGCATTTCTTTCCTATATGGCATTTGTTGTGGTGTCTAGATACACTGTGTTTAGGGCTTTTTTTGACTATATTTCTATAGTGTTCACCCCATCTGCTTCTGATATTACGTATGGTCCTGCCTAAATATTGTGCCCCACAAATGCAGGTAAGAAGATATATTACATAGTTAGAACCACAATCTAACCTTTCTCTTAGTTGATACGTATAACCCGAGGTAGAAGAGGTGGCACTAGTGGTCCCATGGGTCACATATTTGCACATATTGCATCGTCTCTTCCCACATCTAAAGGATCCTTTACTATAGTTATTATTAACCGCAGTTCCAATTTTGGATACTCTTTTTGACATTATTATTTTGCTTGGGGCTATATTTTGCTTAATTGTAGGGGCTCTTCTGAACGTTACACTAGGTGAGTCATCTAGTATCCCTTTAAGGATAGGATCCTTTTTAAGCAGGTACCAGTGTTTGTTGATTATCCTTTTTATAACTTTATAGTTGGAATTGTAATTGGTAATAAATGAGATGTTTTTTCTTTGGCTAGTCTTTTTACTGCAGTTAGTTTTTTGGGGGGGATTGAGAATATCTTCTCTCTCTAGTTCTCTAGCTCTCATATAGCTTTCTTCAATGAGTGATAATGGATATCCCTTTTCCAGAAATCTATTTTTCAAAACCAGTGATTGTTCATCATATGTTTCCAAAAGTGTGCAGTTGCGCTTAATGCGCCTAAACTGGCTGAAAGGTATATTCTTCTTCCAGCTGCTAAGGTGATTGCTACGGTAATCCAAAAAATTATTACTATCCACTTGTTTAAAATAAGTTTTTGATTGAACCCTATTATTGATGTCCCATGTAAGGACTATATCCAAATACTCAATTTCATCTGGATGAATTTTGTGGGTGAAGGAAAAACCAAATGAATTTGTGTTTAAATTTAAAGCAAAATTTCTCGCTGAGTCAATGGACCCTTTCCAGATGATAATAAGGTCGTCTATATATCTGCCATAGAAGACCAGGTTCTGCTCCCAGTCCTCGCAATAGATATAAATATCCTCAAATCTTCCCATAACCAAATTGGCGAAGCTGGGAGCGAACCTGGTCCCCATGGCAGTACCCTTAGTTTGTATGTAATAGTTGTCCAAATATTTGAAATAATTATGCTTCAAAATAAATTCTATCAAGTCCAGAAGGTATTTCTTCTGTATCCCTGGCATATATATATCATCACTGAGATAATCTGATACATAGTGTAGCCCTATTTCATGTGATATATTGGAGTACAATGCGTTGACATCGCATGTCATCCAAAGGTATTGATCCCCTTTTTTTATATTAGACAATTTGTGAAGTAAATCTGTGGTGTCCCTTATGTATGAAGGCAATTGCTTAACATATTTTTGTAGAAAATAATCTATGTAGGCTGATAAGTGATCCGTAATGCTGTTCATCCCTGCTATAATTGGCCTCCCAGGAGGCGAGTGTAGGTCCTTATGGATTTTGGGAAGGTGGTAGAAATAAGGGATACTAGGATTTCTAGGAGTCAGATATTGTTTCTCTTTCAGGGATAAGATACCCTCTTCTGATCCAAATTGGATCAGTGAATTCAGCTTTCTAGTAAACGATATTGTGGGGTCTTGATCTAAAAGTCTATAATATTCCGTATCTCTTATTATCCTATCGGCTTCCTTTATATAGTCTTGGTAATCTTGTACAACCACTCCACCTCCCTTATCTGCCTGACGTATCACTATTGAGTTATTTGATGATAAATTTGAAAGAGCCTTCTTTTCATTAGGCCATAAGTTATGTCCACCTCTTATGTGTTTGGGAATATGTGCTATATCTTCTAAGACCAAGTTTTGAAATAAATCAATAAAGGAACCCTCCTCTCTAGGTGGCATAAAGGAGGATGGGAGACATTTATCAGAATGAAGATAGTTGTCATATAGTTCATCCACTATATAGTCTATGTCGCTGTGTACAACTAATTGTGGGGACCTTTCGGCCATTGAATCTGTCAGAATGGGAAAACCTTCAATATCTTTATTTCTCAATACTTTTTTGGCGAAATACTTTTGTAAAGATAACTTACGTGTGAATCTATTTAAGTCAACAAATAAATTAAATACATTGTGAGTGTTAGAAGGACAGTAAGAGAGGCCTTTACTTAGAACTCTAATTTCATCATTATCTAATGTATGACTAGAAAGATTAAATATGCCCTTGCTTAATTTCTCCAATTTTGCCTTTTTTGCGGAGTACCCTCTACCTCTTCTCCCTCTTGGCCGTGTGTTCTTTTTATTCCTTGATTTGACCTCTGGGGTAGATGCTGGGCATCCTTCCTCCATAATGGTGCTAAATTCAGAGGGGGTTTGTCTAAAAAACCTTGCTGAAGGGTGTTGTGCTCTACCTGGTTAGCCAAATGCGGGGGCCCCCCCACAGGATTTGGAGAATTAAACTGTCTGTTATTCCTCTCTTGTGTGTTAGGTTCTCTAGATGATGATTGCAAGGGCTCAAATCTATTCTGAGTTGAAATAGATGATGTATACTGTTGATGGTAAGTAGGGGTTTTGGGAGTGATATTGTTATATCCATTGTAATTATTATAGCTTTGTTGTCTATTAGAATTATGATTGTAAAATCCGTTATTGCCCCATTGTTGGTGATCCCCATTCCTATCAGAGTGGTAATATTGCTGTCTATTAGTGTATTGATAAGAAGAAGTGGGCTGGTGTTCTCTATGAGTACTAGGTATATTAGAATGCTGACTGTGATGAACTATATGATTATTTCTATTGTATGGAGCCCTTTGTCTCTCTTGTTTGTAGGGCCCATTGGAATGCCTATTAGGTTTATTCTGTCTGTTAAATGAGTAAACCTCTCCTTTAGAATAGTCTTCCTCATCCCTTACTCTTTTCTTTTCTTTCCTAGCTATAATTTCATTCTGATATTCATCTGTTGTTTTGAGGGTATGTTCATTAAGTTTATTATAGTCTGGATGATTAGCTAACGGTTCAAGCTCCTTCTGTATTTTTTCAATTTCAAATCCTAACTCCTCTACTAGTTTTTTTCTATGTTCAATTAACAATTATATCAGTTTAAAGGAGCAGTTTTCCAAAATGTCAAACCATTTCTTTGTTAATTCTTCATCATTCTTGAAAGAGCAATTTTTAAAAATGCGTAAACCCCTAGGTATTTTAGAAATATCTTTATAATGTTTAAGGGCCTCTAAATCCCACCAATGTCGATGTTCATTTTTGGTTAAATCTTCCAGCTTATTAAATAGTTGTTTAATATCATTTGTATTTTCTAAGGGTGGATCAGCAATTGTGTGTAAATTTTTATTGCTACCAAGCTGTAACCTTTTGTTATTTCTTTCTAAGGTAGAAAGCATATCGTATCTCTTACTGTGTGGTAGCAATAAATAAAACAAGTGATACTATAATTCTATATAGCTAATTGCAGCTCCCCTATTAATTACAAGTACTGTCAAAAGAAACAATCAGTAACACTAAGGGTGTGTTACTACTAGGGGGCGCACAGGACCTTATATGATTATTATGTAAATAGGCTAAGAGAGAAGAGAACAAGATATTACATATAATAACTATAATAAAATATACTATACGGAATAATGTAAACAAAAGTGAAACAATTCTTATAAATATGGGACTATGAGAAACATAGGATACAACACAAATAATAACAAATACAGTAATAAGAAATTCCTGAAAGGTTCTTATCTGGAAATGCTGTCTTCTTCTGCAATGTTATATAGATGGTAAATGTCCCAATTGGGGTGGGTATAGTCCCAAATGATGAATGTGATCAAATACCAGGATGATCAATGATCAGGAACACAGATGATGACTGGAGTCAGCTGCTTTGTCAGGGAAATCAGGATCTAAGAGCAAGTTTTCTCTGTGAAAAAAATCACAAAAAGACAAAGGCGCCTCCTAGTGTAATACAGTTGGTGAAAGAGATTTGATAGGTAATCAAAAAGGTACTCACAAGTGGAGCAGCACCCAATTGTGCTAAATCAAACAGACTGGGATCTCACAGTGTCCCAGCTCACTGACACTGCAAGGAAACTGGTTTCTCCAATGTCTTGCCGGACTGACAGAGCTCAGACTCTCACAAAGAGGTTTTTTAAAATGTTTTTAGATGTTTAGAGATTGTTATTCTATTTTGTTTATTATGTCAGTGGTTATATTGAGACCAATTAGGTCTTAGTACACCTGGTTGGGTGTGTCAGGTGTTAATGAACTGGGATTGGTCATATGTTTTTATTTAAGCCAGTACTCTCATTGTATCAATAGAAGCCTGATGAAACAGACAGCAGTCTGAGAAACGCGTTGCTTGTTCTTTTAATATCTAGTGTCATGAGACACTGAGATTTTTATTTTATTAATAAAATTTGGTTTTATGTAAACCTCTTTGTGAGAGTCTGAGCTCTGTCAGTCCGGCAAGACATTGGAGAAACCAGTTTCCTTGCAGTGTCAGTGAGCTGGGACACTGTGAGATCCCAGTCTGTTTGATTTAGCACAATTGGGTGCTGCTCCACTTGTGAGTACCTTTTTGATTACCTATCAAATCTCTTTCACCAACTGTATTACACTCTGAATTCCAGTTGATCTTTCCAGTCATTTGTTTCCTCCCCACCAATCCCAAGCAAGCAGTAACATTCTTGATCACGACTATGTGACTGTTTCCAATCACTGAAGTGCTGTATGTGGGATCGAAGACTTGAGAATCAGACTTACTTAGCCAACAGTTTAGCTGCCATTAATTAACATAGTAGCAAAATGATAGAATCCAGCTATACATCTTTTTAGCGGATACCCCACTATATATCCAGGTTTCTCCTAGTCCGTATAAGACATAGAGAATAGCCAGATTCTTCAAGGATGCATATACAGTACATAAAGTTCATCAACTTATGACTTACATGCCAATACAAAGAGCTCTCTGCGTGCCAACTGTGGCATGTGTGCCATAGGTTTGCCATTGCTGCCCTAGATCATTGCTTGAGCAACAAAAATAGATTTGGACTTATGATATGAGCTCAAAAAGAAGCACTATTGATTGTGTTTATGCTCACCGCTCACTTGCAGACAGCGCTGGTATTACAGGTTTTTACAAACCTGGCGCTAGCTGCAAAAAAGTGAGCGTAGAGCAAAATTTAGCTCCACATCTCACCTCAATACCAGTGCTGCTTACGTTAGCCGTGAGCTGCTAAAACGTGCTAGTGCACGATTTTCCCATAGAAATTAATGGGGGAGAGCGGGCTGAAAAAAAAAAACTTGCAAAAAAGCAGCGTAAAGCTCCTAACGCAGCCCCATTGATTCCTATGGGGGAATACATTTTATGTCTTCACCTAACACCCTAACATGAACCCTGAGTCTAAACACCCCTAATCTT
The DNA here is from genome assembly GCF_027579735.1 of Bombina bombina. Lineage (NCBI taxonomy): Eukaryota > Metazoa > Chordata > Amphibia > Anura > Bombinatoridae > Bombina > Bombina bombina. The sequence goes on along the minus strand of NC_069502.1, from coordinate 344,018,883 downwards.
ACACTTATTAACCCCTAATCTGCCGCCCGACATCGCCGACACCTACATTATATTATTAACCCCTAATCTACCGCCCCAAAATCGCCGACACCTACATTTTATTTATTAACCCCTAATCTGCCGCCCCCTATGTCGCCGCAACCTACCTACACTTATTAACCCCTAATCTGCTGCCCCCAACGTCACCGCCACTATAATAAAGTTATTAACCCCTAAACCTAAGTCTAACCCTAACACCCCCTAACTATACTTACCTATAAAATAAACCATAAGCTAGCTACAATATAACTAATAGTTACATTGTATCTAGCTTAGGGTTTATTTTTATTTTACAGGCAAGTTTGTATTTATTTTAACTAGGTACAATAGTTATTAAATAGTTAATAACTATTTAATAAATACATAGTTAAAATAAAGACAAATTTACCTGTAAAATAAAACCTAACCTAAGTTACAATTACACCTAACACTACACTATAATTAAATTAATTCCCTAAATTAAATACAATTAATTACAATTAAATAAAATTATCTAAAGTACGAAAAAAACACACTAAATTACAGAAAATAATAAACAAATTACAAGATTTTTAAACTAATTACACCTACTCTAATCCCCCTAACAAAATAAAAAAGCCCCCCAAAATAAAAAAAAGCCCTACCCTACACTAAATTACAAATATTGGAACAGCCAATAGAATGCCCGCTCGATCCTATTGGCTTATTGGATCAGCCAATAGGATCAAAGTTCAATCCTATTGGCTGATCCAATCAGCCAATAGGATTTTTTCTACCTTAATTCCGATTGGCTGTCTTGAAGATGGACCCGCTCCGCGCCGGATGGATGAAGATAGAAGATGCCGTCTGGATGAAGATAGAAGATGCCGTCTGGATGAAGACTTCTGCCCGTCTGGAGGACCACTTCTGCCCGGTTGGGTAAAGACTTCTCACGGTAGGGTGACCTTCACGGGGTTAGTTTTAGGTTTTTTTAAGGGGGGGTTGGGTGGGTTTTAGAGTAGGGTTGGTTGTGTGGGTGGTGGGTTTTAATGTTGGGGGGGATTTGTACTTTTTTTTTACAGGTAAAAGAGCTGATTACTTTGGGGCAATGCCCCGCAAAAGGCCCTTTTAAGAGCTATTTTTAATTTAGTGTAGGGTAGGGCTTTTTTTTATTTTGGGTGGCTTTTTTATTTTGTTAGGGGGATTAGAGTAGGTGTAATTAGTTTGGAAATCTTGTAATTTGTTTATTATTTTCTGTAATTTAGTGGGGGGTTTTCCGTACTTTAGATAATTTTATTTAATTGTATTTAATTTAGGGAATTAATTTAATTATAGTTTAGTGTTAGGTGTAATTGTAAGTTAGGTTAGGTTTTATTTTACAGGTAAATTTGTCTTTATTTTAACTAGGTAGTTATTAAATAATTAATAACTATTTAATAACTATTGTACCTAGTCAAAATAAATACAAAGTTGCCTGTAAAATAAAAATAAACCCTAAGCTAGCTGCAATGTAACTATTAGTTATATTGTAGCTAGCTTAGGGCTTATTTTATAGGTAAGTATTTAGTTTTAAATAGGAATTATTTAGTTAATTGTAGTCATTTTATTTAGATTTATTTAAATTATATTTAAGTTAGGGGGTGTTAGGGTTAGGATTAGACTTAGGTTTAGGGGTTAATAACTTTATTATAGTGGCGGCAACGTTGGGGGCAGCAGATTAGGGGTTAATAATATTTAACTAGTGTTTGCGATGCGGGAGTGTGGCGGTTTAGGGGTTAATATGTTTATTATAGTGGCGGCGATGTCCGGTTCAGCAGATTAGGGGTTAAAATTTTTATTTTAGTGTTTGCGATGTGGGGGGGGGGGGCGCCTCGGTTTAGGGGTTAATAGGTAGTTTATGGGTTTTAGTGTACTTTTTAGCACTTTAGTGTAAAAATCTTAACCTCTTAAGGACATATGACGGAATTTTTCCGTCATAAAACAATTGAGCAAACTGAAAGCTGTGTCCTTAAAGGGTTAACTACTGACTTTAAAATGCGGTACCAGTCTTGACAGGAGAGGGTCTACTGCTCACTTTTGGTCAGACTCCGGCACTATGCAAGTTCCATTGAAAATATAGGATACGCAATTGACGTAAGTGGATTTGCGGTATTTCCGAGTCTGGCCAAAAAAGTGAGCGGTACACCTGTACCTGTAATACCAGCGTTAGGACCTCTTAACACTGCTTTTTAAGGCTAACACACAACTCCTAATCTAGTCCTCTGTTTCCCTTTAATTTGACACTAATATCCCTTTTTCCAGTTGTGTACTTCCTACTAATGCTTATTGGCTGATGGACACTTCTTGATAATGTTCATTGGTTGGTAGGTATTTCCTGTTAATACTCAATGTGCATTAGTGAAACACACCCATTGACCTATTGGCATTAATAGGAAAGGAACATTAGATACTGGCAATGGAAAACAGAAAAAGTTTAAAGGGACACTGAACCCAAATTTATTCTTTCGTGATTCAGATAGAGCATGGCATTTTAAGCAACTTTCTAATTTACTCCTATTATCAATTTTTCTTCGTTCTCTTGCTATCTTTATTTGAAAAATAAGACATCAGCTTTTTTAGACCCTGGACAGCACTTGTTTATTGGTGGGTGGATTTATCCACCAATCAGCAAAAACAACCCAGGTTGTTCACCAAAAATGGGCCGGCATCCAAACTTACATTCTTGCTTTTCAAATAAAGATACCAAGAGAATGAAGACAATTTGATAATAGGAGTAAATTAGAAAGTTGCTTAAAATTGCCTGCTCTATCTGAATAATGAAAGAAAAAAATTGGGTTCAGTGTCCCTTTAACCCCTTAATGACAACTGACGTACCAGGTACGTCATGCAAAAACTAACTGTTAATGACAATAGACGTACCTGGTACGTCAGTTGTCTAACAGAGTGCTGGAAGTGATCACAACCGCTTCCAGCAGCTCTGAGGGTATGGATATGGAGGCATCCTGCAATACCCTTTTACAAGCCTCCGATGCAGAGAGAGACACTCTGTGGCCCTCTCCGCACCGGTAGTGATAGTGCCGATGGTGCCTTTGTCCGGTGGGAGAAGGGAGCGCGCGCGCGTGCAAGATATGCGGGCGCGTGTGCACGGTATGCGCGTGCACAGGTCGCGCGTGCACGTGCACGTGAGCGCATTAGCCACACTGACACCAATGAAGTAGGAAGGGGAAAAAAAGTTAAATAATTTTTTTTACATATAAAAGGATCTGGGAGGGGGGGGGGGTGGGGGTTTTGTGGGGGGGCTGCTATACTACAGAAATAATAAAAAATAAAAAAGTTGAAAATAAAATTAAAATACTTTGGTTTGTGGGGCCAAACTGGGTACTGGCAGACAGCTGCCAGTACCCAAGATGGCGGTAATTAGGTAGGGGAGAGGGTTAGAGAGCTGGAGGGGGGGGGGGGGGATCAGGGAGGTTGGTGCTAAGGCAGGGGTCCATCACAACTAAAATATTTTATTATTTTTATTTAAAAAAAAAAAAAAAACTCTTTTATTTAGTACTGGCAGACTTTCTGCCAGTACTTAAGATGGCGGGAACAATTGTGGGGTGGGGGAGGGAAGAGAGCTGTTTGGGAGGGATCAGGGGGTGGGATGTGTCAGGTGGGAGGCTGATCTCTAAAATTAACCCTGCAAGCTCCCTACAAGCTACCTAATTTAACCCCTTCACTGCTGGGCATAATTCACGTGTGGTGCGCAGCAGCATTTAGCGGCCTTCTAATTACCAAAAAGCAACGCCAAAGCCATATAAGTCTGCTATTTCTGAACAAAGGGGATCCCAGAGAAGCTTTTACAACAATTTCTGCCATAATAGCACAAGCTGTTTGTAAATAATTTCAGTGAGAAACCTAAAATTGTGAAAAATTTAAAGTTTTTTTTTTTTATTTGCTCGCATTTGGCGGTGAAATGGTGGCATAAAATATACCAAAATGGGCCTAGATCAATACTTGGGGTTGTCTACTACACTACACTAAAGCTAAAATTAACCCTACAAGCTCCCTAATTAACCCCTTCACTCCTGGGCATAAAACACGTGTGGTGCGCAGCGGCATTTAGCGGCCTTCTAATTACCAAAAAGCAACCACAAAGCCATATAAGTCTGTTATTTCTGAAAAAGGGGATCCCAGAGAAGCATTTACAACCATTTGTGCCATAATTGCAGAAGCTGTTTGTAAATAATTTCAGTGGGAAACCTAAAGTTTGTGACAAAATTTGTGAACTTTTTTTTTTTTTTATCGCATTTGGCGGTGAAATGGTGGCATGAAATATACTAAAATGGGCCTAGATCAATATTTTGGGATGTCTTCTAAAACAAAATATATACATGTCAAGGGATATTCAGGTATTCCTGACAGATATCAGGGTTCCAAAGTAACTAGCGCTAATTTTGAAAAAAAGTGGTTTGGAAATAGTAAAGTGCTACTTGTATTTATTGCCCCATAAATTGCAAAAAAAGCAAAGAACGTGTAAACATTGGGTATTTCTAAACTCAGGACAAAATTTATAAACTATTTAGAATGGGTGTTTTTTGGTGATTGTAGATGTGTAACAGATTTTGGGGGTCAAAGTTAGAAAAAGTGTGTTTTTTCCATTGTTTTCCTCATATTTTATCATTTTTTTTTAGTAAATTATAAGATATGATGAAAATAATGGTATGTTTAGAAAGTCCATTTAATGACGAGAAAAACGGTATATAATATGTGTGGGTACAGTAAACGAGTAAGAGGAAAATTACAGCTAAACGCAAACACTGCAGAAATGTAAAAATAGCCATTGTCATTAAGGGTAAGAAAATTGAAAAATGGTCCGGTCATTAAGGGGTTAAGTAATGAATCTTTAATTTATTTCTAATAAATTATCCTACATTTTCCAGTGGGCCATCAGTCATTATTGCCATCTACACAGATTCAAAATTGGGTTAAAGGGACAGTCAACACCAGCATTTTTATTGTTTTAAAAGATAGATAATCCCTTTATTACACAGTCCCTATTTTTCCATAACCAACACAGTTATATTAATATACTGTTTACCTCTGTGATTATCTTGTATCTAAGCCTCTGCAAACTGCCCCCTTATTTCAGTTCATTTGACAGACTTGCATTTTAGCTAATCAGTGCTGACTCCTTGGTAACTCCACGTGCGTGAGCACAGTGTTATCTATATGACACACATGAACTTACACCCTCTAGTGGTGAAAAACTGTCAAAATGCATTCAGATAAGAGGCGGTCTTCAATGTCTAATAAATTAGAATATGAACCTCCTAGGTTTAGCTTTCAACAAAGAATGCCAAAAGAACAAAGCAAACTTGGTGATAAAGGTACATTGGAAAGTTGTTTAAAATTGCATGTACTATCTGAATCATGAAAGTTTTTTTTTGGACTAGACTGTCCCTTTAATTATGTGGAACAGAAATAATAAACGCACCCTAGAATTAAGGGAAAAAAAAAGATTTTCTCTGGGATTTGTATCAAAACCACCGTCTCTCTTAGGAAGCAGTAATAACACAGTCATAAGGTCTTGAGTATGATTTCATTGCGTTGTTATTTACAACATAACCAGCTTTCAGCATCTTCTTTGTATTTCTCATAAAACATAGAAGCAGATTTTTTTCCAGCAAGATCATTTTTACAACCCACACAAAATCAGTGAGTCAGAAATTCAGAGAATGAGATACATCTGAATGAAATGATTGATTAAATCTAAATCAGATACAGCACCACCTGCTCTAGGGTCAATAATGGCATAAATAAGGCGATGCTTTCTGTTTATATCTCTATATTTATCTGTATATATCAGAAACATAATGATTCTACCAGCTGCAGTGGAGAATATATTTTTGATGTATGTTACTTTTGGTTACCTAGATTTCCATCTGATGTTTAGATACAGATTAATTTATGTTAAGATTTAAGTGTATAGGTTACTATTATCCTGTAGCAAGTATATACCTGTTTATAATATATATATGCTCGCTACAGTAAATCCAAGGAGTGCTGTGCACCAATTTGGAACTGTGCTTTTGAATAGAACCAGACTGATACATTTAATTTCCTCTATGTAAGGAATAACTATACTTGAAATAAACATAACAATGCAGAAATAAAATTTTATTATAGCACTACCGCTTGCATGTGTTTAACCCCTAAAAAAAAAGAAATGGCAGTTAAGAATTACTGGAACCTATCTGAATAAATCTGGTGAGCCAATGCCAAGAGGCATATGTGCATAGCCAAAAATCACTAGCTAGCTCCCAATAATACATCGCTACCTAGGTATGCTTTTCAACAAATTATACCAAAAGAACAACGTTTATTTGATATAGAAGTGAAGTGAAAAGTCTCTTAATATGGCACCTCCTACCTGAACCCTTAGGGCTAGATTACAAGGGAACAGGTAATTATCGCTCCCGCTAGCATGCTAACTTTGCTTAACTTCGGCTCTATGCGAGCATTGGGTGGTGCTTGTATTACAAGTTTCAAGTCATTTTTTTTTCATTTGCGTGGTTACCCGAAACGTGCAAAGAGACAAAGTTAGATTATCGCACCCACATTAACGTACGCCCCACAGACTTCAATGGAGCGAAAAAAAACAGAAAAACCTAACACCCATACTTGTACACTAACTCTAATCGTCATAAGCACCCTACTCTAATAACCCCTAAACTGCAAGATAGCCCACCACAAAGTACCCAACTACACTATTGACCCCTATACCACCACAACCCCATTGCAAAATACCCCACTACACTTTTAATCCCTAAACTGCCCCCAACCCTTACCACAAAATACCCCACTATTCTATTAAATCCTAAACTGCAACAAACCCATCGCAAAATACCAACCTTTTTAGTCAAGGTTATTTTTTTGGGGGTATCTTATGGAGTGTATTTTGTTAAGGGGGTTAACTGGTTAGGGAGTTTAGATGTTAGTGGGTATTTTGAAATGTGGGTTGTGGCGGTTTAGGGGTTAATAGTGTAGAGGGGAATTTTGCGGTGGGGGTTGTGGCGGTTTAGGGGTTTATTGTGTAGTGGGGTATTTTCTGATGGGCTTTGTGGCAGTTTATTTGATAATAGTGTAGTGGGGTATTTTGCTGTGGGGGTTGTGGTGTTTAGAGGCTTATAGTGTAGAGGGGTAGTTTGCAATGTGGGGGTGTGGCAGTATAGGGGCTAATTGTGTAGAGGGGTAGTTTGTGATGTGGGGGTTTGACAGTTTAGGGGTTAATAGAATAGTTTAGTGTAACTGTTTCCTCCGGCAACACTCTTTATGCAAACTTTCAGGTTGAATAAAAAGTTTGAGCGTTAAATGTGATTGCATTTGATTGATCGCATTTACTTTCAACTTGTAATATGAGTGGACATTGCTGCTCAACGCTGCCTTTAGAAAATATGGGGAGCGTAAATTGCCCTAAAATTGTGTAAACAATTTTGCAGTAATTTAAATAGCATACCACTTGTAATATGGATTAGAGCAGTAAAAAACCCTGGAATCTCGCGATCAAGTTTATGCGTCTTGCACTAACGATATCGCTCCACTCGTAATCTAGCCCTTAAAGTTTAATTTGGATCTTTTGGCCCTTTAAAGAGGCTAAAACCTTTATGTATACCACTTCATATAATTATTTAGTCTTACAAAAATGTTCAATAAAATGCTGAGAAAAAAAGTGTGTTAGCGGCTAAATATGTGCACACAAATGTATTATAAAACATGTAATAAAATAACTTTAAGCATAAGACAATAAAACAATAATATTCCACTTTTAGATCTGAGGTTCATATGAGACATACCCAGGTATACAGCAAAAGAACTATACCAAAAGAATAAAAAAACACTTTTCCTTTGCTATGTATTTTACATTATAATCTTAGATAATTCCAGTATATTGCTCTCTAGTTGCAGACTTCCAGATACAGGCTCAAATTCATGGCATCCAGCACAGGTTTTGGTTGCATTTTAAGCATGATGTACTCATCAGGAGTGTTTTTTCCATATGGCCCAAACTATCACTTCATTAAATATATACAGGAGCTGACTCACACCTATATTACTCCCAATGGACACTATTATGAGCTCATGAAGAATATTTTTTTGAGCAGAGCAGTTTTAGCTCTGCTGCCAAATAACAGTCAGAGGTTTTATTAAAGGCTCCTATTTTAAGGCTGCCATACTTACATTGTCAAATTAAATCATATCATACTTATTTTGTTGACAAAAGTGTCTCAAATGGCCCCAAATGGTCCTTTTAAGTTTAGAATGTGGTTGTAGAATTATTCTAAGGATCCTCGTTTATAAGACTCATAGGATATATAGATATCTATTACAATGAAAGTAGCACTTATGCAAGGTCTTAAGTATATTATCTATAAATACATTACATATGTTGTACCTATTATCACAAATAAGAGAAGTTATAAAACTACTGCATAACCTTTAGCCCCATGTTCTGGTAATTAAATACCAAGTATTTACAACCCATCAGCACAAGTAGGTCTCACTCCCTAATTTAGGTTTATAGGTAAAAAAAATATCTTGGGTCTGAGGATCTATGAAAATGTGGGGTTTGAAAACAGAAAGGGCTGCAAAGGGCTTTAATATATATATATGCATATATAGATATGTGTATTTATTTATATATATGTATATACTGTAAATCAATACCATTTTTTTGCATAGGAAATTAGCACATCCAGGCAAGTTCCCCGCTTGCTTTTCCCCAGTAAAACTCCATGTACACTGTTACCAATGCACAAGCGGATTCTGGGTAAGATATGCAAATTAGATCTCAGATTTTTTGCTTCAAATACTGTTTTAACACAGCGATCCCTTAATAGGGTTATTGCAGCAATACAGAAGCCACTGCTAGACAGACTGTTTCATTATTTTTAGAACTCTACAGTAGCAGATAGATTTCTGATTGCTGCTTAGGTAAAGCTAATTTTAGGGTTAAATCAAAATTTATTAAAATTATGGTGGAGATAAAAGTCTGAGATTAAAATCCTCCATGTCTCAAAAGTAAATCAATACATTTTTTTTACTGGGGAAAAGCAAGTGGGGAACTTGTCTGGATGTGCTAATTTCCTAAGCAAAAATGTTGTATTGATTTACTTTTGAGACATGGAGTATTTTAATCTCAGACTTTTATCTTCACCATAATTTTAATAAAATTTGATGTAACCCTGAAATTAGCTTTACCTAAGCAGCAATCAGAAATCTATATGCTACTGAGGAGCTCTAAAAATAATCAAACAGGCTGTCTAGCAGTGGTTTCTGTATTGCTGCAATAACTCTATAAGGGATCACTGCGTTAAAACAGTATTTAAAGCAAAAAATCTGAGATTTTGCATATCTAATTTGTTATTCTTACCCAGAATCCTCTTGTGCATTGGTAACAGTGTACATGGAGTTTTACTGGGGAAAAGCAAGCGGGGAACATGCCTGGATGTGCTAATTTCCTATGCAAAAATGTTGTATTGATTTACTTTTGAGACATGGAGGATTTTAATCTCAGACATTTATCTCCACCATAATTTTAATAAATTTTGATTTAACCCTGAAATTAGCTTTACCTAAGCAGCAATCAGAAATCTATCTGCTACTGAAGAGTTCTAAAAAGAACGAAACAGGCTGTCTAGCAGTGGTTTCTGTATTGCTGCAATAACCCTATTAAGGGATCGCTGTGTAAAAACAGTATTTGAAGCAAAAATTCTGAGATTTTGCATATCTAATTTGGATATCTTACCCAGAATCCTCTTGTGCATTGGTAACAGCGTACATGGAGTTTTACTGGGGAATAGCAAGCGGGAAACTTGCCTGGATGTGCTAATTTCCTATGCAAAAATTTTGTATTGATTTACTTTTGAGACATGGAGGATTTTAATCTCAGACTTTTATCTCCACCATAATTTTAATAAATTTTGATTTAACCCTGAAATTAGCTTTACCTAAGCAGCAATCAGAAATCTATCTGCTACTCAAGAGTTCTAAAAATAACGAAACAGGCTGTCTAACAGTGGTTTCTGTATTGCTGCAATAACCCTATTAAGGGATCGCTGTGTTGAAACAGTTTTTAAAACAAAAAATTTTAGATTTTGCCTATCTAATTTGCATATCTTACCCAAAATCCTCTTGTGCATTGGTAACAGTGTACATGGAGTTTTACTAGGGAAAGCAAGTGGGGAACTTGCTTGGATGTGCTAATTTCCAATGCAAAAATTTTGTATTGATTTACTTTTGAGACTTTTATCTCCACCATAATTTTAATACATTTGTATATATTCTGTATATATGTATGTATAGATGTGTGTACATATATATATTTAAGTATTTATGTGTTTTACTGTTTACGGTTCCTCAACTTTTAGGATTTTTTTTTTGTAAACACATATTTCTATATATATCTATACATACATATACCTGTATATATATTCATAAAGATATATGTATAGAAATGTATTTTATTTTAACATTATCAGATATACTGTACATAGAAATATATATTTAATAATAAAAAGTACATTATTTGTGAAGAACATAGGATTGTAAAAAATGTGTAACAAGCATCGGGGTTCGTGATTTATTACTAACGTGGTTAGATTAGTGTGAGGAATTGCTAACTTTAATGTGTGTCTTTGGAGTAAAGTTAGTAATTGGCTTAATAAAACAATTAAAGAAGATGTTAATCTAGGATTAAAAGAGGTAATTGTTTTTTTTAGATGGGAAAACATATGGAAATGTACCTTTTTTATTAACCTAGTTATTTTGATAGGCAGGAACTTAAAGTGATGGTAAATTCTAGCGTTTTTTTTAAACATTAGGATTTACCAGTGCTACAAATAAAAGGGACCTTTCATTCTTGATGTATAAAATACTTCATGCTGAAAGTTCCTTTATTTGCCTGCAGCTTATGCCCTGATAATCGCCTTTCAAGGCAGAACGCTATTTTTTCAATGAGGTGATGCTTCCAAGTTTAAAAAACACTAGGATTAACCATCACACCTAGAGCAGAATAATAAACAAAACTTAGATGATTTTAGAATAAGTAGGTTTGCAATATCAAGTATAGCAAGTATTAGAAAGTTTACGCAAATGTGAAATTTATATAGAATGTATAGGATAGATAGAATGTAGGTGAAATAAATGCATGTAATGAGATCATTTCATTGAATATTGGGAACATACTGTTTGTATAGAAAAATGCTTGTTAAGTTAAAGGGACATGAAACCCAAATGTTTTCTTTCATGATTTAGGTAGAACATACAATTTTAAACAACTTTCCCGTTTACTTCTATTATCAAATTTGCTTAATTCTCTTGGTATCATTTGTTGAAGGAGCTGTTATACAATACTGGTTTCTAACTGAACACATGGGAGAGCCAATGACAATCGGTAAATATATACTGTATATATGGAGCCACCAATCAGCAGCTAGAACCTAGGTTCTTTGCTGCTCCTGATCTTTCCTAGATAAACCTTTCAGCAAAGGATAATAAGAGAAGGAAGCAAATTAAATCATAAAAGTAAATTGGAAAGTTGTTTACAATTGTATGCTCTGTCTAAATAATGTTAAAGGGACAGAAGAGTCAAAAATAAAATGTGTATGGGAGCATTTCAATTTGAAATATAAGCATTTTTGCAATATACTTCCATTTGCAAAAATGCTTCTAGTAAAATGTATTACTATTTTTATGCAGCATATGCACATATACGGTGAGGGCCTGTGCACCAGTATTCAGAGAGCTAGCAGTGGTGTGTATTGCTTCTGAATATGTAATTTGTGTCATGCAAGCCACTGCTGACTCTCTGAGAAGGTGTAGTTTTAAATACTGATTTACAGGCCCTGACCGGATATGTGCGTATGCTGCAGAAAAATAGTAATATCTATTTTTAGAAGCATTTTTGCTACTGGAAGTATATTGAAAAAATGCTTCTATTTCACATTGAAGTACACACATGCACAGTTAATTTTTGACCTTTCTATCCCTTTAATTTACTTTACTGTTCCTTTAATTTTCTCTTTTTCCCATTATTATTTCTTCACATTGTTATCATATTTACATTATTGAAAATGCATATGTATTCTTAAAAAAAAAAAAAAAAATTAGGAAGAAAAGCGTCAATAGTGCAAGCCCAATGCTTCACACATAGGAGATCAGAGTTTGGTTCTCACCAGCCCCCGGGACGGGAAATAGTAAGAAAGTAAGAAATAGAAAGTATCCTGCTACATCCAATTCCTGTACTGTAATGTACTGTATATCCAAAAACTCTTAAATATAGATAAAGGCACTTCCTAATGTTAACAAGAGAACAATAATAATTACATTCTCCTAATGTTAGAAGAGGAAAATAGCGCATAACACTGAATATACAGTATTCAGTAAGGGGCACTGAAGTGTTAATTTATGCCTGCAGATGTAATGTTTGCTATCTTTTCATCTATATTAGAGATCTTGCCCCTCTGCATTCTGAATTAGTCGAGAAAGCTGTCTCCATAAAGAATATAAGGATTGTTTAAAAACATTATAACAAATTTATATTTACTATTGAAACCTTATAGTACTTTCTACATTCAAATGTATTTTTTAGTGGATGATCAGCAGTTGGTGAAGCACAAAAAGAGATAGCGATTTTATCTTTGTTTAGAAACAAATATTTTTTTTATTATATAAGCTAACAGATTTTCACATGTTTAAAACATAAATTTGACTTTGTTTAATGTCTTTTAAAACTGTCTAATAGATGTTTGTTTTGGTATCATACTGTTTAACCACTCAGGTTAAGCGCATATGATTTAGCTTACTCTATGTGCTATTAATAAACACAATAAACTGTAGCTATTTTCACAACAGGAACTAGTAACCTACAGGGTTATCTATTAATCTTTAGCGGCCCCTTGTGTCTAGTTTGAAAGTATCTTAAAAGTATACACCAGAGAAGGGATTTAGATTGTGAAACTCTTCTTTCCGCTTCTGTCCAAAATGTTCCTACCCAAGGGCTAACCTAGTGCATATGATATGGGAGTGCCCCAAAATCAGCCAACTTTGGTAGAAAATAACCTATTGGGCATTTGACACTCTCAAACTGCCCATGCAAAATATTCACCTTACACAAATAATTTTCTTATGGGAGGGGACTCAAAGTTGTCAATACAAAAAATTGATTAATATGATTATCCTAGCGGTCAGATAATTGATCTTCAGGAAATGGAAAGAAAAGAAATACTCCTAACATCCTAGAAATGAAGAATTATATGAAAAAACAATATATACTAGAAAAATGCAACATAGACATGAATAATGATATTTATATATTTGTTTTAAGAAATGGTCTTTATTTGTTAAAAGTTTCCCCCAAATGAAATAGAACATCTGATTTACCCCTTTAGAAATAGTGAAATAGTTTTATTGGAGATTTGGTGAAGGAACTCAGATCCCTTCCCCCACCCATGTATCTTGAAGAAGAGGCTATTACACATTGTTATTACACATTGTTATTACACATTTTTTTTACAGTGCTTTGCATTAGTTTTATAATCAATATTTCATTATTATGACATTTTTGTGATTTGTTTTTTCTTTTTATATAAACAATGCATGTGTTGTAATGCATAACTGGATATCTTTTGCATTGATCTGCTTTGATCCTTCCCACAATATGCCCCAAATGTTACAACAGATGTAACAACAACAAATAAAAATATCAATTAGTAGATATTCTAAAATTAACAGAGTGCAGTTAAAATAAACACGAAGCCCCTGACGCGGTCATGTTTCAGGGGAAGGATGGGGAAGGGATATATAGTATATTTATTGTAAAAAAGTGGCTTATCTACCCTAATATAGGGCAATACAGGACACAGTTCCTAAATAGAGGATCTTACATTTACCTAATATCGTTGATGTTTTTTTTTTTTTTTTTTTTTGCTTTTAACCTATATGCCGATTTCTCACAAACATTTCCCAAGTGGCTGTGAGCTTACTACATAAGCCAATTGACTGCATTTCCAGCATTGGGATTTTTAAGCAAGTGTGTCGGCTCATATCTGTGAGGTTCTACTCGCTGATTCCTTTACCAGATTGAAATTCTGAAGCAGGTCTTCTGGCTCTATATTCGTGAGGATAAGCTTGCTGGACAGCTTTTAATGGTTCAGTCTGCATCTGTGGCACTTCTCAAGTGCTCGTATTCTAGTAAGTGATTCTGTATTGTGTGTGGGGGTAACTGTTACCTACAATCTCACACTATTGTGGCGCCTCCTTTTTTATCTTCCATATATCTGCAGATCGACACTGGTGCCTATCAGTTTTGGAAGGAGTGTTGCTGCCGCACATCCCACAACTAAGTGGACTTTTGGAGATATATCTATGTCCTGGATATTGTATGAGTACTACTTATATGAACTGTAGTTCCCTGGAGTGCGTTTGTATGTATCACGCTATATAATTTAGAACAATTTTATTTTTATTTTCATATGTTTTCACTCACTGTGATTTCGTAGTCACACATTTCAGCCATTCTTTGTTGCTGGATACTTTTACACGATCATACTACATATATACTTTTATTCTCATATTCAAGATTTGAGATATACACCTATTCCTTTATTTAAAGGCATTTAAAGGCATTTTTAGCATTTTTTACTTGATTTTTATTTATATCACGTATTGCAATTAGGCGCCTTCATCCTTTTTTTGAGTTTTCCTTTTCCTTGTAAGAAACATTGTATATTTTTCCCTGTTACATTCCTTTTACAGCAGATAAAGTTACAGTGGAGTAGGAAATAACAGTAACTCAAATAAAGTTATATGAATAGGTTATCTTGAACAACAAACAATAATTAACATTGGTTAACAACAGCTTGCTAGATGCAGATAGCAAGGGTTGCTTTGCTCCCCATGTCTAAACAGCGCACTGTTATATTTTTTTCTGTATTGCACTTTTGGTTGGTTGTGATTTTACATCTGTTATTTATTGTTGTTGTTAATATTAATATATTTTATTGTAATATTTTTATTTAGAAACATGACCTGTGAAAGTTCTTCAAAATTTTACAACTTTGTGACAACAAGCAAATAAACTGTTTTATTATTTTATAATGTCTTTTGATTTACAGTTCTTCATAATTATAAAGAAGCTATCTTAAATGGATAGGAAAGTCAAAATTAAACTTGCAAGATTCCGATAGAGCATGCCATTTTAAGACACTTTTAAATTCACTTCTATTTTCAAATGTGCTTTGTTCTCTTGGTATCCCTTGTTGAAAAATAATATATACATATCCTACACTAGTGGGAGCTGCTGCTAATTGGTGCCTGCACACATTTGTCTTTTGTGATTGGCTTACTATATGTGTTCATCTTGCTGTCAGTAGTGCAATGCAGTTCCTACAGCAAAGGCTACCAAGAAAACAAAGCAAATTTGATAATGGAAGTAAATTAGAAAGTTGTTTAAAATGATATGTTCTATCCAAATCATGAAAGAAAATGTTGAGGTTTCTTGTCCCTTTAAATCGTTAGTCTGTATTGTGCTTGGGGAACTGTCACATGATGGTAATTGGCATCGGCGAGTATTTAAGTAAAAGTATTGGTACTTGTACTCGGTCTTAAAAAAATGGTATTGATGCAACCCTAAATAAAAGTCCCACAAAATACATGTACAACATATTAATATATGTGTGTATATATACATGTCTATATATGTGTATACATCTGCATAATTTATTTGTTTATATGTAAAAATATGTTTGTAGACTCATACATACATTTAAACACATCTGCCTGCAGGGGTGGGGGTGCAGATGTTGTGCCTTACATAAATTTTTGTTTCATGTCTATATTTATTTTTTGATGCCTAATTTAGGCTTCATAGTTAGGGCCTAGTCTGGTGACATAATGGCTATAAAGGGAGGAGACTCACCTGAAGCATAAGGAGGCAGAGATTGCAGATCAGACAGAGCCGGTGGAAGCATCTGCCTGAAATATCTCTTTGCACAGCCCCTGCACTCTCTGCAAAACTTTAGCAGCCTTCATAAAAGTTGGTGGAAAGCAGTGGGACTCACTTCCACCTATAGCCTAATGGGTGTTACTGGGACTGATGGGTACTTGTAGGAGCACTGACAATCATAATACAGTGCAGCATATATATTATCAGTTACTATGCAGTGCAGCATTTTTACTGGCGTATAGATGCATTATCACATAGTGCAGAGTGTTGTGTTTCTTTGTGTATATACAGTATGTTCATTATCATCACTATATAGCAACATTTGTCTAAAATAAGTGAATTGTACTTGTCCCCTGGCCAAAACTTGCCAGTACTTCACTGCAAGTTAATGTCTATTGTAGGGCTTAAAAAATGCAGTTCAGGATTGCAAGAGTGAGTCTGCAACCACAAATTGAAGAATTTCCTAGGTGGCACCGTCTGTAACAATCTTCTGCTGGTGCCAGCGGGAGGTGTGGGCAGAAAGCGGGTAGTGGGTGGGCGGCTCAGCAGAGGAGGGGGGAGGGAGTGGGAGGGCCCTACATTTCAGAAAAACATAAAATAAAGGGACAGGAAGGGATAGGGAAGCTACACTGCAGAAAAGAGAATGTGGGGGGCCCCTAACTAAAGATCGCAGGAGGGGGGAGATGTGGGGGACTCTACGCTACATAAAATGATTTAAAAAAAAAATTAAAAGAAAATATTAAGATTTAAAAAAAAAAAATGGTACACAGGTACTGAAAGACAGCTGCCAGTACCTAAGATGGTGGCAATAGTTAGGGCAAGAGATGTTGAGACCACTGTTTGGGGGGGATCAGGGGGAACGAAGTGACAGGTGTGAGGGTAATCTCTACACTAAAGCTAAAATTAACCTAATTAACCCCATCACTGCCGGGAATAATATAAGTGTGGTGTGCAGCTGCAATTAGTGGCCTTCTAATTACCAAAAATCAATGGCAAAGCAATATATTTCTGCTATTTCTAAACAATGGGGATCCCAGAGAAACTTTTACAACCATTTGTGCTATGATTGCACAAGCAGTATGTAAATAATTTCAGTGAGAAGCCAAAAGTTTGTGAAAAAATTAACATTTTTTTTTAATTGATCGCATTTGGTGGGGAAATGGTGGCATGAAATATATTGAAATGGGCCTAGATCAATACCTTGGGTTTTTCAATTACAAAATATATATAGCTTTGACAGGTAAATAAAACAAACAAACCAGGCTCTATTTCTGTTTAAAAAACAAATGGTTATATGAGAACTAACGAGTAGGAGGCGCTATACGAAAACAAAATGATAAAAAGTGTTCAAATACAAAAAAAATGATATACTGAGTAGATAAGCTCAAGCAGTCATGTATAAGGGTGCTATTCCCAGTGAAAACAGGAATAAAAAATAAGATAAATATTATACTTAAATGTCCAAAATATTAGGAAGTCCCAATCTTAAATGTAAAATGTCTCCAATTTTGATGTTTCTATTTCTGTTTAAATTGAGTGATAGCAGAAATGCTAAAAATTCTCCTGTATTTTGGGCAAGTTTTTCTCTGAAAGTCCCGGTAGTGAAGGGGTTAATCTTGCTTCTTCCATTATTTGTCTGTATATATTTTTTTGGGACACTATATATATATATATATATATATATATATATATATATATATATATATATTTATTTATAATATATTACACACACACACACACACATATATATATATATATATTTATTTATAATATATTACACACACACACACACACACACACACACATATATATATATATATATATATATATATATATATATACACACAGTATATATAAATATATATATTGATTTATTTTTTTTATTAGGTATTTGAAGTATTCTTAACGCACCGTCAGTTTTAGCGCAGTTGGTCTAGTGCAGGGCTCTTCAAACTTTTTTCCCCAAGCCACAGTGCAATGGTGCAATGATATCAAGTTAAAAAGTTTAGGAGGCGCTAAAAATAAGCGGTGGGTTAATAAACTTCAATCTCTGTTAAGATTTGTGAGTGTACAATTAATTTAACACAATTACACCTTTGTCCTTCCACTTTCAAAACTTAATCCTATGATTGGTAGTCTCTGTTAATAAATTCTCCATCAACAGTAAGCTCTTATATACAAAAAGTTTATTAAACAAATCTTTCAGTTCACATCTGTCAATTAAAAACCATCCGTTCGTTTTGGCCAAAAAAATCCCAATCAACACTTATACAACAGTTGTCTCTAGTTAATAATATGTCAAAATATACATATAGCTTAAAATCAATAAAAGCTGAAAATCACAAAGACATTGCTATATATTGCTCCTTTAACAATCTCCTATATTGTAATGCTTGAAACCTCTATATAAAACTTTACTGGTTAAATCATTCGAATTCTCTTTCAGCAGATAAGCACCATCAATTTTGCAATCTTAGGAAGATCCCAATAACACGTGTTAATATTCAGTTCTGGTAATCACAGCTGTTACCAATTGTATAGATGTTAGCTAAAATAAGATCAAGTTTAGTTCTCTGATCGCCACCTTTCAAACTTCAAAGTCACTTCCAGAGTGTCAAACACTTTATGCTTAAGCATTTTTTGTCCGGTAACGAACACTTACAGCACCGCGCTTTTGATTGAGAGGTTTCCAGTTCAGATATCTTCAAAATGTGTTTGCTTTGCTGTGCTCAGTCTACAGCACTGGATTTAAAACCTGTCATTGAGCCTTCCTAACAGGCCACATTTTGAAGATATCTGAACTGGAAACCTCTCAATTTTCAGAGCGGACACGGACTCTGCGTACCTAGTACTGAAGTGCAGAGACCACAGCTTATCCTGACGGCTGAGACAAGACAAAGGCTACCTAAAGACTTGCGCAAGTAAAGAAAGATACATAAGAGGAGCAGGTGAGAGCTCGTGTGATTGATAGCACAGAGTTCCCTGCACAGATTATGTTTGGAGTGAATTGTGGATATTACCAGGTTTGAAAAGCGCGGTGCTGTAAGTGTTCGTTACCGGACAAAAACTGCTTAAGCATAAAGTGCAGAATGTATTGTAGGCCAATGACATTTAGGGCTAGATTACAAGTGGAGTGCTAAATAATTATAATTTTATATATATATACACTTTTTTTCACTCACATCCCCCCCCGCTTATCTGTCCGGTATTTTTGTCGCAGACACCTGGCAACCCTAGAGCTAACGTAAGTGCTATTAATTTACCTTGTGCACAGTTATTGCTCAAGAGCGATAAAAATGTATCACTCCATTTGTAATCTATCCCAGTAGATGTTATTAATGGCTTACAGCTGTTAATATATTTAGTTTGAGAATTAATCTGAAAACTCATTCATTACAGGAGCATAAAGGTGAAAATTGAAATGTAAATGGAAGTATTTCAAATTTAAATAGAAACATTTGCACAATACTTCCATTAGCAAAAATGCTTCTATAAGGTATTATTGTTTCAGCAGCATAAACATATGCATGTGATTAAAGACTATGGGGCTGAATTATCAAGCTCCGAATGGCGCTTGATGCTCCTGTTTCCGTGCAAGTCTTCAGGCTTATTTATTTTGAGTAGTTTCATTGTATGTTGTGGTAAGTTTGTACTAATGACTTTACATTTATCTTGGTTAATCTTGTAGCCTGAAATTTTGGCAAATGCTTGTATAGTGGAATATATTAGTGGTAGGGAAATCATGGGTTTGGTGACGGAGAGGATAACATTGTCTGCAAAAAAGGATAATTTTATATTCTTTTGAATTTATGCTAATCCCTGCAATATGTCAGCAGCGAGTGGTTCAATACAAAGCACGAATAGCAAAGGGGACAATGGGCACCTTTGTCTAGTTCCATTTGAAATATGTATAGGTTTGGACTTGTAACCTGCTATTTTAACGAATGCTGAAGGTTGTGAGTATATTGAAGATATTGCTTTATGAAAATTCCCTGATATTCCCATGGATTCTAAAACTGAGTGTAGATAGTTAAAATTTACACGTTTGAATGCCTTCTCTGCATCCAGAGATAGAAACAGAGAAGGCACTCCCCGAACCGACGCATAGTCTTCCAGATCAATGAGTTTCCTAATGTTATCTGGGGCCTCCCTATTGTAAATGAAGCCCACTTGATCTGGGTGGGCAAGTTTAGACATTATGTCATTCAGTCTAACTGCTAAGATTTTTGTGAATATCTTAATGTCCTGGTTTATCAATCATATGGGTCTATAGTTGTTGCAATGCTGTTTGTTTTTTCCTGGTATTGGTATGACCGAAATGTGCGCACTTAAGAGCTCATGAGGAATTCCTCTATCCCTCACACAAATGTCACTGCTAAGTAAAGGTTTGTCATTCTGCCCATCAGCACACCTGGATAAATTTGAATTCATAAAGGATCTTAACTTGTTTGCTAGAAAGTTAGTACTGAAAAAAGTTATGAATAGAAGAATTGATCCGGGTTTGCCTTTAGACAGGAGTGACAAACTTGCCATGGATGATCTACTGTCACTATTAGAGGATCAAAATGAAGATGTTGATAGAATTCAACACCCTAAGAAATCTAATTTTAGACCAACTTCCAAGTATATGCCCCCACTTTCAACTGCTCCAGAGATTCTAAACTTTGTAAGATGCGTTGAAAGAGAAATTGGGGAATTACAAGTTTGTGAAGTTAATTTGAGTATAAGTGAGAGGAAATCTCTTACAGAATTACTCAATAGTAAGGGACTCATTTTTAAATCATCTGATAAAGGTGGTAATCTGGTGGTCATGAATGATTATGACTATGTGGCAGAAGTCCAAAGTCAATTGTCAAATACGACACAATATGAATTGACTGACAGATCTGCATTTGATACATCATGTAATGAACTTTTGTTTATTCTGAATGATGCTCTGAGAGATGGGTTACTCACAACCAAGGAACATGCATTCATGTTTAAAAAGTTTCCGATTGTGCCTACCTTTTACTGCATTCCTAAGCTGCACAAATGTATGAGTAAACCGCCGGGACGACCGATTATCTCGGGCATAGGGGGGCCAATGGAAGGGGCAAGTAGATATATAGACGACTTCATGAGACCCTTCCTAAGTTCATTGCCCTCCTATGATTTTCAGAAACACACTGATTTTGTAATCTCTTTGTTACATCTAATCCTAAATAATAATGTCTTCCAGTTTGATGGAAAGTACTACAGACAGCTCCAAGGTACAGCCATGGGTGCCACGTGTGCCCCCACCTATGCCTGTTTACATCTTGGCTTATGGGAGGCACGAGAAGCTTTTTCGTGCTTTGAGTCCCTGGTGGAGGCACATGTGGCACTCTGGCTCCACTATGTGGACAACATTCTCCTCCTATGGAGGGGTAGTAAAGAATTATTAGAAAATTTCTTGAGTATTTTGAACACTGACAATGGGTACAGCATTTTTCTTACATGTGAAATGAGTAAAGAGGCAGCCATATTTCTAGATTTATCAATAAGAAAAGAAGGTAGACACCTAACTACTAAGGTTTATCGCAAATAAACGGCCACTAATAGCCTTCTTCATGCTAGCAGTCACCACCCTGAATGCTTAAAATCTGGTATACTAGTTGGCCAGTTCCTTCGATTAAGAAGGAATTGCTCTAACTCTGAGGAATTTGAAACACAGGCTAAAGAGATGTCATGTAGGTTCCTTGAAAGAGGATATTCCAAGAGACAGGTTAAAAGGGCCTGGAATAGGGCTAGGAATAGCACAAGGAATGATCTGCTTTACAAACAAAATGTAGCTAAAAGGAATGGAGATAACTAAGTTCAATTCACACTGGGGTAAACTTAGAGATATAATGAAAAAATACTGGCATATGCTGACTATTGACACTGAATTAAGAGATTATGTAGGAGACTTCCCTTTGTTGACAGCACGTAGAGCTGATAGCCTTAAGGACAAGCTTGTCAGAAGTGAATACATAAAAAATCCGACAACCAATTGGTTAAGTGCCAGAGGTAAATGGCAAGGCTGTAGCCCTTGTGGGCATTGTGTATATTGCAGGTTCATGCAAAAAACAAGTAAATTTGAAACCTCAACAGGTAGACAATATAATATTAAACAATGGATCACCTGTAACACTACAGGTGTCATTTACATCTTACACTGTTCGTGTCCCCTATATTATATAGGGAAAACTAAACGTGACTTGAAAGATCGAGTGAAGGAGCATAGGGATGATATTAAGAATAAGGAACAGGACAGTCCGGTGGCCAGACACTTTGAATTGTACCATAATTCTGATTTCACTATTATGAAAGTGACTGGAATTCAGCACATAAAACAGCACCGTCGTGGTGGAGATGTTGATAACATGTTATTAAGAAATGAATCCCGTAGGATTTACCATTTAAACACACTGGCTCCAAATGGCCTTAATGAAAAAATTGATTTCTCATGTTTCCTGTAGTACATCTTTTTTTGTAGGGGACAAGGAACCACCGATTATTGATGTTACCCTTTTATTTAAACTTATTCAGATGTATAGATAGTAGCTAAGAATTTATCCAGAGATGTAAGAAAAAGCAAAAAGATGTGAAAATTGCATTTGCTGCAAATTCGTGTTGTTTTAATTTTGCCATCCCGGAATGGAACAATACCCCTAAATACTTTGCATAACACGTAATTATTCAAATAATATGATGTTTGTGCAGGTATATGTTGTCATTTAACTCTGTATATAAGTTTTCTGCATCGTTGTCACTAACCGTCACTGAGCTATATAGGTGGTGCAATCGCCACATACAAGCATCCGATGAAGCCCTAAGGTCAGCCCACTAAAGGGGAGGGGTGAAATGCGTCATGCCTGACGTTTGAGAAGCAGCAACTTTTTGAAGTGGAATGTAAATTACCTGGCAGCTGGTCTCAAGTTTACCGTGTCATTGTGATGTGGTTTCAATAACCACCAAGCATACAGCGGTCTTGGATCTAAGTTCCGATCCTGTGAAAACAAGGAGGCATTAACCGTAAAGGAGCCTGTATACAAACCGCCTTGCTGGAGAATTACCAAGGATCCGGTATGGAGCGCACATAGCCCTGAAGATGGATCGAGTGGTAATTATATAGGCTGTGTTTGGATTATACACTGGAACTTTTTACCGCGATTGTGGTGAGGCTGCTTGTTCTGCAATCTTTCACATTAATGTTTGTAGCAGGCAGAATGTTTATTTACAATATGGCATTTATATGTTATAACGGTAATTATACGGTTATGTGATAGGTATTATTTGCTAACCAGGCCTGGTTTATTTATTACACTCCTTTTAACAACACACTTGGTTTTGGGGTATATTGATGTTTCTGACATGTGTAGGTTTAGCAAATAAACCACTTGTTATTCATGCAATTTGAGTGCTGCCTTGTCATTCTTTTTCACAGCTATTATTTTTAGCTGTGACTTTTCTCATAATTAATTTAAGACTATTTTATGACTGCTAGCACCGAATTTGTTCTGTTTATAACTAGAGTGCACACAATCAATATTTTTTTATTTTTTTATTTTTTATTCATGAGGAATTCCGCTTCCTTCTAAGATATGATTAAAAATTATAACCTGGGTAGGGTTAAGTTCATCTATAAATGTTTTATAAAATAATCCTGAATAACCGTCCGATTGAGATTACTGGGGGCGTTTAATTTATCTAGATCTTCCTTTTCAATTCTTGGTGGTTTACTAGCTTTAAGAAACTCTGAAGCCTTAGTGCTTAATAAGGTGCAGCTATCTTTTTCTGGCAGAGCATATAATGATTGGTAGTAATTGGCGAATGTGTCTTCTATTATTTGTGGGTAGTTAGTAGTAAGGCCATCTGGCTTTTGTATTTGGGGCACTGAGGTTATTCTTGTAATATCTTTTAATTTGTTTGCCAACATTCTGTCAGGCTTGTTATTGTGTATAAAATATTGTGTATCAATAAGTTTCAGAGATCTAGCTGCTTCTGCAGTAAGTAAACTATCTAAGGAGGATTTCTTAGATTTAAGTAGTTTAAATGTATTAGCGTCTTGATGTTTTTTGTGTTTGTCTTCTAACTGTGATATCTCCTCTTTAAGTTGTAAGATTTGTTGTTGTGACATTATATTTTGATTTCTTGATTCTTTGATCAAGAGACCTCTAGTTTATGCTTTAAGGGCTCCCGATAAATGAAGCAGATTGGTCACTGAATTATGGTTTAAGTTTAAGTATGAGTAATTTATCTTTAAAGAGTAATGGGTTCAGTGTCCAACTCTTATTTCTAAGAGGGTCAATCAGACTAGTTAGTGTTGTACTTACAATGCTGTGATCAGACCATGTGGTCGGTACAATCTTGGAGACAGCTATAAGGGGAGAAAGTATTTGGTTTATCAAAATATAATCTATATGCAAATATACATTGTGTACGAAAGAGTAAAAACTGTAGTCCTTTGTTTTAATATTATATGCACTCCAGCTATCTATTAGATTGTGGTCTAAAAGGAAGTCATGTAGTATTTTTTTGGGCTTGTTAGTTTGTTGTTGGGAATATGATGATGATTTATGAAGGTTTGAGTCTACTACTAGATTAAAATCTCCCCCTATAATCAATATATATTTCTTCCATTGTGATAACATAGTTAAATGATGTTCTAGACTGCAAATTATTTGTATTTAACACTACTACGACATGAATATAACATACTAACTTACCCTAGATCTGTCTATTTAGTGGTTGTTTTGATATCATAAGGACTTTCATGAATAACAACTAGCATAAAATGATTGGATATTTGAATAATAAAAAGCAGGGCTAAACATTAACAAGGTTACGTGATAATTCACAAGGTTATTGCAAAGGGATATTTCCAGCTGCAAAGTGTTTATATACACTGAAATTGTGAAATTAGCATATAAAATCGATAAAATAAAAATAAAATAAATTTGTCTAAATGGGTGACTGCTCTCATTTAATGATGCATGGACTTTAGCAAATGGTAACTAGCATGAGGACAATCATGATATACTGCTGTGAGAAGATCACAATTATTATGCAGCTTGTATATTTACTACTAGGATGATATCATAATCTATTGCATACACACTCACAACTTATTGGAGAAAGACATTTACCGCTGCCCAATCATTACAGATGTCAGGAGAACATGATTGGCTACTTCCATGATGATGACAGCTGAGGGGAGTATGCTCAATTTATTCAAATACAGGGCTGAGAGACCGTCATTCAGATATTGTCGTTGTGCACACCACTTACAGCTTATTGGTAATAGGCATTTGCCACTGTCCAATAATCATGGATGTCAGGAGAATATGATTGGTTACATCTGTGATGACAGTTTGAGGATGTGTGCCCAATACATTTAAATACCGGGTTGAGTAAAAGTAATTCAGGTATTGTCATTTGTACTGCCCATATTGATAAAGCCCGTTTATGTGTGTGATTGTGTAGGCTTGGATTTGTCTTATACACATCACCCAGACTGATGCCGAGGTTCCAATATATCGTCCTGGAATACTTGGGGAATGTGTTTCTGTGACAGACCAAGCATGTATGAATGAATGTATCCTGTGCTGCGGCCACTTAGTATATGCTTTGTAAGATGAACACTTTCTAAGTGTAGCCTCAGATTTTAGAATTTATCTTAGTAATATATTCCCCCAAAACTAATTCTAGGGCAATCCAGTTTTAGTAATATCTAAACTGGAATTATTATTTTTAACTTCGTATTAATAAAGTAATATTTTATATTAATAGTAGAAGAGTGTGCGCCTAATCCTAATCCTAAACCCTTTGTTACTGTGTGTGTCTTCTCAAATGGAATAAAGCTCTGCTTTTTATACGGATTCCTGGTGTGCTGCCTCTCTGTTCTTGTGCGCCTAATCCTCTTTTCCTCCTTCTTCCTTTTTCTAGCCTTATTTTGTCTTGTTTTTGTCCTATTTTTGTTTTGTTTTCTTTCTTATTCTTTTTTTAGTCTTACTACATAATTTCTATAGCATGCTTTCATCCCTGAGGTCCCAGCCTGCTTCGTACACATACACAGTGCTTGAGCACACAAGTGTGTAGACAATTCCTAACAAAGAAAAAAGATGAGGCATATAGACTAGACCAAGATGGCATCCCTGAGATTCCGATGAAGTGAAGACTTCTGCCCGTCTGGAGGACCCCTTCTGCCCGTCTGGAGGACCACTTCTGCCGGCTTCGTTGAAGACATCTTGCCGCTTGGATGAAGACTTCTCCCGGTAATTGGATCTTCTGGTGTTAGTGTTAGTTTTTTTTAAGAGTGTATTGGATGGGTTTTATTTTTAGGTTAGGGCTTTGGGCCGCAATAGAGCTAAATGCCCTTTTAAGGGCAATGCCCATCCAAATGCCCTTTTCAGGGCAATGGGGAGCTTAGGTTTTTTTAGTTAGGCTTTTATTTGGGGGGGTTGGTTGTGTGGGTGGTGGGTTTTACTGTTGGGGTGTTGTGTGTATTTTTTTTTACAGGTAAAAGAGCTGATTTCTTTGGGGCAATGCCCCGCAAAAGGTCCTTTTAAGGGCTATTGATAGTTTAGGCTAAGGTTTTTTTTTATTTTAGGGGGGCTTTTTTATTTTGATAGGGCTCTTAAATTAGGTGTAATTAGTTTAAATATCTTGTAATTTGTTTTTTATTTTCTGTAATTTAGTGTTTGTTTATAAAAATAAACCCTAAGCTAGCTACAATGTAACTATTAGTTATATTGTAGCTAGTTTAGGGTTTATTTTATAGGTAAGTATTTAGTTTTAAATAGAAATAATTTAGGTAATGATAGTAATTTTATTTAGATTTATTTAAATTATATTTAATTAAGGAGGTGTTAGGGTTAGGGTTAGATTTAGGTTTAAAGGGTTAATATATTTAGTATATTGGTGGTGACGTTGGGGGCGGCAGATTAGGGGTTAATAAGTATAATGTAGGTGGCTGCGATGTTGGGGGCAGCAGATTAGCGGTTAATAAGTATAATGTAGGTGACGGTGATGTACGGAGCGGCAGATTATGGGTTAATAAGTATAATGTAGGTGGCGGCGATGTTAGGGACGGCAGATTAGGGGTTAATAATATTTAACTAGTGTTTGCGAGGCGGGAGTGCGGCAGTTCAGGGGTTAACATGTTTATTCTAGTGGCGGCGATGTCCGGAGCGGCAGATTAGGGGTTAATAATTTTATTTTAGTGTTTGCGATGCGGGAGGGCCTCAGTTTAGGGGTTAATAGGTAGTTTATGGGTGTTAGTGTACTTTTTAGCACTTTAGTTATGAGTTTTATGCTACAGCTTTGTAGCGTAAAACTCATAACTACGGACTTTAAAATGCGTTAGGAACCTTGGCAGTAGAGGGTGTACCGTTCACTTTTTGGCCTCCCAGGACAAACTCGTAATACCGGCGCTATGGAAGTCCCATAGAAAAAAGCCTTTACAA
Organism: Bombina bombina; assembly: GCF_027579735.1. Lineage (NCBI taxonomy): Eukaryota > Metazoa > Chordata > Amphibia > Anura > Bombinatoridae > Bombina > Bombina bombina. The sequence continues at coordinate 343,991,430 of NC_069502.1, read as the reverse complement.
AATTTACGTAAGTTGATTTGCAGTAAGGCCAAAAAAGTGTGCGGTACACCTATACCTGCAAGACTCGTAATACCAGTGGGCATAAAAAAGCAGTGTTAGGACCTGATAATGCTGCTTTTTTACCTTAACGCAAAACTCGTAATCTAGCCGAGTGTTAATTTCATCAACTAAAACTAGACTTAAATGAGCGTAAAACTAAAACTATTCTAATGACTAAAATATGACTAGAAACTAAAATGGCATTTTATTCAAAAGACTATGACTAAAACTAAATCAAAATGTCAGTATATAGCAGGGTTATAATACAATTTATTTATTATTATTCTTTAAAACAAACCCCCAATAAAAATGTATATACGAAACAATTGAAATGAATAATTATTCCTAAATTCTTTAGATTAGTTAATATTTATATACACATTGCAATATATTTATGTAGAGACCAGATTATGAATCAAATTATACACGCTTATGTTGTTATACTATTCTTTACAAAGATCATAAAAGATATACCCTTAAAATTAACTTTACTCACAATGAATCGCATTAAAATCCCACAATAAAATACCAGAGGTTGTATATATTATTAATGCAAACAGCCAATGTATATGTAACTAGCTAAGACTACACAGGACTATTGATATAAGCATAAAATACAAAGTGCCCTTTTAAAATTATTAACTTCAAGTACACTGTAACAACAGTGAATGTATTGAAAGCCTGTTTATTTTCCTCTCCAAAACTTATGCTTCTTTGAGTCTGTGTGTCCTTTGTCTACTGTGTTTGACAAACTTTTTTTTAATAATTCCCACAAGATGTAGATAGGCCCTGGGATGCTTGTCTCTGATTCGCTCTGGGATCTGAACATATCATTGGTTATTTGGAATATATGGCCAATCGGCCGCTAGCAGGAAGTGTCAATCATCCCGATCGTATAGGATCGGGCGGATTGATGTCCGCAGCCTCAGACCAGGCAGAAAAGTTTTGGAGCAGCAGTCTTTAGACTGCTGCTTTATAACTGCTGTTTCCCACGAGCCTGAAGGCTCGTCGGAAACAGGGTCATCAAGCTCCATTCGGAGCTTGATATTTTGGCCCCTATGACTAAAACTAAATCAAAATTTTCCGTAAAAATTAACACTATTCAAGGTGTTATACTCAATCCATATCTAATTACTGCTCTTTTGTAAAAAAAAAAGTCTTTCTTGTTTATTTACAAAACTTGGTTTTAATTAATTTTAAGATAAATAAAGACATGTTATATACCACAACAGTTAAATCTATTAAATCTGGATTGGATGTTCAAACCTTAATACCCTAAATAAAAAACCTATGCTGTATTTTGTACTCCTCTTGCCTCTCAAACTGCTTCTAAAATCCCTTATACCTTGCCTATCCTACATAATTTGCCCCAGAAGCTGTACAAATATTAGAATATACTAGAAAGCTTTTGGGTTTTGTAGTGATATCCTGGCACAATTTTCTTCTTGAGATAGTCTCAATAATGTTTCCTTTGCACAGGAACACTTAAAGGGATACTAAACCCATTATTTGTTTCTTTAATGATTCAGATAGAGCATGCAATTTTAAGCAACTGTCTAATTTACTCCTATTATCTATTTTTCTTCATTCTTTTGCTATCTTTAAAAAAAAAAAAACTGGAATGTAAAGCTTAGGAGCTGGTTCCACACACTAATGGCATTGTAGCCTGTGCACTTTTCCTTTGCATACATTTGAGAATTAGAACTGTTGAAATAATAGTCTGTGAACAATCAATTGATTCTTCCTATAGAAATAAGCATAACCCACGAGTATGGGTTTAAGTTATGCTGTGCCTGTGCTAGCTGCAGAAACCTTTTGTTGTGTTGAGTTACTTGATACTAGTTCTAAAGTTTTTATATTGGGTAATATGTGCAATGGCCTTACAGCCAATACAGTTTACAGTTTTTTTTTTTATATTTTAAAGTTGCACTTCTGTTTGTTTATGAAACTTGGTTTTATTTAATTTTAAGTTTAATAAAGACGTTATATATCACAACGGCTAAATCTGTGTCTGTATTGCATGTTTAAACCTTAATACCATAAATAATAACAGGTTATTAGATGTCTACTCCTGGAGTATATAATGAGTTTGGAAATTATAGAGAAATGCTTAAATAATGCATTACACTTTAACTATACCCCTTAGATTTTAGTCGACTAAAGTTTACTGGAGATTTAGCTAACTAAAACTAGACTAAAACTAAAACAATTCAGATGACTAAAATACAACTAAAACTAAAATAGCATTTTAGTCAATAGACTAAGACTAAATTGAAATTTGCCATCAAAATGAACACTGCTGCTAGTAACAGTTTGTATACTCTTTCTCTTCTCTTTTCCCCCTGTCTTTCACTCTCTTAACACTCTCTCCTCTTTACTCTCTTCTTTCCCTCTATCCCTCCTCTCTTCTCTATTTGTCCCTCTTCTCTCTCTCCTACTCTGTCTTCTTCAGCATCCCCTCTCACTCTGCTGCTTTCTCTGTATTTCTCTCCCCTCTCTACTTTCTTCTTACTTTTCCATCTCTCCCTCTCTCACTTTTCCTCCTCTGTCCTTTCTCTCTCCCCCTCTTTTCAACACTCTTTTTTCTTCTTCTCTCATCTCTCTCTCAATTATCCCTATCCATCCTTCTCTTTTTACTCTTTTTTTCACTCTCTCCTCCAGTATTTTGTCTCCCTGTTTTCTCCATTCTCTACTCTTAATTCAACTGTCTTCTCTTGCTGTCCTCTCTACACTCCCTATTATGCTCTCTACTCTCTTCCCGTGATATCCCTACTCTTTGTCTCTTCTACTTTCCCTCTAACTCCCATCTTTATCCAGCTTGTCTTTTCTATCTATTCCTTCTCTGTATTCTATATCCACTCTCTTACTTCCCCTCTCTTACCTCTTCTTCACTCTATTTCTTTTTCCTCTCCCTCCTCTCTTTGTTTTTTTTTCTTTCTGCTACTCTCCCTCAACTCTCTTTTATTCTCCTTCCCCTTTCTCCTGTATCTCTTCGCCCTCTCTCTCCCCACTTTGATTTCTCTTTCTCTCCTCATTATTATTATTATTGTTATCAATAATAATAACATTAATAACAGTGATGTGCAGTCACTAGAGGCAGGTGAGGCAGTGATTCACCTCTCATATGGGCAAAAATATATTTTTTTATTGGCTTTAAAAAAAAAATTTAATTTTTTTTTCCCAGCATTTTTTTTTCTCAAAGCTATATGTTGTGCAATGAAGAGGCACAAGCAGGTCTGCCCACCATTACACAACATGCTGAGCCATCTACTGGATGCAAGTGGTTAAGATCATTGCATGGCCCATTAACTGCTTATTTGAGGCAGTCCTATTTGGGCTGAACCAATCCAGCGAGAGGCATTAGTAAGTGGAACATAGGGTTGGGGCTGGATGTTAAATCATATAAAACAAAACAAAAACGGAAAAAAACAACTTTCATATATTTTGTTGCTGTCCTGTGAAGCTGCCAGCTTTGCTAAAGTGAAAAAGAGAGTTCTGTTCTTCTGTGCCACTGTCACTTCCTGAATCCTTCCAGAGCAGGAGAGAGGCACAGAGAGCAGTGTTTAACCAACATCTTATTAAAGTAAGATTTTACTGATAGGGATTCTGTTAGTGAAAATGATAATTTAATGAATGTGGTTTAGTGTTTGTTTACTCTTTTACAGCAGGGTCGTTTTTGTATTTTGTTTACTCAAACTTTACACCCACTAATTTAGCAGCTTGCCTCTGTACTTCACACTAAATTATAGACTAATTTTCTGAACTCTCTGTAGCTCTGCTGTTTTATTACTTTAAAATGCAGTGGTCCCCCCCCTTGTGTGTGTGTGTGGTCCCCCCCCCCTTGTGTGTGTGTGTGTGTGTGTGTGTGTCTCTCTATCTATCCATCTCTCTCCTTATGTGTTGTTCTCCCCCATGGTCTCTTTCTCTCTCTGTCTCTCTTCCTCCCCCTCTGACTCTCATCCCTTATGTAATGAAAGAATCTATAAGCATAATTTGCAGCATTAAAGTAAAAAATATGTTTTAAACATATTTTAATGGGCATGGATTTCTAGATCTCAAAATCAGAGCAAGCATTGTGTTATCTGGCAAGAGTTTCTGTTACAATCCTTTAAACTAAAATCAGATGTTTACTAAGTTGACCAGTTTTCCAAGACACCATTTAAAGAGACATGAAACCCATATGAAACCCATATGCAAATTTAAATAACTTTCCAATTTACATCTAATATCTAATTTTCTTCATTATTTTGATGTCCTTTGTTGAAAATCATATCTAAATATGCTCAGTAGCTGCTGATTGGTGGCTGCACATAGATACCTCATGTGATTGGCTCACCCATGTGCATTGCTATTTCTTCAACAAAGGATATCTAAAGAATGAAGGCATATCCTGCCTCACCAGCCTCTGACGTCACTGCACGTCACTGATTAATAATATAGAAGGATTTTGTACAATGGAACCCCAGAAATAAAATGATCTAAATGAAGAAGAAAAAAAGAGTGAACAATCATGTAAACAACCAGGTGTACATTATAGGGACATCTGAATAAGGCCTCACCAACTCTAGAGTCACCTCTGCCTGTAATACTCTCCTGCCATCCTCTTAACTCACAATCTGTCCTATTTCATCACACTTCATACAAGAAACTACTGCTCACAGTCACACACTCATAACTCTTCAAAATACAATATCTAATACCTCTATATCTTGCTTTATCTCACCTGAACTAGTCCACTCCTTTGTTTGTTTGTGTCTAATCTATGCCTTTTATTCATTCTCACCACCACATGCTGTCTTCAGGACATCTGCTGCTGCACCTATCCCTTGAAACGCTCTTCCTATGTCAGACTCTCCATCAGTATTCAAAGCTTTTTATATCCTAAAACCTACCTTTTTAAAGAATCATACCAGCCAACCTAATAAAGTTGTTCTCTGAACAGGAAACCGTAGAGCTTTGTAAAGTCTTTGGTGCAATGTAAATAAAGAAAATAATTATTGCAATAAGAATAATAACAAAATAAAGTAGTGAAATGAAAATGTGGGTTATAGATATTTTTCACCTCTCACTTAAAGGGACACTAAACTCAAATGTATTCTTTCAAAATTTAGAAAGAACATGTGATTTTAAACAACTTTCCAATTTACTTCTATTATCTAATTTGTTTAAATCCCTTGATATCCTTTGTTGGGAAAGCATATCTAAATAGGCTCAGTAGCTGCTGATTGGTGGCTGCACATAGAGCACTCACGGAGAGCAAGGATACTTGGCCCCCACACCCCCACTGTTAGTCATGTGACTGAAGCACGCATTAAGACGCAACCGCTGACACGGAGGAGGGATTTGAGACACAGGACGCTGAGGGAGAGAGAGCCGGGCATCCGCGAGTGAGTGGAGTCTCTGCGACAAACCGCAGGTAAAAATCCGGGTTGTCTTGCTGAGGAGATGGGTCCCGGACGGTAAGCTCACAAGTGTGTTAATCCCAAGTCATTGGACTTATTTGAATGATTCGTGTACTTTAAGGCGGGTGTACTGAGGAAAGTTACAAGGGTCACTTAACAGTGGAGTGAGATTGAATGGTCACAACAAACGCAGGACTCTGCAGGTGCTGAGCATTTGGTGATTGAAAGGCTGCACATAGATGCCTTGTGTGATTGTCTCACCCAAGTGCATTGCTATTTCTTCAACAAAGAATATCTAAAGAATGAAGCAAATTAGATAATATAAGTAAATTGGAATGTTGTTTAAAATTGTATTTTCTATCTGATTCATGAAAGAAAAGAAATAGGTTTCATGTCCCTTTAATGACCATGGAATATACTAATGTCAACAACTAGATATAAATAAAAGGAATTCCAGCTTCAATGAGCTTATGATATCAAACGGATATTGTATTAAAAAATCCTCTCTCAGACATGGTAAAATATTTTTGAAAATCTATGCAAAAGCATTTTAAACATACATTAAAACTAGCAGGAAATGCAAGTCATTGCTCACATCGCCCACAGCTATGCTATATAGGTGAAGAGGGGAAAAAAGTAGGTTTATGAAGATCTGTTAAAAAAATAATACTTTTTGAAATACCTTCTATATTAAAGACGATAAATGGGTACCATGTAGCTTTAAAAATGGCAAACTTTGCAAATAAAAATGCATTGATTGTATAAATGGTCTAAATAGAGGTAGATGAAGTTATTTAATATAAAAAACCAGCGCAGTCATTATTATTTTAAGATTTATGAATTGCATATGTTGTGATTTATCAGCAAATGAGAAAAAATAAACTGCACTATACTATTTTATAAGTCTGTTCAGCATATTTGCTTTACTTTTTTAGCAATATGTTTTGTACCCATTGGCATCAGCTGCAAAGTTGATCTTTGTGAAACCATTTCTCTTTTGCTATCTGCAAGCATGCAAGATTGAGCGGGCTCAAGGGAGGAATCTCTAGTTGGGTGATTTCCAGAACACTTATATCTGGCAGCAATTCAAGCTCTAGGTTTGTTTCACAGGAATGGACATATTATGGTGCCACTAAAGTTCAACGAATGTGAACTAATTAAATATTAATTATTTCATTCCCCTGGCTCCTAATAAATCCCAACATTTTATGATAGTTTAGCTTAAATTAAGCATAAATAGTAAAAGTCAAATGAAGGGCAAGCAAAAACAAACAAACAATTATGTCTACAGCAAACTCCAACTTCATAATAAGTTATGAGATGTACCCTGGAAAAATGCATAAGCAGGCTAAGCTTATTATGACTGTAAAGTGGATTACACTTCAAAAACACTCGCCATTTGATTCAACTGGATTGGATTTGAACGTCCAGATATTAGCCAGGGCTTTAAAGGGACAGTAAATGTTGTCTAAGATTAATGGCAGAAACATTTTGGGATTGGGAAAAACACACTGACACTAACTATCCACTGAGGTTCAGAAATTGTTATCTGTCAAAGCAAGATTGGGATCAATCATAATCATAAGTGTTTAATTTAGAATAATTATAAACAAGTAATGTACAGACATTATTTATTTTACTTGCTTTTCTTGTATCTTACATCTAAATTACTGTGCTCATCTAAGTATGCTGTAGTTTGACTGACCCTGCTAAATTTGATACACTGATTGCACTAAATACTGAACAATTGACAAATACATAATAAAAAAGATAATGCAATAGCACTTCATTTGAATTTGAAATGAACAATAGAATAAAAGTTAATCCAATTTTCCCTCCCCTTCTATAATGTGACAGTCTTTATTCAATCACAAAATGCATATATGTATATACTGTGCACTTCTGCACATGCTCAGTAGGAATATTTTGTAAGTATGTATGTAAGTATATTGGAAAGATTTTTTTTTTAAATTGCATGTTTTATCTAAAAGTAAACAAAGTGGGCTAGAGTGCCATTGATCTGATCTGAGATTTGTTGTAGGCATACACCTGACAAGGGCTAGAGCGCCATTGGTCTGATCTTAGATTTGTTGGGGGCATAAAGCTGACAGGGGCTATAGCGTTAATGGTCTGACCTGAGATTTGTTGGGGTCATAAAGCTGAGAAGGGTTAGAATGCCATTGGTCTGATCTGAGAGCTGTTGTGGTTATACAGCTGACAATGGCTAGAGTGCAATTGGTCTTATCTGAGATTTGTTGGGAGTATATAGCTGACAAGGGCTTGAGCACCATTGGTCTGATCTGAGATTTGTTGGGGGCATACAGCTGACAGGGGCTAGAGAGCCACTGGTATGATCTGAGATTTGTAGTGAGCATACAGCTGACAAGGGCTAGAGCACCATTGGTCTGATCTGAGATTTGTAGGGGGTAAACAGCTGACAAGGGCTACATGTCCATTTGTATGATCTGAGATTTGTTGTGGGCATAAAGCTGTCAGGGGCTAAAGCGCCATTGGTCTGATCTGAGATTGTTGTGAGCATACAGCTGACAATGGCTAGAGCGTCATGGGCCTAATCTGAAATTTGTTGTGAGCATACAGCTGACAGGTACTACAAGACCCTTGGTCTAACCTGAGATTTGTTGGGAGCATAAAGCTGACGGGGGCTAGAGCGCTATTGGTCTGATCTGATATTTGTTGTAGGCAAACAGCTGACAATGGCTACAGGGCACTTGTTCTGATCTGAGATTTGTTGTGGACATACAGCTGACGGGGGCTAGATCACCATTGGTCTGATCTGAAATTTGTTGTAGGCAAACAGCTGACCATGGCTACAGTGTATGTGTTCTGATCTGAGATTTGTTGTGGGCATACAGCTGACAGAGGCTACAAGGCCCCTTGTCTGAGCTGAGATTTGTTGTTGGCATACAGCTGACAAGGGCTAGAGCACCATTGGTCTGATCTAAGATTTGTTGGGGGCATACAGCTGACAGGGGCTAGAGCGCTATTGGTCTGATCTGATATTTGTTGTAGGCAAACAGCTGACAATGGCTACAGGGCACTTGTTCTGATCTGAGATTTGTTGTGGACATACAGCTGACGGGGGCTAGATCACCATTGGTCTGATCTGAAATTTGTTGTAGGCAAACAGCTGACCATGGCTACAGTGTATGTGTTCTGATCTGAGATTTGTTGTGGGCATACAGCTGACAGAGGCTACAAGGCCCCTTGTCTGAGCTGAGATTTGTTGTTGGCATACAGCTGACAAGGGCTAGAGCACCATTGGTCTGATCTAAGATTTGTTGGGGGCATACAGCTGACAGGGGCTAAAGCACCATTGATCTGATCTAAAATTTGTTGTGGTAATACAGCTGACAAGGGTTAGAGAGCCATAGGTCTGATCTGAGATTTGTTGTGGGCATATAGTTGACAAGGGTTGGAGCTCCATTGGTCTGATCTGAGATTTGTTAGGGTCATACAGCTGACAAGGGTTAGACAGTCATAGGTCTGATCTGAGATTTATTGTGGGCATACAGCTCATAAGAGTTAGAGAGTTATAGGTCTGATCTCAGATTTTTTTGTGGGCATACAGCTGAAAAGGGTTGGAGTACCATAGGTCTGATCTGAGATTTCTTGGGGTCATACAGTTGACAAGGGTTAGACAGTCATATGTATGATCTGAGATTTGTTGTGGGCATACAACTGACAAGTGTTAGAGAGCCATAGGTCTGATCTGATATTGTTGTAGGTATACAGCTGGCAAGGGCTAAAGTGCAATTGGTATGATCTGAGATTTGTTGGGGGCATACAGCTGACAAGGGTTAGACAGCCATTGGTCTAATCTGAGATTCGCTGTAGGCATACAGCTGACAAGTGTTAGAGAGCCATATGTCTGATCTGAGATTTGTTGGGGTCATACAGCTGGCAAGGGTTAGACAGCCATAGGTCTGATCTGAGATTTGGTGTGGGCATACAGCTCATAAGAGTTAAAGAGCCATAGGTCTGATCTGATATTTGTTGTGGGTATACAGCTGGCAAGGGCTAAAGTGCCATTGGTCTGATCTGAGATTTCTTGGGGTCATACAGTTGACAAGGGTTAGACAGCTATATGTATGATCTGTGATTTGTTGTGGGCATACAGCTGACAAGGGTTAGAGAGCCATAGGTCTGATCTGAGATTTGTTGTGGGTATACAGCTTGCAAGGGCTAAAGTTCCATTGGTATGATCTGAAATTTGTTGGGGGCATACAGCTAACAAGGGTTAGACAGCCATAGGTCTGATCTGAGATTTGTTGTAGGCATACAGCTGATAAGGGTTAGCGAGCCATAGGTCTGATCTGATATTTGTTGTGGTATACAGCTGGCAAGGGCTAAAGTGCCATAGGTCTGATCTGAGATTTGTTGGGGTCATACAGCTGGCAAGGGTTAGACAGCCATAGGTCTGATCTGATATTGTTGTGGGCATACAGCTGATAGGGGCTTTAGGTCCCTTGGTATGATCTGAGATTTTTTGTAAGCATACAGCTGACAAGGGCTAGAATTGAATTGGTCTGATCTGATTTTTGTTGAGGGCATACAGCTGACAAGGGCTAGAGCGCCATTGGTCTGATCTGAGATTTGTTGGGGGTATACTGCTGGCAAGGGCTAGAGCGCCATTGGTCTGATCTGAGATTTGTTGGGGGCATACAGCTGACAAGGGCTAGAATGCCATTGGTATGATCTGATATTTGTTGTGGGCATACAGCTGAAAAGAGCTAGAGTGCCATTGGTCTGATCTGAGATTTGTTGCACACAGATGACACGAGCTACAGAGACATTGGGCTCATCTGAGATTTGTTCTGTGCATACAGTCCATAAATGGATACTGAACCCACATTTTTTCTTTCAATATTCAGAATGAGCACACAATTTTAAACAACTTTCTAATTTACTCCTGCTATCAATTTTTCTTTGTTCTCTTGGTATCTTTATTTGATAAAGCAGGAATGTAAGCTAACGAGCAGGCCCATCTTTGGTTCAGCACCTGGGTAGTGCTTGCTGATTGGTGGCTAAATGTAGCCAAAAATCATCAAGCGCTACCCAGGTGCTGAACCAAAAATGGGCCGGCTCCTAACCTTACATTCCTGTTTTTTCAAAGAAAGATACCAAGGAAATTAATATAATAGGAGTAAATTAGAAAGTTGCTTAAAATTGTATGCTCTATCTGAAGATTGGGTTCAGTATCCCTTTAAGTTGTACACAGACATACACTTCCTGTTAGCTTCAGGAATAATTAACCTTTTTATCATGCAAAAAAAATAAAAATGTTTTAGCACAAAAATAATTGCAGTAAAAAAGGATTTTAATTTGTTTTAAAAATGTTAAGACTTGGCTGATGTGTTATTCTATATTACCAACACAACAGAAATGTCCCTTTAAGATGTATGTCCCTGAACTGTAAAACAAACTAATTTTGCCAAAAATGTACAATTTTAAAAGCCTTTAAAACATGTATTTTTTCTGCAGATCCTCTGCATTCCAGTGATTATATATACTTCTATACTGTGAGTATATATATATATGTACAATCCATTTAGTTGTGCCACTATATGCACATTTATTCTGTGTAGCCAAAACAGTACAATAAAATGAAATGAAAGAATGGTATATTTCATTTTCCTGAAACTCAGATTCATGAACTAACTGATGCAATATCCTAAATCATTTTAAATCAGTCTTCAAGTCTATCATATTTCTTTGCCAATATCCATATATGAAACCTACACGGTTTTTATTCCATGTCCCTAACTCTTAACTTGCTTATACTCTGCCGATTCCTCACCCATCTCTGATGAACTCAGCTTTTATTTCTGTTTGTCTGCTCACTGATATCCTCTCAGGGATGCCATTATAGTACGCTATTTAAGCATTAGATAGATGTAAAAAAGCACTGAAAAAAATGAGAATAGAATAGATGGAAAATGAATATGAATGAGTGGGTTGTAAAACAGAAGAAAAGTATAAGTTTAACAGTAAAAGTGCCAGACGCCAGTATTAACCCTTTTTACTAGATGGGACTCAGAAATATCTTTATAATAAAATACATGATACTGAGCATCATACAAACTGAGTATTTTTTATGTAATTAAATGTCTTTCCTATTATAGGTACATGAAGCCCAAACATTTTCTTTTATGATTCATATTGTTATAATTTGTTGAAAAGCAGCGATGTTATATATTAACAAGAGCACTAGATGGCAGCGCTATTTCCTGTCATATAGTGCACGCTACATATATAGGTATCTCTTCAACAAAGAATAACAAGAGAATTAAGCAAATTTGATAATAAAAGTAAATTGGAAACTTTTTAAAAATTGTATTCTGTCAAGGTATATGTGAAGATTAATATATATATATTATTATATATTTGGCTATCAGCGCCAAATGATTCATTAATTTATAAGACATTAAATGCTTTGACTGACCAAAGTTCAATCCTCCCCCAATTCTGTTGATTACACAAGATGGGTTACAAAGTCACTTAAAAAGAAATTGCTTTCAAAGTAATCTTAGAAGGGTCACTTCAAAGAAGGATAGATTGTCAGATAGATGACCCCATACAGTGAATAGAGACGTAAATGTCTAAAACTTTTTATTTAAAGCCTAATGAGATGCTCACAATTTCAAGGAAATGGAAATTAGCATGATGGAGCCTCAAAAGTACATGCCCATATATGGGTTTCCTGCCCAAGGTGTAGCCGCTCCGTCTGTGAGAATGTTTGAAAATACAAACATATTCAAGGAATTGTAGCTTTTAACAACTACCTGTTAAATGATCCCCTGTGAGTTGTGTACACATCTTACACAACCATATGTCCAGGCTGTATTTGAATCCATAAATTCTAGACAATGAAAGTGGCCAGGCAGAGACAAATAACATTCATATTTGCTGAGATTGATAAATATTGCAAATAGATATATGAATGTTTAACATTTCTAACAATTATCTCTTTCATTTCAGGCATATAAGAAGTACACATATAATTGATATTTTAAATGATATCCTGTATATTTTATCCTCTCAAAGAGAGATATACAGATATGAAATATTGATCTGTGTGGAATAATAGTCCAATGTAGATATAATTGTGTGAGAACCACATATATCTATGTATGTGATGTTGAGCGGATGGCTGAAGAAGGAAATTGAATCCAGGATAAGGATATTATGATTTTAAATTATTTCCCAAAAGATATGGTTTTAAATGCATTTTATATATTATAAGTGGAATAAATTCACGTGTGGTCTTAAAATAATCAGAATAAATAATGTGACATAATACAGTACATTTGAACATGTAACTTATTAATATAAATAAATTATAACATTTTAAATTACACATTTTAAAGAAATGCTTTTAAATGTTAGAAATGATTAAATGAAACTGTTTGTTTGTCATGCTGCCCCCGATGGCCAAAATCCAGTATAACAGTCAAAAGATTTGACTGTTAAAAGATGCGTTTCCATAGTAACCATGCATCGCCTAGGACCAATCAGAGAGATGCTTCCCAGGTGACCAATGAGATGATCAGTTTCCATAAGGGACTCCCATATTCCTCACCAATGATTAGACAATATAAGCTGTATGCAAGATAGGAGAGGAGGCTGCTGACTATTGCTGAAGGACTAGTAACTAAAATTTTGGCTGCGTTTTGGAAAACAGTTACTATAAGCAAATCAGGCTACCTTTTTCTGATCCATTGCAAATACACTTTTATTTTCATATGAGGTGGAACAAATTTGGGAGCTGAATTATTGATTTGGTCATTTTTGGTGATGTATTTTTGGTGATTTTTAATATTTTAAACAAAGGTAATTGGTAAGATCATAGTCAAATTGTAGTTAATAGATTTAAAGGGGCATGAAACTTGTGTTTCATAGTCCTGTATAGTGTTAAGTTTATCTTTTGTATGCTAAGTAATTTATCTTTGCAAAATATAGATATATATACTGTATATCTTAGAATTGGTTTTAATTATAAGTAACTAAGAATTTATTTAGGCTTAAAAAAATGGGCATTTAAAGTGACTGTTTACATTAAGAATATATGTACTTTTAGTGTCCTAATTAGAATTGTATTAGAATCAATTGTAGCTATATAGCTGATTGTACTGTTTGAATGTTAATAGCTAATATCTTGGAATCTCATTGTGCTAATTGAATGAAATTCAATTGTGAATAAGGCTAGTTCTAAAGGTAAATTTTATGAGCTTTGCATAGCATATTTTAATAGTTTTCAACGTGTATAGTATTGATTCATATTCTGGTTCCTACAAATATATTTCAATGTGTCTATAAATATTAACTAATAAAAAGAATTCAGGAATTTATATTAATTTTATGGTCTTTGGTATATGCATATTTTATTGGGGTTTAGTTTAAAGGATAATTATTAAATATATTGTGTTATAACCCGGCCATATACTGACAATTCTCGATAATAATAAGGAAAGGAACATTTTAGGTTTCATGGAGGCTTAAACACATAATTAAAATGAGCTCTTGACTGACAATGCACCACTGGTCTATAATTGAGCATGCTAAGCCAATCAGGAGTGGCATATGTATGTAGCTGAGGGAGGAAATGCATTCATGCTCTGCATCTGATTTTAGCTATGTGTTTAACTCATTTGTACTGGTAAGCAAGCAATAGGGCAATAAAAAGATTCTCTATTACTTTAGATAATTTAATTTGTGCACCTTTATTTCCCCTTCAAGGGGTATTAAACACTTTTAAGATTTCAATATAAACATGTTTAACCCTTTACCTGCTGAGTCATTTCCAATGCTGTGCTGAGCTGTTTTGGAGTTTTTAGATGCTGCTTCCATTTAAAGGGACATGAAACCCAAAATGTTTCTGTCATGATTCAGATAGAGCATGAAATCAATTTTAAACAACTTTCTAATTGACTTCTATTATCAAATTTTCTTTGTTCTCTTAGTATCTTTTGTTAAAAAGTGACGTAATCTCAGAAGCGTGCGTGATGTGATCACTATTAACATTTATATAGTGGCTTTAATTTAAAATGGTGCTTATGGGCTTTATAACAAGTAGTCCCTAGGCCTTTTTGATACACAGTATATAAAGAAGATGTCCTGACTGATTGACTGTCTCATCAACACCCAGCTGAAACTGTTTAACCTAGGAACGTGAAATTTGGAAGGTACATTATTTTAATGATGTAGGCAATCACTAAGGAATGATTTTTTAAAATTATGTCCCTAAGGGTGTAAAAAAGGGGGTGAATTTTTTTATGAGGATACCTATATCTCAAAAACCGACGATTGTTACTGATGTGAAAATTGTTATTTATATTCTCCTTTAAAAATAAAGAAAAACAAGTTTTACCATTTCCCAAAAATCCACCTAAGAGGGGTGAAAAGGGGGGGGGGTATTTATGAGGATACCTATAGCTCAAAAACACTGAAGAAATGACACTTTGCTACAATGAAAAGTAGTGGGTGTACAGCCTGTATAACAGTGTCAATTTGCTGTCCCCTCAAAATAACTCAACACACAGCCAATAATGTCTAAACCATTGGCAACAAAAGTGAGTACACCCCTAAGTGGAAATGTCCAAATTGGGCTCCATTAGCCATTTTCCCTCCCCGGTGTCATGTGACTCGTTAGTGTTACAAGGTCTCAGGTGTAAATGGGGAGCAGGTGTGTTAAATTTGGTGCTATCGCTCTCACACTGTCTAATACTGGTCACTGGATGTTCAATATGGCACCTCATGGCAAACAACTCTCTGAGGATCTGAAAAAAAGAACTGTTGATCTACATAAAGATGGCCTAGGCTATAAGAAGAAGACCCTGAAACTGAACTGCAGCACGGTGGGCAAGACCATACAGTGGTTTCACAGGACAGATTCCTTTCAGAACAGGCCTCGCCATGGTCGACCAAAGTTGAGTCCACATGCTCAGCGTCATATTCAGATATTGTCTTTGGGAAATAGACGTATGAGTGCTGCCAGCATTGCTGCAGAGGTTGAAGGGGTGGGGGGTCAACCTGTCAGTGCTCAGACCATACGCTGCACACTGCATCATATTGGTCTGCATGGCTGTCATCCCAGATGGAAGCCTCTTCTAAAGATGATGCACAAGAAAGCCCACAAACAGTTTGCTGAAGACAAGCAGACTAAGGACATGGATTATTGGAACCATGTCCTGTGGTCTGATGAGACCAAGAAAAACTTATTTGGTTCAGATGGTGTCAAGCGTGTGTGGTGGCAACCAGGTGAGGAGTACAAAGACAAGTGTGTCTTGCCTACAGTCAAGAATTGTGTTGGGAGTGTCATAGTCTGGGCCTGCATGAGTGCTGCCGGCACTGGGGAGCTACAGAGGTTATTGAGGGAACCATGAATGCCAACATGTACTGTGACATACTAAAGCAGAGCATGATCCCCTCCCTTTGGAGACTGGGCCGCAGGGCAGTATTCCAACATGATAAGGACCTCAAGCACACCTCCAAGATGACCACTGCCTTGCTAAAGAAGCTGAGGATAAAGGTGATGGACTTGCCAAGCATGTCTCCAGACCTAACCCCTATTGAGCTTCTGTGGGGCATCCTCAAACGGAAGGTGTGGGAGCGCAAGGTCGCAAACATCCACCAGCTCCGTGATGGCATCATGGAGTAGTGGAAGAGGACTCCAGTGGCAACCTGTGAAGCTCTGGTGAACTCCATGCCCAAGAGGGTTAAGGCAGTGCTGGAAAATAATGGCGACCACGCAAAATATTGACACTTTGAGCCCATTTTGGACATTTCCACTTAGGGGTGTACTCAGTTTTGTTGCCAATGGTTTAGACATTAATGGCTGTGTGTTGAGTTATTTTGAGGGGACAGCAAATTTACACTGTCATACAGGCTGTACACTCACTGCTTTACATTGTAACAAAGTGTCATTCTTTAGTGTTGTCACATGAAAATATATAATAAAATATTTACAAAAATGTGAGGGTATACTCACTTTTGTGGGATACTATATATATATATATATATATATATATATATATATATAAAATATATACACATAGGCATGCACACACTAATGCAGCTGGTAAGCACCTCTCTATTTGATCTCCCGGAAGCAAGAGGGAGAGTCACTGGTGTCAGGGGCCCGCCACCATTGCTGTAGCTGTCGTTGTGCTTTAATTTGAGCACGGCATAATGGTAGTCTCCATGTCATGCACAGTTTTTTAGCATGATGTCAATAGCTTCAGCAGCACAAGGAGGCAATATCTAAGTGCTCTTGGCAATTACTGTCTCCCTGCACTGCAGCAGGCAGCCTGTGTGGGTGGGGCTGGGAGCCACTGCTTCCTGTCCACATGTAGAGGGTTTGATTTCTTTAATTTACAATTTATACTAAGTTTGTGTGCCTGGTTATCACTACTAAGAAATGTTTGTATTTTGTGTCATATTTGTTGAGTATGTATCTTTCCTTAAAACGTTTTGTTTGGTTATATTTTCATTATCATGGATACAGATGAATCTTCTTTCTTTTCATGTATTTTGTCACCTAATAAAATCTCTGGGTGCACACCCTAATGAAATCTGCTTTGCACACACACACACACACACACACACACACATATATATATATATATATATATATATATATATATATATACACAGTGTATATATATATATATATATATATATATATATATATTATATATATATATTATATATATGATAGGTGAGGGTTTTAGGTAGTTGCGCCACAACAAGAGTAATAGTAGTATAGCGGTGAAATGCCCTTAGAGGATGTCCAGTGCCTGCTGCTATCAGTGTTGTCTAATTCCTCCTGAATCAGACTAAAATTGTGAGACTTGTGATTGAGAGTGTTTTCTAATAGCGCTTGCAGAAGATGTTCCTCACAGGCAAAAAGGGGAGAGAGGAAAACAGAAATGGGAATATTCCCAGATGAATGAGGTTAATGAAAGGAGATTTTAGACAATAATAAATGCTCACCTGTTAGATCACAGGGACCAGCAATCAACGACGAATGGAAATGGATGGTGTGTATAAACACCAAAGCACATGTGCAGGAGACAAAACAAATATGCGCCCCAAAGGGATATCAATGTGTATATTAATATCTCCTAATAACAACCGGAGGCTGCTTGTGGGAACCTCCAATTCTTACCACACTGTATAAGTGGACAGAGGGTAAAGAGGAAGGAAGTTCCTATTTAATATAAGCTGATACACAAAGAACAAAACATATTGAATAAAAACATATTGAAAAAATATATATATATGCGAGAATAAGAAAATTAAAAACAAATATAATTTATTAATATACTATTAAAAAATATATATGACTTATTTAAAAAACATATATATGTAAAAAAGGGGGTTGTATAAAAAATCAGAAAAATACATAAAACGCTTATTATAATAATGTGGTGAATAGGTAGCCACGGAGCGAGTATGGTGCCGAAAGGGTGGCAGGAATAACTTACTTTAAAGATAGAGCTGAGGAGTGTGCCCAATGCGGAGTTCCTGGGGTTTAAAATGGATGTGGGAAAAAAACAACAATTGAGACCACCGGCGCTGCCCGGTGCAGCTCGGTCTCGGTTTGTGATTCGGAATTCCGGAAGTGACGTCACGAACGTGCGTCACGTGCCTTACGCGTTTCGTGAGCGTATCAGCTCACTTCATCAGAGGCATGAAGTGAGCTGATACGCTCACGAAACGCGTAAGGCACGTGACGCACGTTCGTGACGTCACTTCCGGAATTCCGAATCACAAACCGAGACCGAGCTGCACCGGGCAGCGCCTGTGGTCTCAATTGTTGTTTTTTTCCCACATCCATTTTAAACCCCCAGGAACTCCGCATTGGGCACACTCCTCAGCTCTATCTTTAAAGTAAGTTATTCCTGCCACCCTTTCGGCACCATACTCGCTCCGTGGCTACCTATTCACCACATTATTATAATAAGCGTTTTATGTATTTTTCTGATTTTTTATACAACCCCCTTTTTTACATATATATGTTTTTAAATAAGTCATATATATTTTTTAATAGTATATTAATAAATTATATTTGTTTTTAATTTTCTTATTCTCGCATATATATATTTTTTCAATATGTTTTTATTCAATATGTTTTGTTTTTTGTGTATCAGCTTATATTAAATAGGAACTTCCTTCCTCTTTACCCTCTGTCCACTTATACAGTGTGGTAAGAATTGGAGGTTCCCACAAGCAGCCTCCGGTTGTTATTAGAAGATATTAATATACACATTGATATCCCTTTGGGGCGCATATTTGTTTTGTCTCCTGCACATGTGCTTTGGTGTTTATACACACCATCCATTTCCATTCGTCGTTGATTGCTGGTCCCTGTGATCTAACAGGTGAGCATTTATTATTGTCTAAAATCTCCTTTCATTAACCTCATTCATCTGGGAATATTCCCATTTCTGTTTTCCTCTCTCCCATTTTTGCCTGTGAGGAACATCTTCTGCAAGCGCTATTAGAAAACACTCTCAATCATATATATATATATATATATATATATATATATATATATATATATATATATATATAAAAGTATTAACAAGTAGGGACTGCACTCGCTGGATTTTGCGTACCCCGAAACGCCACCATTGAATAAATAAGTTATTATTTGAACTGAATCCAGCGAGTGCAGTCCCTACTTGTTGATACTTATTGAAATTTTGACTGAGCACCCTGGTTGCTGACTATCTATGAATTGTGAGTGCAGATACACAGTGGAAATATATATATATATATATATATATATATATATATATATATATATATATATATATATACTGTATATATCCATCTCTCTAACACTTTCTTCATTTACTACGCTTCTCTTCCTCAGAAATTCTCTAGCCAGTAAACATCCATGTATTGCCATCCAGGACACAGCCTTATTTTGATTTAAAACATCATTTATATTTGCCCTCTTCCAAACATCCACATTCTCTTTATCAACCAGAATTCTCATAACCATTTTCTTTTCACACCACTCTTCTCTAGTTACATGAACCAAATTTAAACCCCTCACCCACTTCTCAATACTTACATAAAATTATGGCACTTCAAAACTGTGAGAAACTTACAGAGAACTACACTCTGGCCGGGCCTCCCGGTCTTGACAAACGCAGAGAGTGACTATTCCACATGGGATGCCGAGACTCAACTCCTTCTACTCTTGCTGCAGCTTCCCCTAGGTGCATATGGCCACATGCTGCTGGTATTTAAAGGGGTCATGTCCTAATTACCGGAACTCCCACCTGGAGGACTCAGGTGTGGCAGTTCCTATAAAAGCTCTGGGCTTAGCTATTGCTGTTCTACCTTGTTTCTGGATCCTGTAAGCCAAAACATACTTACCTGATACCTGTGTACATTTTATGGTTCTCAGGTTTAGGCCTCTGTTTTTCCTTATGGAGCATACTGGTTTTGTCCTCACTACTGCCACTACCTTGAATGTTAGTTCCTTAGATGCCAGATCCTCTAAACACTTTTCTACTAATATTAAGTGTGTTTTTTGCAAGATTGCTAATGTAAAACCCCCTGCTCAGCTTTGGAACTCTTGTATGGATCATTTAATTTATCCGAATCAGACCAATACTGCTATTGCTTCTATGGTATCTATCCTCCCTTTATTTGTTCTATGCAAGGAGCTCTTCAATCGGTTTATGTTTATCCATCATTTAAGTTATCTGATTTAAATAAATCAAACGGCCAGATTACGAGTTTTGCGGTAACAGGGGTGCGGTACTAACTTGCACTTTATTCTCACCGCTCACTTACATATAGCGCTGGTATTACAGGTTTTTACAAACCCAGCATTAACAGGCAAAAAGTGAGCGTAGAGCAAAATTGTGCTCAATACCGCACTTCAATACCAACGCTGCTTAAGTCAGCGGTGAGCTGGTTGTACGTGCTGGTGCACGATTTCCCCATAGAAATCAATGGGGAGAGCCGGCTGAGAAAAAGTCTGACACCTGCAAAAAAGCAGCGTTTAGCTCATTAACGCAGCCCCATTGATTCCTCTGGGGAAACACATTTTATGTTTACACCAAACACCCTATCATGAACCCGAGTCTAAACACCCCTAATCTTACACTTATTAACCCCTAATCTGCCGCTCCGGACATCGCCACCACCTACATTATACTTATTAAAGGGACAGTCTACCATAAAATTGTTATTGTTTTAAAAGATAGATAATCCCTTTATTACCCATTCCCCAGTTTTGCATAACCAACACAGTTATATTAATATACTTTTTACCTCTGTTATTACCTTGTATCTAGGAACCTTCTTCCAGCCCCCTTATCACATGACTGTGACTGTTTATTATCTATTGTCTTGCATTTAGCATTGTTTTGTGCTAAATCTTAAATAACCCCCTGTGCCTGAACACAGTGTTATCTATATGGCCCACGTGTACTTTCTGTCTCTTTGTGTTGTCAAGAGATTTAAAAATCATGTGATAAGAGGCAGCCCTCAAAGGCTTAGAAATTAGCATATGAGCCTACCTAGGTTTAGTTTAAACTAAGAATACCAAGAGAAAAAAAAGCAAATTTGATTATAAAAGTAAATTGGAAACTTGATTAAAATTAAAAGTCCTATCTGAATAATGAAAGTTTAATTTATACTAGACTGTCCCTTTAACCCCTAATCTGCCGCCCCCAACGTTGCCGTCACTAGAATAAACATATTACCCCTAAACCACCGCACTCCCGCCTCACAAACATTAGTTCAATATTATTAACCCCTAATCTGCCGTCCCTAACATCGCCGCCACCTATCTACATTTATTAACCCCTAATCTGCCGCCCCCAACGTCGCCGACACTATACTAAATTTATTAACCCCTAAATCTAAGTCTAACCCTAACACCCCCTAACTTAAATATAATTAAAATAAATATAAATAAAACCTACTATTAATAAATAAATAATTCCTATTTAAAACTAAATACTTACCTATAAAATAAACCCTAAGCTAGCTACAATATAACTAATAGTTACATTTTATCTAGATTAGGGCTTATTTTTATTTTACAGGCAAGTTTGTATTTATTTTAACTAGGTAGAATAGTTACTAAATAGTTATTAACTATTTACTAACTACCTAGCTAAAATAAATACAAATTGACCTGCAAAATAAAACCTAACCTAAGTTACACTAACACCTAACACTACACTACAATTAAATACAATTACCTAAAATAAATACAATTAACTAAATTCAATAAAATTAGCTAAATTACCAAAAAAAACAAACACTAAATAACAGAAAATAAAAAACAAATTACAGGATCTTTAAACTAATTACACCTAATCTAATAGCCCTATCAAAATAAAAAAAAAGCCCACCCAAAATAATAAAAACCCCTAGTCTAAACTAAACTACCAATAGCCCTTAAAAGGGCCTTTTGCGGGGCATTCCCCCAAAGAAATCAGCTCTTTTACCTGTAAAAAAATTACAAACAACCCCTCCAACAGTAAAACCCACCACCCACACAACCAACCCCCCAAATAAAACCCTAACTCTAAAAACCTAAGCTCCCCATTGCCCTGAAAAGGGCATTTGGATGGGCATTGCCCTTAAAAGGGCATTTAGCTCTATTGCGGCCTAAAGTCCTAACCTAAAAATAAATCCCACCCAATACCCTTAAAAAATCCTAACACTAACCCCCGAAGATCCACTTACCTGGAGAAGTCTTCATCCAAGCGGCAAGATGTCCTCAACGAAGCCATCAGAAGTGGTCCTCCAGAAAGGCAGAAGTGGTCCTCCAGATGGGCAGAAATCTTCATCCAGACAGCAACTTCTATCTTCATCCATCCGGCGTGGAGCGGGTCCATCCTCAAGACATCCAACGCAGAGCATCCTCTTCTTCCGATGGACTAACGACGAATGAAGGTTCCTTTAAATGGCGTCATCCAAGATGGCGTCCCTTAGATTCCGATTGGCTGATAGAATTATATCAGCCAATCGGAATTAAGGTAGAAAAAATCCTATTGGCTGATTAGATCAGCCAATAGGCTTGAGCTTGCATTCTATTGGCTGATTGGATCAGCCAATAGGATTGAACTTCATCGGAAGAAGAGGATGCTCTGCGTCGGATGTCTTGAAGATGGACCCGCTCCACGCTGGATGGATGAAGATAGAAGATGCTGTCTGGATGAAGACTTCTGCCCATCTGGAGGACCAGTTCTGCCCATCTGGAGGACCACTTCTGCCGGCTTCATTGAGGACATCTTGCCGCTTGGATGAAGACTTCTCCCGGTAAGTGGATCTTCGGGGGTTAGTGTTAGGATTTTTTAAGGGTGCATTGGGTGGGTTTTATATTTAGGTTAGGGCTTTGGGCCGCAATAGAGCTAAATGCCCTTTTAAGGGTAAAGCCCATCCAAATGCCCTTTTCAGGGCAATGGGGAGCTTAGGTTTTAAGAGTTAGGGTTTTATTTGGGGGGTTGGTTGTGTGGGTGGTGGGTTTTACTGTTGGGGAGGTTGTTTGTAATTTTTTTTACAGGTAAAAGAGCTGATTTCTTTGGGGCAATGCCCCACAAAAGGCCCTTTTAAGGGCTATTGGTAGTTTAGTTTAGGCTAGGGGTTTTTATTATTTTGGGTGGGCTGTAATTTGTTTTTTATTTTCTGTAATTTAGTGTTTTTTTTGTGTGGTAATTTAGCTAATTTTATTGAATTTAGTTAATTGTATTTATTTTAGGTAATTGTATTTAATTGTAGTGTAGTGTTAGGTGTTAGTGTAAGTTAGGTTAGGTTTTATTTTGCAGGTCAATTTGTATTTATTTTAGCTAGGTAGTTAGTAAATAGTTAATAACTATTTAGTAACTATTCTACCTAGTTAAAATAAATACAAACTTGCCTTTAAAATAAAAATAAACCCTAAGATAGATACAATGTAACTATTAGATATATTGTAGCTAGCTTAGGGTTTATTTTACAGGTACTGTAAGTATTTATTTTTAAATAGGAATTATTTAATTATTAATAGTAGGTTTTATTTATATTTATTTTAATTATTTTTAGGTTTTACATTTAATATAGTGGTGGTGATGTTAGAGGGCGACAGATTAGGGTTTAATAAATGTAGGTAGGTGGTGGCGATGTTAGAGACAGCAGATTAGGGGTTAATAATATTTAACTAGTGTTTGCGAGGCAGGAGTACGGCGGTTTAGAGGTTAATATGTTTATTCTAGTGGCGGCGATGTCCGGAGCGGCAGATTAGGGGTTAATATTTTTATTTTAGTGTTTGCCATGCGGGAGGGCCTCGGTTTAGGGGTTAATAGGTAGTTTATGGGTGTTAGTGTACTTTTTAGCACTTTAATTATGAGTTTTATGCTATGGCTTTGTAGTGTAAAACTCATAACTACTGACTTTAATATGCGTTAGGAATCTTGGCAGGATAGGGTGTACCGCTCACTTTTTGGCCTCTCAGGACAAGCTCGTAAATACCAGCGCTATGTGAGTCCCATTGAAAATAGACTATACGCAAATTGCGTAAGTTAATTTGCAGTAAGGCCAAAAAAGGGTGCGGTGTCCCTAAATCTGCATGACTCGTAATACCAGCGGTAGTGAAAAAGCAGCGTTATAACCTGATAACGCTGCTTTTTCAGTATAACGCAAAACTCGTAATCTAGCCATTAGTTTGTTAAAATGCATATTTCAGACTCTGGTTTTTCAGATTTATCCTCAGAGGGTGACATATTTTCAGATGATCCGGAGTTTTTCTTTGATCAAGATACAGAATCATGCTTTTTATGTTTAGACCTGAAGAAAGACCCTAAGGATTTTTAACCTACAGCTTAGTCACTGGTGATTTTTCAGATTCCTGATGCTATTTCTAAAATATTCTCTTTAGAGTGGTCTAAGCCTGGATTCCCCTTTAAGCTAGCTTTAATATTTTAAGTGTGTTCCCTTTACCTACATCTTACATAGAGCTAGACAAGGCTATTTCTAGACTTGTGCAGTGGCGAAAAATTTGGTTCGGATCGATTCTGACCGATTCGAATTTCGGTTCGGACAGATTCGAATTTGTAAGAAATTGAATGAATTTGTTTCGGATTCATTCGGATTCTTTTGGATTCGTGGGAAATTCGGTTCGATTTGGTTCGAATCGATTCGAAATTTCGGTCAGTGTTGGGATGTGCTGTGTATTACACTAGTATACTGTACAATACTAGTGTAATACACGGCCATCCGAATCCATCCGAATCTACAGAATAAATTCAAATCGGTTCGGATTTATTCGGTAGATTCGGCACTACCGCAATTCGGAAAATCGAATCGATTCGAATCTCCGAATTCGACAAATTCATCCGAATTTCGATTCGGACTGAATCGAATTGCACATGTCTAGCTATTTCTACTTTGGCTAACAGTTCTTCTATTCCTCTTGAGGATAGTACTTCTTTTATTAGACTCTATGGATAGGATTTTAGAGTCTTTTTCATTGAAAGGTTTTTCAGCAAATGGGTTTCCTTTTTGAGAAAGCAATTAGTATTGCTTGTTTTGCCGCTGCCTCTTCTCTTTGGCGTGATAGCTTATTTGAACAGTTTTCAGATTAATATGCTGTTGCAGAGTTTTATATTTAATTAAGACTACTCATGTCAGCTAATGCTTTAAAGTGTGACGCTTCTTTTGATATTATGTTTGTGCCAAAAATATGTCATTAGCAGTCCTGACTAGGAGGGAGCAGCAGTTCATTGTTGCCCAGTGGTTAGCACAGCCACCTAGCAACCAGGATATTGAGGGTTCAGATCCTTCTAAGGTTACTGATGTCTTAATAGACATGGTTTCTAAGTCTAGACTTTTCTCCCTTACTTTTCAGGGAAATATTTTCTTTGGGCCAGGTTTGAGTGCTAAAATGTATTCTGTGACTGGAGGTAAAGGAGCTTTTCTCCCTCAGATCAAGTAGTCTAAGAGGGTAAGAGCACTTCCTTCCATTTTCGTTCCTTTTGTAAATCTAACAATCAAAAGTTTTCTCTTCTTTCAGAATAGAGCCCTTTCAAATTTGAATTAGATTAAGTCTAAAACGGTCTAAGAAACATGTCTTCTCTATTTAGTACAGCCCCTGATCTAAAACTTCTGTTTAAAAAGCATATATTATGCCTTTTTTTGTTTTAGGGATTTGGTTTCAATCTGTTCTAGATACTTGAGTTCTGTTTCATGTTCCAAAGAATCCTTTAAAGGCAAGAGCCTTCTTTCAGTTAATCTTAGATCTGGAATATATGGGAATAATAGTCACAATTATAAGGTTGGAACAAGATCAGAGATTTTATTTCAACCTTTTCATTGTTCCTAAGGAAGAGGCCAGATCTGGATTTTAATACTTTAATCAATAGATTAGGTGTGAAGCATCTCTTCATATCCCTATCCACAGGGAACATTATCAGTTTCTAAGATTTGCATTCCTGGACAAGCATTTGAATTATTTTGTTATTCCGTTTGGTCTGGCTATTGCTTTCAGATTTTTTTGAAACGTTCTGGTGTAAGAATATATCTATAACCATACTGACTCCATTTTGTACCTATACAGCCATTCTAAACTAGCACTCACCTAGATTAACAAGTTTTGCACTATAGAGTGTGCGAAACGAACGCAACAAAAGTTGCGTTATTTCACCCTCCATATCGCTGCCATTACAAGTTTTTAAAAAGCCACTTTGTGCGTGCGATATGGTTGCGTTGAGCTCCATATTGCACAAATAGTTAGGCTAGCAGAATGCTTGGATGTATGGTAGAGGTATTTGCAGCAGAAATAGTAAGGTTCTTATGCCACTTTATAGATCATTAGTTAGGCCTCATCTTGAGTATTGTGTACAGTTCTGGAGGCCTATCTTCAGAAGGATATTAACAAACTTGGAATCTGTGCAAAGGAGGGCTACCAAAATGGTACATGGTCTAAAAAATAAAACTTACCAGGATAGGCTCAATGACCTAAATATGTATAGCTTAGAGGAGAGAAGGGAAAGAGGATGATATGATAGCAACTTTCAAGTACATTAAGGGTTTTAGTAAAACTGAGGCTGTGGGTATTTTACATAAAATGGAAAATTCAAGAACAAGGGGTCTGAGCTCAAGCTAAAGGGTAGTAGATTCAGGAATAAACTTCCTCAAGAGGTAGTAGCTAACAAACACTGTGGGGGACTTTAAAAATGCATTGGACAAGCATAGGGCTATCCTACGAACTAGATAAGTTTATACTGTTAGGTAAGGTCGGGCAGACTTGCTGGGCCTATGGCTCTTATCTGCCGTCAATATGTTTCTATGTTTCTATGTTTCTAACCGTAACCCTAAACCTAACCCTAACTGTAACCCTAACCCTAAACCTAACACCTCCTATTTTAACATAATTAAAATAGACCTAAATTAAAGGTTACAATTATTGAACTAAATAATACCTATTTAAAACTAAATACATACTTACCTATGACATAAAACCTAAGCTAGCTACAATATCACTAATAGTTATATTGTAGCTATCTTGGATTTTATTTTTATTTCACAGGTAAGTTTGTATTTATTTTAACTAGGTAGACTAGTTAGTAAATAGTTATTAACTATTTACTAACTACCTAGTTAAAATAAATACAAACTTACCTGCCTTCCACTAAAACCTAACATTACAAAAATAAAAAAACTACCATTACAAAAAAATAAAAAACACTAAAATTACAAAATATAAAAAACCTACCATTACAAAAAATAACAAACGAACTTATCCAAAACAATAAAAATTATTCCTATTCTAATACCACATTTAAAAAAAAAACACCCCAAAATAAAAAACCCTAATCTATAATAAACTACCAAGGGCCCTTAAAAGGGCCTTTTGTAGGCCCTTAAAAGGGCCTTTTATAGGGCATTGCCCTAAAAAAATCAGCTCTTTTTCTACAAAAGAAAAACAAACACCCCCCTAACAGTATACAAACCCCCCACCCCCAAACCCACAAAATAAAAATAAAGTAAAACCTAATCTACCCATTGCCCTGAAAAGGGCATTTGTAAGGGCATTCAGCTCTTTTGCTGCCCATTAAAAATAAAAAATGGCAATTCTAAAAAAAAAAAAACCCAAAAAGAAAAAAAAATATTACACAAAATAACAAATTATCCAAAATAATAAAAATTATTCCTATTCTAATACCCTGTTTTAAAAAAAAACACCCCAAAATAAAAGAACCCTAATCTATAATAAACTACTTATAGCCCTTAAAAGGGCCTCTTGTAGGCCATTGCCCTGAAAAGGGCATTTGTATGGGCTTTGCCCTTAAAAGGGCATTCTGCTCTTTTAAGATAGTCCAAACCCTAATCTAAATCGCGCACAGAGTTGTGTCTGTACAAGAAAGATCATTCCAATGGTGGTTTCATGAAAGTTTACTGCAAAATGTTTCTCTTTGATCTAATCATAGACCTAGGAGAGATGTACTTGCTACTGGCTTTGTAGCATATGGTAGTATGATTGGCTCTACTGCACAAATAAATTCTGAAATATTTAGATATAAATGAGCAAATCTTGCCTATTATGCGGCTACAGGCTTAGATACTTAATATGAGATTAACAATATTGCTAATCTCTAGCAATATCAAACATATGTTATGGTGGATATTACTAATATTATTGAAGATAAATTTAATGTTTTAGTAAATTAATTATATAATTTTACACATGAAACAGTCTGGACTATGTTATGCTCTCAAGTATAATCTGATTTATCTAGTGACTTAAAAAATCAGTTTCAGAGTTTATGGTCTGTAAAGTGGCTGGCTTCTTTAAGTTTAGCTGCATCAGTCACTAATTTTTGCTAAGTCAGTCACTAATTTTGCCATCACACATCTTTTATGGTGGTAATTTTATCTGACTGTACCACTGAATTTTGTATGATTCGTACATTAATTCCTTGGTCCGGTAAAGATACTATTATTTATCACTTAGTAACAATTGGTCTTCTTGCTGATGGTTCATTATTATTTCCAGTATTGTCACATCAATGGGTGTCACATAACATTGATAAGTCAAAATGGACACTTGTTGATGTATCATTGTGTCATTCCAATGCAAATTTGTTTATCTGTTCCCTTTCACAATTCCATACAACTAATGAAACATGTTGGAAAAATCTAAAGTCTTGTACCTTACAAGGTCATTTTAATGTACTTAGCCCAGAATTTTATTTGGAATCTGACAGAATTTGTTTTCATTTATTTAATTCTGATTCTATTATATTCCAAACACGGGATCATTTATTTGCTAGTTGTCACTTATTACCTGGTACATGATGTAATACTATTCCACCTAATTATATTGCATCTTTTACATGGAATTTTACCATGCCCCATACTCTTAATTTTACTTAAATTATACATGGGCTTCATGTTATGAATGTCTGCTGTTTCTTTGGGTACGGGCTCACAAATGAAGAAATGGGTATCAGCTAAGTGCTTATATATACAATTACTGCCCCTCGTTAAAAAAATCCCTCAAAAATATTTCTCGTAGACCACAGCTGACAACATGAACAAGGAATTTTAAACTCAGATACTTCTAGTGTTTTACAGGATGCAAATATATCCTTGGTGAATTTGTATTTGGATATAGTAGTAACACGCCTACTCAATTTTTTAATATTATGTTACACCCTGTTATTGTATTCAACTCCCCCCCCCCCCCTGTTGTTTTACATTTGTCTGATCGTTCAATTTTTATGTGCTGGTTGTGTTTGTTCTAAAAAGCATTAAACAAAAATTAGTAAGACAAATTACATTCTCTGGAACATCTTAATTCACAACAGAAACATTATGTACATTTATATTCTGCTTATTCAGTTTCACTTGACACCACTAGGCTTCCTAATCCAATTTGACTGACGTATAGCATAATTTGATATTAATATTGTAAACTTATACTTTCTTTTAATTTTCTAGGACACTCCTCACTATTTTTTCTTGGTGTCTGGATTGAATTCTCTTGATTTGCACTTGGGCGCCTCTGAATTGATCTGCCTGACTACTACTGGACATGCTAAGGCCTTGTGACACGTTTACCTATGGTTGCTGCACTCACTACCTGCAACCAACTGTGTCATCTGTTGTCAATGTCTACTTGATTATTCCTTGGCCTTTTTCAGTGGTTAAATACACTCTTGTTCTTGTTGTAAGCATTAACACATGTTGTATTTCTTGCTGGAACTGCTCATACAGACTTTATTGCCATCATTTTCTGCTCCAACTTTCTCTTACTACTACTACTGAACTTTCTCTGCTATAACTCTACTGTTGATTTGATTCCTTCAATGGAAGACTTGGACATGTCATGCTGATGAACAATGTATTGTTGGAACATTCTTTATCTAGTGTATGACGTCAAATCCACTGTCTCTTGTTTGAAATATGTCTGGTATATGTCTGGTAGTTTCTTCTGTCTTGGTCCTTTGTGCTTTGTCATTGGAATTGTGTCTTTGACAAAAAGAGAAGAAAGTGGGGAATGTGGAGTTATAAAATATAAAATGTGAGAATGTAGACTTATAAGTGTAATTAAAATAGATAGGATTAGTCAGAATTAGGATTAGTTAGCAATGGTTTAATCCCTTTACATAGGGCATTAGATTTAGAAACTGTGACATTAACATTCAGTTGCTCTTGTCAATCAAAACACTACTTACTGCTATCTACACACAAATTATTATTAACGTACTATGATACTGCCCATGAGCAAAGTTAAAATAGAATTATCTGTACGTCAGCCAAATTATAAAGACTTAAAAAGGATGTTTATAAAAGCATTGAACTGGAATTAACTGTTGTTATCTGTTACCTTTAGATCTCAAGGTATGTATTGATTTTCACTTGTGATAATTAATAAATTGATTTATGTCAACTAATAATATTTGATAGATATGAGTATCAATATAATCTGTTAGATAACCCAGATATTTGTCTATAATTAGTTTAATCTAGTCAAGGCATATAATATTTATATTTAAATAAGAATAATTCTTACTGCATCTTTCTCTCTTCTTACTACCTTTGTGAGAATCATACATCTGTTGCCAATCACTCATTAGTAACATCCCCTAGGCTGAGGAATATGACATATGTGTAATGACATAAGTGCTTTCAATTAAAATGGCCTAAAGAAATCATGTTCAATATTATGTAGGCAGACATGGTTGCTGTCCAACCACCAGTCAGGAACAATCTTCATTAAGCTTACAGATTGTATTTTTGTAATGAAGGGAGATTTAGGCCTGCAAAGTCCCTGAGCTGGGAGAGTTTATGTATAGAGTTTAGATTTCAATTTACCCCATAAAAATATTTTTAAGGCTTTATGCAAGCCTTTTACATCATTGTTCTTTAAAAAGAGAGGTACATTTTGCTTAACATACAGTAGTTTTCGTAATGTCACCATTTTAATTAAGTTAATTTTCCAGCAAGAGTCAATGTTAGGGTTGCCAATTTCTTAAAATCTGCCTGAATTGTATTAATAACAACACAGAGGTTTTCTTCATACCAATCCTCTAGTCGACAGCTTACATTGATCCCAAATATATATATTTTTTTAATAATTTTTTATTGAGATATTCGTCAAATACATACAATAATTTGATGTCCAATACTGAGCAATAAAAAAATAAGGTGGATACAGTGTGCATATATTGTACAATGAACTAAACAAAAGTAAGCTGTTTAAATTAGGATATTCGTCAAATACATACAATAATTGATGTCCAATACTGAGCAATAAAAAAATAAGGTGGATACAGTGTGCATATATTGTACAATGAACTAACAAAAGTAAGCTGTTTAAATTAGGATGCAGTACAGTCCCCCGAATGTGACCTGAACATGTAAACTCTATTAGTAGCCAACCTTCCAACCCATTTATAAGCAAAGTGTACATACACACAGAGCAATAATATTATATTGCTAAGTTGATATGGCTTCTTTGTAAAGCTACTATCAATGAGGGACTCAAATAAATCTTAGTCAAGAACATTGGTCTAGTTGCAATCCTTTTATATATAACCTTCAGTAGTAACATATTTGGACATATGATATCTCTTTTCCTAAATATAATCTAGATATGTGGTAACTACTTAACCGGACGCTTTTGGGCCAACTGAAATACTAAAATCATGTTGAATGGTAGCTACCTTGGGGCCACTCTTGGCTACATGGTGTCATTTTGTAAGTTGAGTATATGGCATAGTTATGTGTGTTCCTTAACTTTAAACAACAAGTTATTTAAAAAAAAAAAAAAAAAACCCAGTGAAAGGTGTCAAAGAGCTATAAGCGGGGTCCCTTTTGTTTGCGGATTTTCAGGAAATATAATAGGGGTGCTGATCATGGGAACCTCATAGAGTGCATAGGTTAGGGCTTCATTTAGAGAGGTAGAGGTAACCCTCACTAAGGGATGTGCATATCAATTCTAACCTCCTAGTCTACTGAAGTGCTACTCATTTACATATGAAGAGATCTACATTGAGTTATAGGAGGCTATGTCTTGAGACTAGTATTAGGGGAATAAGATATACTAATTAGTAATTATGTATTAAATATGACAGCATCGGATGCACTTTAATATGGTATATAGAATAGTCACTGTATGCCCAGGTCAGAACTCAATAGAAATACAGACATAAAACGATCCTAAGCATTTCTGTTTAGGTCAAGAGACTCCCTTACGAAGTATTGTCTGGTTTAGACCCTAGGCATAATCAACGAACCTAGAGCTATATAGACATTACAAACATTTGCCTGTAGTACATAGAGTGAGACAGTATTATGTTTATTGAGGCAATTCTTCACGCATAGCGAAACACAGCCTGCTATTGCCTGCTATTAGAAGGGCAGTTCTCATAAAGCAAGACATATCAATATTTATGAAATTATACAATAACGCATATAGTACCCTTTATGAACATTTTTACGTGAACCAGAGGATCTGGGTCAGAACCTAACACATTATATATATATATTATATATATATATATACACACACAAAAACGATCATTAACAATTCTGTGTGGATCAGGAGGCTCCATTACAAGATGTTGTCTGATTTAGACCCATAGGCAAAAATTATACAACCTAGAGAGATATAAACATTACAAATATTTGTCTGTGTGACATAGATTTAGGACAGCATTGTGTCAATTGAGACAGATCTTCAAGCATAGTGAAACACAGAATACCTTATCTGCTAGTGGAAAGAAATTACTCGTTAAACAAAATGTACCAATGTTTACAATCTTATATAAATACACATAAAATACCCCTCATGGACATTTTTATGTGAACCAGGAGATTAAAATGTAGCATATTCGCTGGATCAAGCTCTTTAGTCAAGTTTTTTAAGGCCTTATATACAGGGAGTGCAGAATTATTAGGCAAATGAGTATTTTGACCACATCATCCTCTTTATGCATGTTGTCTTACTCCAAGCTGTATAGGCCCGAAAGCCTACTACCAATTAAGCATATTAGGTGATGTGCATCTCTGTAATGAGAAGGGGTGTGGTCTAATGACATCAACACCCTATATCAGGTGTGCATAATTATTAGGCAACTTCCTTTCCTTTGGCAAAATGGGTCAAAAGAAGGACTTGACAGGCTCAGAAAAGTAATAAATAGTGAGATATCTTGCAGAGGGATGCGGCTCTCTTAAATTGCAAAGCTTCTGAAGCGTGATCATCGAACAATCAAGCGTTTCATTCAAAATAGTCAACAGGGTCGCAAGAAGCGTGTGGAAAAAACCAAGGCGCAAAATAACTGCCCATGAACTGAGAAAAGTCAAGCGTGCAGCTGCCAAGATGCCACTTGCCACCAGTTTGGCCATATTTCAGAGCTGCAACATCACTGGAGTGCCCAAAAGCACAAGGTGTGCAATACTCAGAGACATGGCCAAGGTAAGAAAGGCTGAAAGACGACCACCACTGAACAAGACACAAGCTGAAACCGTCAAGACTGGGCCAAGAATTATATCTCAAAACTGATTTTTCTAAGGTTTTATGGACTGATGAAATGAGAGTGAGTCTTGATGGGCCAGATGGATGGGCCCGTGGCTGGATTGGTAAAGGGCAGAGAGCTCCAGTCCGACTCAGACGCCAGCAAGGTGGAGGTGGAGGTACTGGTTTGGGCTGGTATCATCAAAGATGAGCTTGTGGGGCCTTTTCGGGTTGAGGATGGAGTCAAGCTCAAGTCCCAGTCCTACTGCCAGTTTCTGGAAGACACCTTCTTCAAGCAGTGGTACAGGAAGAAGTCCTGCATCCTTCAAGAAAAACATGATTTTCATGCAGGACAATGCTCCATCACACGCGTCCAAGTACTCCACAGCGTGGCTGGCAAGAAAGGGTATAAAAGAAGAAAATCTAATGACATGGCCTCCTTGTTCACCTGATCTGAACCCCATTGAGAACCTGTGGTCCATCATCAAATGTGAGATTTACAAGGAGGGAAAACAGTACACCTCTCTGAAACAGTGTCTGGGAGGCTGTTGTTGCTGCTGCACGCA
This sequence comes from Bombina bombina, assembly GCF_027579735.1. NCBI lineage: Eukaryota > Metazoa > Chordata > Amphibia > Anura > Bombinatoridae > Bombina > Bombina bombina. The sequence continues at coordinate 343,957,423 of NC_069502.1, read as the reverse complement.
ATGTTGATGGTGAACAGATCAAAACACTGACAGAATCCATGGATGGCAGGCTTTTGAGTGTCCTTGCAAAGAAAGGTGGCTATATTGGTCACTGATTTGTTTTTGTTTTGTTTTGAATGTCAGAAATGTATATTTGTGAATGTTGAGATGTTATATTGGTTTCACTGGTAAAATAAATAATTGAAATGGGTATATATTTGTTTTTTGTTAAGTTGCCTAATAATTATGCACAGTAATAGTCATCTGCACACACAGATATCCCCCTAAAATAGCTATAACTAAAAACAAACTAAAAAACTGCTTCCAAAACTATTCAGCTTTGATATTAATGAGTTTTTTTGGGTTCATTGAGAACATGGTTGTTGTTCAATAATAAAATTAATCCTCAAAAATACAACTTGCCTAATAATTCTGCACTCCCTGTATGACAGTTCACTGCATCAGTCTAGCAGCGTCATGTGGATGGGTTTCCCAGACTGAGGCCCCAAAAGTGGGGAGCTTTACTGCAGCTGGAGCTTACAGATCATTAAGGGTAAAAGTATATAAGTAATTCGCAGGACACATTCATTAGAGGGAAGCAAATGGGGAAATTGTCAGGGGAAAGTTAGCATACACCTATCTTATCGATCTCAGCTCTTGCAGGCACTTTGGGTTCTGGCTGTATCCGTACTGGCAAACCTTGTGTACCGTGATGGGCCTGGTGAACTGCAAGGCCAATTGAGCTGAAGTCTCCAGTATTGATCTTCTCCGCCAGTGTTTGTCTGCGTAGGAGGAAAATCTGAAGTCCCCCTGCTCCATCATAGATCTCTGAGGTTTTCGCTGGTCGGCGACTTGATTTGTTTTTTTTTAGCTAGTGACTGCCTCGCACCCGGAGGGTGCATTCCCCGGGCCGTAACAGGCACTCTCATTGGCTTGGCTCTAATCTTCTGGACTGGGGACCCAGGTAGTATTAAATCTAGGTTCTTCGTAGTTCCCCATCTTAGCTTTCGCAAGGGTCGTAATGGCTGCAATTTCTTGTGTCTTCTGTAAGATAACCCCATTGTTTGGTCCTTACTCCTCTGGGTGTCCGCAGATTGGGTATGCTGGATCCACTGGCCTTTATCATCGATTGCAGAAATCAATAGCTTCTCACTGACTAATAAGGAGATCTGGGTCAGGCTGTGTTTTGAGACAAAACAAAGGTCAAATAGCTTAAGTACTGTCCCTGATTCAGTGTTAGTTGCGGCCATTTTATAATCCAGAAGTCGGGTCCAATAATCCGCAGTCTCTAGTGAGTTGTTAGCCGCTCAGGAGAAGACCTTAGAACTTATCTAAAAAATAGCTCTCACTGAGGTATCCAGCACTATATAAAAAGAACGCAGTTAGCTTATAATTGGCCGGATTACCCGATGCCGCGGGGGGTGGGGGGGGGGGGAGAATCTGCATTGGAAAGCGGCCTCCGGGATGCTTACCGGCGTAGTTCTGGGTTCTATGGTTGTTAGCATAGGATAATTAGGATCGTTTAGTTTCTTCCTTCTTGCTCCAACTGATATACTAGTATATTATGTAGCTGAGAAGTATAGGATTGAGCAGATAAATAGTAGATTATTAGATGCATGCAGAGAGCCTCAGATAATGTGACTTATTATGGCCGCTGCTTGGTCACGCCCCCGATCCCAAATATTTTAAATGTTTAACTACTTTAAAAGGTAGCTTTAGATTTAGGTCTTTTTCAAGTTCCATAATAATTCAGATTTTTGGGAATTGACTGCATAACTAGAGAAGCACCAAATGTTTTTAAAATGTTGGCACATTCTTAAAAGCTTTGCACATTCTTATTTGTATTACTCAAAAAAAACAAGTAAATCATCCGCATCTACTGAAATACCATTTAGTTCCTTACGTTAAAACAGCCACTAGAGGCTCCATGTACTAAGCAGTCAGCGAGCTACCCGCAACAAATCTCGCGTCAAAATTCGCAAACTGATATGTACAAAGCCGTCAATTATGTTAAAACTCGCATCTTTAAAATTGCGAGCGTACTTATCCGCCAAATCTCGCTACCGCTCCATTTTTCACTGTAATTAGACACATTTGACCACCAACTCGCCAAAAACGAATGTACTAAAAAATCTATTTGTCCGCTCGCTACAATTTCCGCTCCCACCTCGTTATTTTTGCCTCGCCACCTTTTTAGGTGGCGGGCAAGGTACAAAACAATAGGAAAGTCAATCTAGACGCCAGTCTAGACATATATAAAAGGCAAGTAATATCAGCATTGTACTTACAGCATAACTGGCGTCTAATTTGTCTCTCATTTCCATGTACATAAATTGCGCCCAATTTGTCGACTGTAATTAAAGAGTAATCTATATTTTAAATTTGTATTGTATAGTTGTCAATCTTTATAATTATTTTATATTAATATTTATATATTATCAGATCCAGATGAAGCCATATCCAAATTGTAAATAAATATTACAAAAATAACGCTCTGTTATCACTCTTCAAAAAATTTTGAACAATAATAAAGTTGTTTAGATAAGTTGAACTTTTATAGGAGCAAAATTCTATTCCCGTGACTACTATGATGTTCGTGACACCTTGCATGTCACGTGTTAATAATTGGCCAGACAATTCAACTGAAAGTTAAGTACATCAGCTTAGTCGCGGCGAGCGAGGCGTCAAATTTATCAACAATCCGCAACTGCTCGCGGCGGGCTAGACCTTGTCTATTTATTGGGGGAATATTAGTACATAGCGACAGCGGACACCATTTCGCCCGCGGCGAGTAACGGCGAGTTTATCCGCGTCTACAATGACGGATGAATTGACGGCTTAGTACATGGAGCCCTTGGGGTTACATACATAAATTGAACAATAGTGGAGAAGTGGGAAAAGTTGTCTTGTACCCCGAAACAATTGAAAAGGGGGTGTACAAAAACTGTTGATTATAAGGGATTGTTATATAAAGAGCAAATAAAGACAACGGAGGGACCCTCAAAACCAAATTGACCTAAGGATTCGAAAAGATGGTCCCAGTTGATGGAATCAAAATGCCTTTTCGGTGTCTACTGCAACAATCGCCTTGTCCTCTTTAATGGTTGTTCCTTTCTTCTTTTCCATATTATAATAGTCAAGAGTCAGTAGTATCTTACATAAATTAGAAAAAGATGATCGTCACTTCATGAATCCTGTTTGATCATTATGGATCAGATCTGGAATGATATTTTGTAATATTGTTGCTACTATGTTAGCCAGTAATTTATAGTCTGCGTTCAAGAGAGATATGGGGCGATCAGAATCTAACTTTTCTACATTTTTACCTTTTTTAGGAATAAGAGAAATGGAGGAACTTATACATTTTTTAGAAATTGAAAGGCTTTGTGAAAAGTATGCATTAAATAACTTGTAAATTGGGATCAACAATATATTCTTATTTTATAATATTTAATTGGGAGAGCATCCAGCCTGGCAGCTTTGTTGCACTTTCCCACATTAATCACTTTTATTAACTTCTCTTTAGATTAAGAGGCCTACTTATCAAGCCGTCAACTGTGCTGCATTCAACGGCACCAATACGCTCGCCTGACATCGCCTAACATCGCGGCCACGGACCTGAATACGCTCTCCATATTTAACAAAAAAGCTGCCAAAAAGCCGCGCACCAAGTACGGGCGATGAGCAGCAGACTGTTGTTAACTAAACAGTCATCGATCTCGCTACTATTCGGCTTTTTCACAGCTTTATTTGTATACTGTCACTAAACACTGCCACTATACTAAACTGTTTAACCCCTATCCCGCTGCTCCCCCGACCCCGCCGCAACTAAATAAAGTTATTAACCCCTATCCCGCTGCTCCCGGAGCCCACCGCCACTCTAATAAAGTTATTAACCCTTATTCCGCTGCTCCCGGAGCCCACCGCCACCTACATTATGTTATTAACCCCTAATCTTCTGCCCCCTACACCACTGCCACCTACATTATGTTATTAACCCCTAATCTGCTGCCCCCCTACATCGCCGCCACCTACATTATGTTATTAACCCCTATCCCGCCGCTCCTGGAGCTCACCGCAACAAAATAAAGTTATTAACCCCTAAAACGTCAGCCCCCCACATCGCCATAAACTAAATTAACCTATTAACCCCTAAACCTAACAACCCGCTAACTTTATATTAAATATTAACTCATTCCTATCTTATAATAAATTTAAACTTACCTTTAGAATTAAATTAAACTATATTAAGCTAATAATTAATCTACCCTAACTATTATACTAAAATTAAACTATATTAAACTATTAATTAACCTACCCTAACTATTATACTAAAATTAAATTAAACTATATTAAACTATTAATTAACCTACCCCTAACTATTATACTAAAATTAAATTAAACTATATTAAACTAATAATTAACCTACCCTATCCACCATTATTATTCTACTCTAAAATTACAATAAGCTACAAATTAAAAGCAACAAAATGTGATTATTTTCAAGGGGGGTGATTTGTTTCAATACCCACTGTAGGTCTAAAACTGGACTTGTGTAGTGAACTTTTTCAGTTCTATTAGTTATTTCTCAATTACTTAGTAGTTATTCTATTAATGGTTCATTATTTGGTGTTATCTCTGTAGTACAAACATTGGCATTGTTCACAGATTATAGATTTTCTTATTTGTTCACACTTTGTATATTATATTCTTTATTTATATAACAATTATTAACATTTTAGATATCTTACTTTAGCAACTTTTAAGTACACGATTGCTTACCATTAGGTTTACACAAGACATTTGTCTAATATTATTATTATATTTAACTATATAAACCTCTCTATAGTGGATCATCAAGTCATATAACACTTTATATTATATCTTTATTTGGTGTTATAATTATTATGTTTTCATTTAAGGTTACCTTTACATTTAATATTGATCTTCAGTTGTTTATTAGGTAATTTGGTACTTAATATTACTTCACATATTATGTCACCATCATTATGCTTTTATATAAAGTCTATACTATATTCACACTTTTAACATTGATTTGTTTTGTCATACTTAGCTGTTTGGATAACATCACTGATATATCATTATTGAGCTTCGGCTCTTTTGTGGAATGAGCAAAGATGCAGGGTTAGATAGTCTATTTTATTGTTGTTTGCCATGCGGTTGTCATGGTACTATGGATACATGATGTACACAGCCCCCCCCCCCCCGCCTCTGATAGCTAGCTTTCAGGTGACGGATCTGGGGGGTAGTATTCAGACGCCGCGAGTTCGGTATGACATGGATCGATGATTGAGCATAGAGGTTATGTGATCCATTTGATTCTTCATTCACTACGTAGAATATTGGCACATGCACTTATTGATTATAGATTATATTATAATGTATAACTGTGTATTTGCAACTACTCATACTACTGTTTATTGTGTGGCTTCCATGGTTACTAATTGAGGCACAAATGGATACCATTTTCCACACGACCTATCATTGTACAGCTTAGGGTTTTTAATCGCAAGTGTTTGTTTGTATCAGATTGTATTAGACTGAGAAATGCGTCGCTATTTTTAATTAAATTTTAGATCATATTTTACACTTGCACTTTTATTTGCTTTTTATTTTTATTCGAATATCTCCAGGACAAGTTCCTGCATTTTACCGAAGCGAACAGTCTGCCAGGCGCCTGCCGAATGTTGTGGCTTGCTGCTAATAGCACCTTTTCAGGTGCAGTAATTTTGTAAGTGTTTTTGATCCTTTATCATTATTATACTGAATTGTTGCTGTGCTGGGCTATGTGTTTTTGCATCTTCCCCCTGTAGGAGTGGAGAGTCATTGACACCTAAGTTCCTTCTTTAGCCGGAATCAGTTAGCTTGACAACTGAGAAGCTCCTGCTTGCTCATCAAGCACCTATGAGGTGCCGTTCACTTGTGAGTTGCTTTATTTCGCATATATATATGATTGTCAAAGCTGTACTAGGCTACCTGGCGCCTTTGTGTTCTTGTGTTTCAGATCATTATTTCTAGAGGATATGACCATTCTCACAACAAAGAGCAGCCTGGGCCCTATTGGTCCCAGAAGGATTTCCACTGTGGATCACAATTTCTCCTTTTTCATATATTTTGTAACTTTTGTTGTTATATAGAGAGCGTCTCCTAAGGGTTTTTCTTGTATACATGTTACTGCATACATTTGAAGCACTGTATTATCTAAAAATTACAGCAAAGTTAAAGTACAGCTCCCTTAAAACAACATCATTTGATTTATATTAAGCATAATATTCATATTTTAAAACACCCTGGTCTCCCCCTCTGTATTTCGCCCTCCATTGCGAACATTTACCTAGTAAGGAGCTCTCATTATTTGTATGGAAGACATCTTGCCACTCACAAGAACAGCCCCTTTTTTATAGAATTCCATGAAGGCTGCCCCTGTGAGTGGTGGCATGCTCAAAAATTTAGGACAACTCCATCATTGCCAGGGAACTGCAATTTCTTCTTGATGAAAGAAGTAAGCACCACTGTGACATTGTCTGATATAAAAAATAGATAAGTCTCTCTTCAACAGAGGATAGCTCTGGAGAGCCCTGAAAATTACATGGAGTTTACATTTATAGGAACTCTCGCCTCCTGAGGAGAGCAAACTATCTACAATCTCCGAGACCCCAGACTGCACCCCGACCTGAAAGACTTACATTTTTTTAAATTATAGTCCAATTAGGACAAACAAGAATGCCCCTAGAACAAAGCATTGATGATTAATCCATCAAAAAAATTGTCTTGCTCAGAAATCCAGACAGAAACAGCAGTTATGAAGCAGACGGACAGACATCGCCGGAAATCAACCCGATCGAGTACGATCGGGTTGATTGACACCCCCCTGCTGGCGGCCCATTGGCCGCGAGTCTGCAGGGGGCGGCATTGCACCAGCAGCTCTTGTGAGCTGCTGGTGAAATGCTGAATACGGCAAGCGTATTGCTCGCCGTATTCAGCGAGGTCGGGCGGACCTGATCCGCAGTGTCGGATCAGGTCCGCCAGACCTTGATACATATGCCCCTTAAAACAACTGCCCACTAAGCAAAACAAAACATTAACAGCCGGCACAAACTTGTAACAAACACAATCAACCTGAAAGCAAGTATATATACCTACACTCATTGAAATACTATATTCTTGCAAAACACTACAAATAAATAAATTCCTAAAAGGACTTTTTGCTATGGTTTTGACAATTTTACCATGCACAATACTATGAGATCACGCAAATAATGCAATCACTTTAGGAAATCAATTAACTCTAGTTGCACATTTACAAATAAAATTGCTAACCATGAATTTACAAAGGGATAACACAAAATAAAGTACGCAACACCTAAATACTATATTCTGGGAACGGTCAGATAAAAATGGCACAGCCACTGCTCTATGGCTCCTGCTCGCATGCACAGGGCAAACCCACTGTTAAATAATCATTTTTGGCACAAATCATTTTTGAAAAACTTTAGGACTGTAGCTGTTACAATTACATGATTATTAGTATTATTAGTATGTAGTTAACCTGTGAGATGCTATGCTATATTTTGATATAACCAGGATTATAATAAAAACATATATATATTATTTTTTATTTTTTATTTTCTTGGCTATTATTTGATAGTCCACATTTTTGCAGTTCTCTGACTAAATTTACCAATCTTACACAACAAAAGGGAATTTCTGAAGAAAATAATAATAATCTACAGTAATAGCTTAATGGCTAACCATTTACCATGTGTATATTACATATATAACCAATCATGTTTAGGAAATTTGTCTTATTTAATATTAGAATTCTACCTCTTACATTGGGGGGTAGTTATCAAGCCGTCTACTTTTCTGCCTTCGCCGGCCCAATACGCCCGCCTACCTTCGCCGCCGCGGACCTTGAATACGTTCACCTAAGTTATCAAATAAAGCTGTCAAAAAGCCGCGGGGCGATGAGCAGCGGACTGTGAGAGTTATCACTCATCCGATCTCGCTGCTCTTCGGCTTTTTCCCAGCTTTATTGCTAGCCTGTCACTAAGCACTCACACTAAACTACACTGTTCTATCCCTATACCGGCGCCCCCGGAGCCTCCCGCAACTCAATAAAGTTACTAACCCCTAAACCGCCGCTCCTAGACCCTGCCGCAACTCTTATAAATGTATTAACCCCTAAACCGCCGCTCCTAGACCCTGCCGCAACTCTGATAAATGTATTAACCCCTAAACCGCCGCTCCCGGACACCGCTGCCACCTACAGTATACCTAGTAACCCCTATCCTGCCCCCCCTATACCGTCGCCCTCTATAATAAAATTATTAACCCCTATCCTGCTGATGCCGCACCTCGCCGCAACTAAATAAATAGTTTAACCCCTAAACCGCCGCTCCCTGAACCCGCCACAACCTATATTAAACCTATTAACCCCTATCCTGCCCCCCCTACACCGTTGTCACCTATAATAAATTTATTAACCCCTATCCTGCCCCCCACTACACCGCCGCCACTGTAATAAAATTATTAACCCCTAAACCTAAGTCTAACCCTAACCCTAACGCCCCCTAACTTAAATATTAATTAAATAAATCTAAATAATATTTCTATTATTAACTAAATTAATCTTATTTAAAACTAAATACTTACCTTTAAAATAAACCCTAATATAGCTACAATATAAATAATAATTATATTGTAGCTATCTTAGGATTTATTTTTATTTTACAGGCAACTTTCAATTTATTTTAACTAGGTACAATAGCTATTAAATAGTTATTAACTATTTAATAGCTTACCTAGCTAAATTAAACTGAAATTTACCTGTAAAATAAATCCTAACCTAAGTTACAATTAAACCTAATACTACACTATCATTAAATTAATTAAATAAACTACCTACAAATAACTACAATTAAATACAATTACATAAACTAACTAAAGTACAAAAAATAAAAAAAGCTAAGTTGCAAAAAATAAAAAAATAAGTTACAAACATTTTAAAAATATTACAACAATTTTAAGCTACTTACACCTAATCTAAGCCCCCTAATAAAATAACAAACCCCCCCCCCAAAATAAAAAAATGCCCTACCCTATTCTAAATTAAATAAAGTTCAAAGCTCTTTTACCTTACCAGCCCTTAAAAGGGCCATTTGTGGGGGCATGCCCCAAAAAGTTCAGCTCTTTTGCCTGTAAAAGAAAAATACAACCCCCCCAACATTAAAACCCACCACCCACATACCCCTAATCTAACCCAAACCCCCCTTACAAAAACCTAACACTAATCCCCTGAAGATCATCCTACCTTGAGTCGTCTTCACTCAGCCGAGCAGCGATGGAACCGAAGTGGACATCCGGAGCGGAAGAAGTTAATCCTCCAAGCGGCGCTGAAGAAATCTTCCATCCGATGAAGTCATCATCCAGGCAGCGCTGAAGAAGTCTTCGATCCGGGCGATGTCATCTTCCAAGAGGCGCTGAAGAGGTCTTCTATCCGGGCGATGTTATCTTCCAAGCCGGGTCTTGAATCTTCCTCCCGCCGACGCGGAACATCCTTCTTCACCGACGGACTACGACGAATGAAGGCTCCTTTAAGGGACGTCATCCAAGATGGCGTCCCTCAATTCTGATTGGCTGATAGGATTCTATCAGCCAATCGGAATTAAGTTAGGAAAAATCTGATTGGCTGATGGAATCAGCCAATCAGATTGAGCTCGCATTCTATTGGCTGTTCCGATCAGCCAATAGAATGCAAGCTCAATCTGATTGGCTGATTGGATCAGCCAATCGGATTGAAATTGAATCTGATTGGCTGATTCCATCAGCCAATCAGATTTTTCCTACCTTAATTCCGATTGGCTGATAGAATCCTATCAGCCAATCGGAATTGAGGGGACGCCATCTTGGATGACGTCCCTTAAAGGAGCCTTCATTCGTCGTAGTCCGTCGGTGAAGAAGGATGTTCCGCGTCGGCGGGAGGAAGATTCAAGACCCGGCTTGGAAGATGACATCACCCGGATAGAAGACCTCTTCAGCGCCTCTTGGAAGATGACATCGCCCGGATCGAAGACTTCTTCAGCGCCGCCTGGATGATGACTTCATCGGATGGAAGATTTCTTCAGCGCCGCTTGGAGGATTAACTTCTTCCGCTCCGGATGTCCACTTCGGTTCCATCGCTGCTCGGCTGAGTGAAGACGACTCAAGGTAGGATGATCTTCAGGGGATTAGTGTTAGGTCTTTGTAAGGGAGGTTTGGGTTAGATTAGGGGTATGTGGGTGGTGGGTTTTAATGTTGGGGGGGGGTTGTATTTTTCTTTTACAGGCAAAAGAGCTGAACTTTTTGGGGCATGCCCCCACAAATGGCCCTTTTAAGGGCCGGTAAGGTAAAAGAGCTTTGAATTATATTTAATTTAGAATAGGGTATGGCATTTTTTTATTTTGGGGGGGTTTGTTATTTTATTAGGGGGCTTAGATTAGGTGTAAGTAGCTTAAAATTGTTGTAATATTTTTAAAATGTTTGTAACTTATTTTTTTATTTTTTGTAACTTAGCTTTTTTTATTTTTTGTACTTTAGTTAGTTTATGTAATTGTATTTAATTGTAGTTATTTGTAGGTAGTTTATTTAATTAATTTAATGATAGTGTAGTATTAGGTTTAATTGTAACTTAGGTTAGGATTTATTTTACAGGTAATTTTGTATTTCTTTTAGCTAGGTAGTTATTAAATAGTTAATAACTATTTAATAACTATTCTAACTAGCTAAAATAAATACAAAGTTACCTGTAAAATAAATATAAATCCTAAGATAGCTACAATATAATTATTATATATATTGTAGCTATATTAGGGTTTATTTTACAGGTAAGTATTTAGTTTTAAATAGGAATAATTTATTAAAGTATAGTGTAGTGTTAGGTGTAATTGTAACTTAGGTTAGGATTTATTTTACAGGTAAATTTCAGTTTATTTTAGCTAGGTAAGCTATTAAATAGTTAATAACTATTTAATAGCTATTGTACCTAGTTAAAATAAATTGAAAGTTGCCTGTAAAATAAAAATAAATCCTAAGATAGCTACAATATAATTATTATTTATATTGTAGCTATATTAGGGTTTATTTTAAAGGTAAGTATTTAGTTTTAAATAGGATTAATTTAGTTAATAATAGAAATATTATTTAGATTTATTTAATTAATTTTTAAGTTAGGGGGGCGTTAGGGTTAGGGTTAGACTTAGGTTTAGGGGTTAATAATTTTATTACAGTGGCGGCGGCGTAGTGGGGGGCAGGATAGGGGTTAATAAATTTATTATAGGTGGCGAAGGTGTAGGGGGGGGCAGATTAGAGGTTAATAAGTTTAATATAGGTTGCGGCGGGTTCAGGGAGCGGCGGTTTAGGGGTTAATACATTTATTATAGTTGCGGTGGGCTCCGGGAGTGGCAGTTTAGGGGTTAATATGTATAGAGTAGCTTGCGGTGGGCTCCTGGAGCGGCGGTTTTAGGGGGTAATAACTTTATTTAGTTGCGGCGGTGTAGGGGGGACAGATTAGGGGTGTTTAAACTCGGGGTACATGTTAGGGTGTTAGGTGCAGACATCTCCCATAGGAATCAATGGGATGTCTGTCAGCAGCGAACTTGTACTTTCGCTATGGTCAGACTCCCATTGATTCCTATGGGATCCGCCGCCTCCAGGGGTGGCGGTTTGAAAACCAGGTACGCTGGGCCGTAAAAGTGCCGAGCGTACCTGCTAGTCATTTGATAACTAGCAAAAGTAGTGAGATTGTTCCGCACTTGGGTGCGGAACATCTGGAGTGACGTAAGAATCGATCTGTGTCGGACTGAGTCCGGCGGATCGAAGTTTACGTCACAAATTCTACTTTTGCCGGGTCTCGAGCCTTTGATAACTAAGGCGAATCAGCCTCGCCACAAATACGCTGCGGAATTCCAGCGTATTTGAGGTTGACGGCTTGATAACTACCCCCCATTGTATCAAAAATGGCATATATTTAAATGAGGGCTCTCTCTTATATTAAAGGGCCATAATACCCAAATGTTTAAAACACTTGAAAGTTATGCAGTATAGCTGTAAAAAGCTGACTAAAAAATATCACCTGAACATCTCTATGTAAAAAAAAAAATATTTTACCTCAAAAGTTTCTCAGTAGCCACATCCCATTGTAAAGGACTTCTAAGCAGCAAATCAGTATGTCTGTCCCGGGACAGCGGAAGGAGCGAGCTTTCGTGCACACCCATCTTATTTCCCTATTCAGTGTAAGGAAGTTTACAATGAAATCTCATGAGAGTTAAGTGAAATCTCATGAGATCACAGTACAAGAGTTCATGACCTCAGCACTATTGATTCTTATTGGCTGCTGTTCATTTCTTCATTTATTTATTTTTTACCTGCAGCTGGGCTGCAGCTGAGTATAACTTTTTACACAGAACTTACTCTGCTGAGCTGAGGAAATTGTGAGGTAAAATATCTTCCTTTTTTACATAGAGATGCTCAGGTGATATTTTCCTGTCAGCTTTTTACAGTTATACTGCATACGTTTCAAGTGATTTAGCATATGAGTATTATGTCCCTTTAAGTTTTAAAGTCACTAGGAGACTTACACTAAGAGGCCTATTTATCAAGCCGTCAACTATGCTGCATTCGCCTGCACCAATATGCTCGCCTAACATCACCTAACATCGCGACCCGCGGACCTGAATACGATCTCCATATTTATAAAAAAAAGCCGCGCACCAAGTATGGGGCGATGAGCAGCGAACTGTTGTTAATTAACAGTCATCGTTCTCGCTGCTATTTGGCTTTTTCCCAACTTTATTTATATCCTGTCACTAAACGCTGCCACTATACTAAAATGTTTAACCCCTATCCCGCTGCTCCCGGACCCTGCCGCAACTAAATAAAGATATTAACCCCTATCCCGCCACTCCAGGACCCCGCCACAACTAAATAAATGTATTAACCCCTATCCCGCCGCTCCCGGACCCCACCGCAACTAAATAAATGTATTAACCCCTATCCCGCCACACCCGGACCCCACCGCAACTAAATAAATGTATTAACCCCTATCCTGCCGCTCCTGGACCCCACCGCAACTAAATAAATGTATTAACCCCTATCCCACCGCTCCCGGACCCCACCGCAACTAAATAAATGTATTAACCCCTAAACCCCTGGCCTCCCAGCTAAATTAAGCTATTAACCCCTAAACCTAACAACCCGCTAACTTTACATTAAAATGACATCATCCCTATCATATAATAATTTAAACTTACCTTTAGAATTAAAATAAACTATATTAAACTATTAATTAACCTACCCTAACTATTATACTAAAATTACATTAAATTACCAATTAAATTAACTATATTACATATTTAAAAACCTAACCCTAAATCTACTATTAAAAATGACTAAGTTACAAAAAATAAAAAACACTAAGTTACAAAAAATAAAAAACACTAAGTTACAAAAACAAACAAACAAACCACAGTATCAAAAATAAAAAAACAATTATACCTAATCTAGTAGCCCTATCAAAATAAAAAAGCCACTCCAAAATAAAAAATCCCCTAGCCTACAATAAACTACCAATGGCCCTTAAAAGGGCCTTTTGCAGGGCATTGCCCCAAAGAAATCAGTTCTTTTACCTGTAAAAAAAAATACAAACACCCCCAACAGTAAAACCCACCCCCCACACAACCAACACCCCCAAATAAAAACCTATCTAAAAAACCTAAGCTCCCCCATTGCCCTGAAAAGGGCATTTTTATGGGCATTGCCCTTAAAAGGGCATTTAGCTCTTTTACTGCCCAGACCCTACTCTAAAAATAAAACCCACCCAATAAACCCTTTAAAAAAACTAACACTAAGCCCCAACGATCCACTTACAGTTTTCGAAGACCGGAGATCCATCCTCATCCAAGCGGCAGAAGTCCTCATCGAAGCCGGCAGAAGTCTTCATCCAATCGGGCCGAAGTCCTCATCGAAGCCGGCAGAAGTCTTCATCCAGACGTCATATTCTATCTTCATCCATCCGGCGCGGAGCAGATCCATCTTCAAGACATCCGGCGCAAAGCATCCTCTTCTTCCGATGGTTGCTGTAGAATGAAGTTTCCCTTTAAGGTACGTCATCCAAGATGGCGTCCCTTACATTCCGATTGGCTGATAGAATTCTATCAGCCATTAGGAATTAAAGGGGAAGAAATTCTATTGGATGTTGCAATCAGCCAATAGGATTGAGCTTTCATCCTATTGGCTGATCCAATCAGCCAATAGGATTGAGCTTGCATTCTATTGGCTGATTGGAATAGCCAATTAGTTTTTATTTGGGGGTGTTGGTTGTGTGGGTGGTGGGTTTTACTGTTGGGGGGTGTTTGTATATTTTTTTTACAGGTAAAAGAGCTGATTTCTTTGGGGGCAATGCCCTGCAAAAGGACCTTTTAAGGGCCATTGGTAGTTTATTGTAGGCTAGGGTTTTTTTTATTTTGTGTGGATTTTTTATTTTGATAGGGCTATTAGATTAGGTGTAATTCTTTTTTAGTTTTGATACTGTGGTTTGTTTTTTTTGTAACAGTGTTTTTTATTTTTTGTAACTTAGTGTTTTTTATTTTTTGTAACAGTAATTTTCATTTTTTGTAACTTAGTGTTTTTTATTTTTTGTAACTTAGTAATTTTTAATAGTAGATTTAAATAATTTGAGTAGGGTTAGGTTTTTAAATATGTAATATAGTTAATTTAATTGGTAGTTTAATGTAATTTTAGTATAATAGTTAGGGTAGGTTAATTAATAGTTTAATATAGTTTAATGTAATTTTAGTATAATAGTTAGGGTAGGTTAATTAATAGTTTAATATAGTTTAATGTAATTTTAGTATTATAGTTAGGGTAGGTGAATTGATAGTTTAACTTATTTAACTTCTAAAGTTAAGTTTTAATTTATTATAAGATAGGGATGTTGTAATTTTAATGTAAAGTTAGCGGGTTGTTAGGTTTAGGGGTTAATAGCTTAATTTAGTTTATGGTGATGTAAGGGGCTGGCGGTTTAGGGGTTAATAGGTTTAGTTAATGGTAGTGATGTGGGAGGCCAGGGGTTTAGGGGTTAATAATTTTATTACAGTTGCAGCGGGGTCCAGGAGCGGCGTGATAGGGGTTAATAACTTTATTTAGTTTGCAGCTATGTTGGGTCGGCAGATTAGGGGTGTTTAGACTCAGGGCTTATGTTAGGGTGTTAGGTGTAAACGTTACTGGTTATCTAGCATAGAAATCAATGGGATATTTGGCACCATCGAACATAAGCTTTCGCTGCTTTCAGACTCCCATTGATTCCTATGGCATCCGCAGCCTCCAGGGTGGCGGATTAAAAACCAGGTACGCTGGGCCGCAATAGCCGCAAGCGTACCTGTTAGAAATTTGATAAATGCCAAAAGGTGTCAGATAGTGCAGAATTTGTATTTGTAACATCTGTAATGACGTAAACATCGATCTGTGTCGGATTGAGACCGGAGGATCGTATGTTACGACACAAATTTCAACTTTTGCCGGTCTGTAGGCTTTGATAACTAGGTCGAATCAAGCTCGCCACAATTACGCTGCGGTATTCTGTATTTGCGGTTGACGGCTTGATAAATAGGCCTCTAACTCTTACTCATAATTTAAAACAAACAACCAAACCATCACAGCATGAATAATATTATACCGCAATATGTTACCAGTCTATAGCAAAATTACAAAACAACTTATACTGAATTATTCTACTTGCAAAGAAACTGACCCTAAATGCTTTAGATACATTTAATAACATACAGTTTAAAGCCTTTCTTTTCCTTATTCATCTTTTACCCAAACTCCTTACATAAATCTTGCACATACCCAAATAACAACATACTCAAATCAAACTATTAATCACATGCCAGAAAAAACTCTCTTGTATTCACCAGAACGTGACCTAAAATCACACACATCATCATACTTACAATTTCCTTACACCTAGATTACAAGTTTTGCGTTACGGTTTTAACGCTAAAAAAATTGCCATTTCAGCGTAAAAACCGTTACGCAGCCATGAGGAGTCTTGTTGGTATAGCTATACTGCAAGCATTTTAGCCTGTAACGCAACATCAATCCCGCACTCAAAAAATGACGTTTTTGCCTGGGATTTCCATAGCGCCGGTATTACAAGTTGTGCGGTGAGGCTAAAATGCTTGTGTTTCAGCCTATACCATTACGATACGTTCCACTATCTGAGCTAATCGTTATGAGTTTTGCGTAACAAAACTGTTACACAAAACTCATAACTTAAATGTTACAAATGTTACATAAACTACCTATTAACCCCTATTCTAACTATAATAAAGTTAACCCCTAATCTGCCGCTCCAGACATCGCTGCCACTAATAAAAGTTATTATTCCCTATTCCGCCGCTCCCCGACATCACCACTAAATAAAGTTATTAACCCCTAAACCTTTGGCCTCCCACATCACCGCCACTAAATAAACCTATTAACCCCTAAACCGCCAGTCCCCCTCATTGCAAAAAACTAAATTAAACTATTAACCTCTAAACAACCCCCTAACTTTAAAGGGACAGTATGCTGTAAAATAGTTTTTCCCTTAATGTGTTTACAATTGCTTTTTTTACCAACTGCAGAGTAAAAAATGTATGAAAATTAGCTTTTTAAGGTTTATTTCTGTATATTAAAGCTCTGATTTTGTGTTTTGAAGCCACAACCTAATAAAATGGGTTGAGCTTGTAGGTATAATCAGATCTCATTACTGTATCACATTGTGCACATATACCTGCTTCTTTATCTTATATCTGTCCTTAAAACAATCACCAGTACTTGTAGAGAACAATGGAAAATCAACATTTTATTACCTTATCTCTGCTTTATCACGCTGGGAGTGTAATTTCTTCTGCTGGCTGTGTTTACAAAGCTTATCTATAGCTGGTACGCGCGGCCACAAACTTTCAGAATAGGTGGGGATACCACATGCTAAATTAACAATTTCAAATGCCAATATAAGGGTAAAGGAGCTACTTGTAAACAATTTAATACACTCCAGCAGGTAAAGTGGATCATTGGGAACAAATTAAAGGGGAGAAAATTTTTGAGTAAACTGTCCCTTTAAATTAAAATTACAATATCCCTATCTTAAAATAAATAAAAACTTACCTGTGAAATAAAAAAAAAACTAAGTTTAAATGAACAATTAACCTAACAACTATTACATGGAGTGCAGAATTATTAGGCAAGTTGTATTTTTGAGGATTAATTTTATTATTGAACAACAACCATGTTCTCAATGAACCCAAAAAAACTCAATAATATCAAAGCTGAATAGTTTTGGAAGTAGTTTTTAGTTTGTTTTTAGTTATAGCTATTTTAGGGGGATATCTGTGTGTGCGGGTGACTATTACTGTGCATAATTATTAGGCAACTTAACAAAAAACAAATATATACCCATTTCAATTATTTATTTTTACCAGTGAAACCAATATAACATCTCAACATTCACAAATATACATTTCTGACATTCAAAAACAAATCAGTGACCAATATAGCCACCTTTCTTTGCAAGGACACTCAAAAGCCTGCCATCCATAGATTCTGTCAGTGTTTTGATCTGTTCACCATCAACATTGCGTGCAGCAGCAACCACAGCCTCCCAGACACTGTTCAGAGAGGTGTACTGTTTTCCCTCCTTGTAAATCTCACATTTGATGATCGACCACATGTTCTCAATGGGGTTCAGATCAGGTGAACAAGGAGGCCATGTCATTAGATTTTCTTCTTTTATACCCTTTCTTGCCAGCCACGCTGTGGAGTACTTGGACGCGTGTGATGGAGCATTGTCCTGCATGAAAATCATGTTTTTCTTGAAGGATGCAGACTTCTTCCTGTACCACTGCTTGAAGAAGGTGTCTTCCAGAAAATGGCAGTAGGACTGGGAGTTGAGCTTGACTCCATCCTCAACCGGAAAAGGCCCCACAAGCTCATCTTTGATGATACCAGCCCAAACCAGTACTCCACCTCCACCTTGCTGGCGTCTGAGTCGGACTGGAGCTCTCTGCCCTTTACCAATCCAGCCACGGGCCCATCCATCTGGCCCATCAAGACTCACTCTCATTTCATCAGTCCATAAAACCTTAGAAAAATCAGTCTTGAGATATTTCTTGGCCCAGTCTTGACGTTTCAGCTTGTGTGTCTTGTTCAGTGGTGGTCGTCTTTCAGCCTTTCTTACCTTGGCCATGTCTCTGAGTATTGCACACCTTGTGCTTTTGGGCACTCCAGTGATGTTGCAGCTCTGAAATATGGCCAAACTGGTGGCAAGTGGCATCTTGGCAGCTGCACGCTTGACTTTTCTCAGTTCATGGGCAGTTATTTTGCGCCTTGGTTTTTCCACATGCTTCTTGCGACCCTGTTGACTATTTTGAATGAAACGCTTGATTGTTCGATGATCACGCTTCAGAAGCTTTGCAATTTTAAGAGTGCTGCATCCCTCTGCAAGATATCTCACTATTTTTGACTTTTCTGAGCCTGTCAAGTCCTTCTTTTGACCCATTTTGCCAAAGGAAAGGAAGTTGCCTAATAATTATGCACACCTGATATAGGGTGTTGATGTCATTAGACCACACCCCTTCTCATTACAGAGATGCACATCACCTAATATGCTTAATTGGTAGTAGGCTTTCGAGCCTATACAGCTTGGAGTAAGACAACATGCATAAAGAGGATGATGTGGTCAAAATACTCATTTGCCTAATAATTCTGCACTCCCTGTATACTATAATTAAAAAAAACTACCAATTAAATAAACTAAATTACACATTAAAAAAACTAACGCCTAGATTTAGAGTTCTGCGTTAGCCGTCAAAACCAGCGTTAGGAGGTCCTAACGCTGGTTTTTACCGCCCACTGGTATTTAGAGTCAGTCATTAAAGGGTCTAACGCTCACTTTACAGCCGCAACTTTTCCATACCGCAGATCCCCCTACGCCATTTGCGTATCCTATCTTTTCAATGGGATCTTTTCTAACGCTGGTATTTAGAGTCTTGGCTGAAGTGAGCGTTAGAAATCTAACGACAAAACTCCAGCTGCAGAAAAAAGCTAGGAGTTAAGAGCTTTCTGGGCTAATGCCGGTTCATAAAGCTCTTAACTACTGTGCTCTACAGTACACTAACACCCATAAACTACCTATGCACCCCTAAACCGAGGTCCCCCCACATCGCCGCCACTCTATTAAATTGTTTTAACCCCTAATCTGCCGACCGCACACCGCCGCCACCTACGTTATACTTATGTACCCCTAATCTGCTGCCCCTAACACCACCGACCCCTATATTATATTTATTAACCCCTAATCTGCCC
Organism: Bombina bombina; assembly: GCF_027579735.1. NCBI lineage: Eukaryota > Metazoa > Chordata > Amphibia > Anura > Bombinatoridae > Bombina > Bombina bombina. Next base: position 343,938,037 of record NC_069502.1, on the reverse strand, counting down.
CCCCCCAATGTCGCCACAAGCTACCTACAATTATTAACCCCTAATCTGCCGACCGGACCTCACCGCTACTATAATAAAGTCATTAACCCCTAATCCACCTCACTGCCGCCTCAATAACCCTATAATAAATAGTATTAACCCCCTAATCTGTCCTCCCTAACATCGCCGACACCTAACTTCAATTATTAAACCTTAATCTGCCGACCGTACCTCACCGCTACTCTTATAAATGTATTAACCCCTAAAGCTAAGTCTAACCCTAACACTAACACGCCCCCTAAATTAAATATAATTTAAATCTAATGAAATAAATTAACTCTTATTAAATAAATTATTCCTATTTAAAGCTAAATACTTACCTGTAAAATAAATCCTAATATAGCTACAATATAAATTATAATTATCTTGTAGCTATTTTAGGATTAATATTTATTTTACAGGCAACTTTGTATTTATTTTAATCAGGTACAATAGCTATTAAATAGTTAATAACTATTTAATAGTTACCTAGTTAAAATAATTACAAAATTACCTGTAAAATAAATCCTAATCTAAGTTACAATTAAACCTAACACTACACTATCAATAAATTAATTAAATAAAATACCTACAATTATCTACAATTAAACCTAACACTACACTATCAATAAATTAATTAAATAAAATACCTACAATTATCTACAATTAAACCTAACACTACACTATCAATAAATTAATTAAATACAATATCTACAAATAAATACAATTAAATAAACTAACTAAAGTACAAAAAATAAAAAAGAACTAAGTTACAAAAAATAAAAAAATACAGACGTCCTAACACAGAATGAAGGTTCCTTTAAGGGACGTCATCCAAGATGGCGTCCCTTCGAATTCCGATTGGCTGATAGGATTCTATCAGCCAATCGGAATTAAGGTAGAAAAAATCTGATTGGCTGATTGAATCAGCCAATCAGATTCAAGTTCAATCCGATTGGCTGATTGGATCAGCCAATCAGATTGAGCTTGCATTCTATTGGCTGATCGGAACAGCGAATAGAATGCGAGCTCAATCTGATTGGATCAGCCAATCGGATTGAACTTGAATCTGATTGGCTGATTCCATCAGCCAATCAGAATTTTCCTACCTTAATTCCGATTGGCTGATAGAATCCTATCAGCCAATCGGAATTCGAGGGACGCCATCTTGGATGAAGTCCCTTAAAGGAACCTTCATTCTGTTTTAGGACGTCGGAAGAAGAGGATGGATCCGCGCCGGAGGTCTTGAAGATGGAGCCGCTCGTCATCGGATGGAAGAAGATAGAAGATGCCACTTGGATGAAGATGTCTACCGGTCCGGATCTCCTCTTCTGCCCGGATAGGATGAAGACTTCTGCCCGATGATGGACTTCTTCAGCCGCCGCTTGGATCAAGACTTCAGCCGGAGGATGGACGTCTTCAGCCCCCCGCTTGGGCTTGGATCAAGACATTGGAGCCTGGACGGATCGGTGATACCCGGCGTGGTGAAGATAAGGTAGGAAGATCTTCAGGGGCTTAGTGTTAGGTTTATTTAAGGGGGGTTTGGGTTAGATTAGGGGTATGTGGGTGGTGGGTTGTAATGTTGGGGGGGTATTGTGTTTATTTTTACAGGCAAAAGAGCTGTTTTCTTTGGGTTATGCCCCGCAAAAGGCCCTTTTAAGAGCTGGTAAGGTAAAAGAGCTTTTCTATTTTAATTTTAGAATAGGGTAGGGCATTTTTTTATTTTGGGGGGCTTTGTTATTTTATTAGGGGGCTTAGAGTAGGTGTAATTAGTTTAAAATTGTTGTAATATTTTTCTAATGTTTGTAAATATTTTTTTATTTTTTGTAACTTAGTTCTTTTTTATTTTTTGTACTTTAGTTAGTTTATTTAATTGTATTTATTTGTAGGTATTGTATTTAATTAATTTATTGATAGTGTAGTGTTAGGTTTAATTGTAGATAATTGTAGGTATTTTATTTAATTAATTTATTGATAGTGTAGTGTTAGGTTTAATTGTAGATAATTGTAGGTATTTTATTTAATTAATTTATTGATAGTGTAGTGTTAGGTCTAATTGTAACTTAGGTTAGGATTTATTTTACAGGTAATTTTGTAATTATTTTAACTAGGTAACTATTAAATAGTTATTAACTATTTAATGGCTATTGTACCTGGTTAAAATAAATACAAAGTTGCCTGTAGAATAAATATTAATCCTAAAATAGCTACAATATAATTATAATTTATATTGTAGCTATATTACGATTTATTTTACAGGTAAGTATTTAGCTTTAAATAGGAATAATTTATTTAATAAGAGTTAAATTATTTCGTTAGATTTAAATTATATTTAATTTAGGGGGGTGTTAGTGTTAGGGTTAGACTAAGCTTTAGGGGTTAATACATTTATTAGAGTAGCGGTGAGGTCCGGTGGACAGATTAGGGGTTAATAATTGTAGGTAGCTGGTGGCGACATTGGGGGGGGGGGCAGATTAGGGGTTAATAAATATAATATAGGGGTAGGCGGTGTTAGGGGCAGCAGATTAGGGGTACATAGGTATAATGTAGGTTGCGGCGGTGTACGGAGCGGCAGATTAGGGGTTAAAAAAATATGCAGGTGTCAGCGATAGCGGGGGCGGCAGATTAGGGGTTAATAAGTGTAAGGTTAGGGGTGTTTAGACTCAGGGTACATGTTAGGGTGTTAGGTGCAGACTTAGGAAGTGTTTCCCCATAGGAAACAATGGGGCCGCGTTAGGAGCTGAACGCTCCTTTTTTGCCCCATTGTTTCCTATGGGGGAATCGTGCACGAGCACGTTTTTGAAGCTGGCCGCGTCCGTAAGCACCGCTGGTATTTAGAGTTGCCAGTGGCGGTAAATTATGCTCTACGCTCCTTTTTTGGAGCCTAACGCAGCCCTTCTGTGAACTCTAAATACCAGCGGTATTTAAAAGGTGCGGCAAAAAAAAAAGCACGTGTAGCTAACGCACCCCTTCTAGCGCAAAACTCCAAATCTAGGCGTAACACTACTGAAAAAAAAATAAAAAATCTAAAATTACAAAAAAATAATACTAAATTACAAAAAATAAAAAACACTAAATTACAAAAAATAACAAACAAAATTATCCAAAATAAAAACAATTACACCTAATCTAATAGCCCTAGAAAAATAAAAAAGCCCCCTCAAAATAAAAAAAAAACCCTAGCCTACAATAAACTACCAATAGCCCTTAAAAGGGCCTGTTGTAGGGCATTGCCCTAAAGAAATCAGCTCTTTTACCTGAAAAAAATACAAAGACCCCCCAACAGTAAAACCCACCACCCAACCAACCCCCCAAAATAAAAAACTAACTCTAACAAAAAACCTAAGCTACCCATTCCCATGAAAAGGGAATTTGTATAGGCATTGTCCTTAAAAGGGCATTTAGCTCTTTTAAAAAAGCCCAAACCCTAATCTAAAAAAAAGCACCCAAAAAAAGCCCTAACACTAACCCCCGATGATCCACTTACAGTTTGAGAAGTCTTCATCCAGGCAGCAAGGTCTTCATCCATCCAGGCGGCACTCTTCTATCTTCATCCAGGCAGCATCTTCTATCTTCATCACGGCGGTGCGGATCGGGTCCAACCTTCAAGACATCCAGTGCAGAGAGTCCTCTTCATATGGTCGCCGTACACTGAATCTTCACTGCAAGGGAGCCTTTTCAAAATGGCGTCACTTGCATTCCTATTGGCTGATTTGATTTTTGAAATTCAAATCAGCCAATAGGATGAGAGCTACTGAAATCCTATTGGCAGTTCAAATCAGCCAATAGGATGAGAGCTACTGAAATTCTATTGGCTGATTTAAATACGGCAGCAACCATATGAAGAGGATGCTCTGTGCCGGTTGTCTTGAAGGCTAGACCTGCTCCACGCCGCCGGGATGAAGATAGAAGACGCTGCCGGGATGAAGATAAAAGATCCCGCCTGGATGAAGATAGAAGATGCCGCCTGGATGGATGAAGACCTCGCCGCTTTGATGAAGACTTCTCACCACCTGGATGTCCGGACTTCAGAAACTGTAAGTGCCCTTTTAAGGGCAATGCAAAAGAGCTAAATGCCCTTTTAAGGGCAATGCCCATACAAATGCCCTTTTCAGGGCAATGGGTAGCTTGGTTTTTTGTTAGAGTTAGGTTTTTTATTTTGGGGGTTGGTTGGGTGGTGGGTTTTACTGTTGGGGGGGTCTTTGTATTTTTTTTTTTCAGGTAAAAGAGCTGATTTCTTTAGGGCAATGCCCTACAAAAGGCCCTTTTACGGGCTATTGGTAGTTTATTGTAGGCTAGGGTTTTTCTTATTTTGGGGGGGGCTTTTTATTTTTATAGGGCTATTAGATTAGGTGTAATTGATTTTATTTTGGATCATTTTCGGCTAGATTATGAGTTTTGCGTTATGAGGGGTGCGGTGCTAACTTAGACGTTATTGTCACCGATCACTTCCCTATAGCGCTGGTATTACAGGTTTTCAGAAACCCAGCGTTAACAGCCAAGAAGTGAGCATAGAGCAAAATTGGGCTCCATACCGCACTCCAATACCAGCGCTGCTTAAGTCAGCGGAGAGCTGGTTTTACATGCAAATGCACGATTTCCCCATAGACATCAATGGGGAGAACCGGCTGAAAAAAAGCCTAACACCTGCAATAAAGCAGCGTAAAGCTCCGTACCGCAGCCCCATTGATTCCTATGGGGAAACTAAATTTATGTTTACACCTAACACCCTAACATGAACCCCGAGTCTAAACACCCCTAATCTTACACTTATTAACCCCTAATTTGCCGCCCCCCGACATCGCCCACACTTACATTATATTTATTAACCCCTAATCTGCCGCCCCCGACATCGCCGCCACCTACATTATATTTAGTAACCCTTAATCTGCTGCCCCCAACATCGCCGACACCTACATTATATTTATTAACCCCTAATCTGCCGCCCCCATCTTCGCTGTCAATATAATAAACATATTAAACCCCTAAACCGCGCCACTCCTGCATCGCAAAACACTAGTTAAATATTATTAACCCTTAATCTGCCGCCCCTAACATCGCCGCCACCTACCTACAGTTATTAAACCCTATTCTGCTGCCCCCAACGTTGCCGCCACTATACTAAATTTATTAACCCCTAACCTAAGTCTAACCCTATAATTCAAATAAATCTAAATAAAACCTACTATTATTACCTAAATTATTCCAATTTAAAACTAAATACTTATCTATAAAATAAACCCTAAGCTAACTACAATATAACTAATAGTTACATTGTAGCTATCTTGGGGTTTATTTTTATTTTACAGGCAAGTTTGTATTTATTTTAACTAAGTAGAATAGTTACTAAAAAATTTTAGTAGTGTTAGTTTTTTATGTGTAATTTAGTTTTTTTTAATTGTTAGTTATTTTAATTTTAGTATAATAGGTTAAAGGGGCAGTAAACTCACAAACTAATGTTATATAATTCTGCATATAGTGCAGAATTATATAACATTAGCTTACCGGCAGATGTATACATTAAAGTACTGCAGAAAACATTTTATGTAAAAGTTAATTTTACCAGAACGCCGCTCTTTGCTCTACTGAGCGAGTCTGGTTTTTACACAGCGCATCGCGGCAACACTGTCTAGTCTACTAGACCAGAGCGGGAGTGAGCTACATTCATTTTAATGGCGCAACCAGGCACACTGTGACTAGACAGTGGTGCCGCAATGCGCTGTGTAAAAACCAGACTCGCTCAGTAGAGCAAGGAGCGGCGTTCTGGTTAAAATGAACTTTTACATAAAAAATTTCTGCAATACTTTATTGTATACATCTGCCGGTAATCTAATGTTATATAATTGTGCACTATGTGCAGAATTATATAACATTGGTTTGTAAGTTTACTGTCCCTTTAATTGTTAGTTTAAACTTAGGGTTTTTTTTAATTTCACAGGTAAATTTTTATTTAAGATATTATAATTTTAATATAAAGTTAGGGGGTGATAGGTTTAGGGGTTAATAGTTTAATTTAGTTTTTTGCGATGTGGGGGGCTGGCGGTTTAGGGGTTAATAGGTTTATTTAGTGGCGGTGATGTGGGAGGCCAGAGGTTTAGGGGTTAATAACTTTATTTAGTGGCAGCGATGTTGGGGAGCGGCGGAATAGGGGTTAATATCTTTATTATAGTGTCGGCGATGTTGGGATGTGGGGGAATAGGGGTTAATAACTTTATTATAGTGTCGGCGATGTCGGGGAGTGGGGGAATAGGGGTTAATAACTTTTATTAGTGGCGGCGATGTCGGGAGCGGCAGATTAGGGGTTAATCATTTTATTTAGGTGTTGGCGATGTCGGGGGCAGCAGATTATGGGTGTTTAGACTTGGGGTTTATGTTAGGGTGCTTTTTTTTCCCTATAGACATCAATGGGTGTTGCGTTACGATAATCGCCATTCCACGCTTCTGGTGTTAGTTTTTTTTACTTACACTCTCTTCCCATTGATGTCTATGGGGAAAGCGTGCATGAGCACGTCAAAGCAGCCCTTGGCTTTTGTGCAGTATGGAGCTCATCACCACCATATCGCATGCACAAGGCGGCTTTTTAGAAACTTGTAATGGCAGCGCTATGGAGGGTGAAATTACGCAACTTTTGTTGCATTCATTTTACTCCCTCTATAGCCCAAAACTTGTAATCTAGGTGGGTGCTAGTTAATTCACTTGCAAAAAAACAATATATATTATATGTCTCAGACAGGTAGAAACTCACTACATCTCTCATCAGTCCTTCCTAGCTAAAAAAACACTGATAACATGAACAGCATTTAGCCCAATTAATTACCATCCCAGAAAACAAAGATAAAACCAAACACCTCGCCCAGCTTTTCAGCGGTTGTAACAAATGCACAAAACTTCATATTAACATGTATACCTTAAATATTTCACTGAATTCACTCCCAACAATTATAATTAAGCAATTTTAACCAAACATTAAACCTTTAGTGACACAGAAAAACACATTTATTAACATTCTATCTCTATAAGCAAAACATAGATCTCAAACATATCAGAGACAGAAGAAACATGATAAGATAAACTCTCCACTAAAGTTGAAATGTATTTAGGATTGTCTGAAATTGCTCAGATTTGCCATATCCCAGCAACTTAGGACTTTAACAAATTATTTTTCAGACTAGAAAATAAATCCTCAGAAGTTTAGTAGGGAGTAAACCTTCACAATTAACATGAGACACAGTGAAACATCAGGGAGACAAACACTTCTTACACAGAAATTACAGACATTTTGTTTCATTACTGCAAAGAACATGAACCAAAAAGAAATGGTTTTCACATACAAAGTTATTTTTCAGGATACATCCTGTTATGTCACATTACAACATTATGTACAGGGAGTCAGGAACTTTTCTCCATGAGCGTTACGTTAACAAATCTAGTCTAGCAAAATTATGAAACATTCTGATTTGCTGCGCAGCTTCTCATTAAAATGGTGCCAAGGGCTCTTGAAAAAAAATCTATTATTTTACATTCCTCTACATTCAACCAGCAAACAAAAAACCAATAGCTATGCACAATATGCAACAAGCAGCAACAGCACTTATCACTAAGCCCTGTGCCAATAAGATTTAAGCAGCTATCATTCCTATTGGCTGATTCGAATCAGCCAATAGGAATGAGAACTGCTTAAATCCTATTGGCTGGTTGAGAGCCAATAGGATTTTAGCAGCCCTAATTCCTATTGGCTGATTTAAATTTTTCAGCCATTAGAAATGCTATGGTACCTTCAGTATAAAAGCGGTACCTTACATTTGAATCCTCAGTGTGCGGCGGACAATCGCATGAAGAGGACCTCCGCGTCGGATCGATGGACTTCCACCTGGACCTCCGTCTTGAAACTCCGCCTTGGACCTTCACCTGGACCTCCGCCTCTGCGCATCGACCGCTCACCTCCGCAGAGATGAAGAAGATGCCAGTCCCGCGATGGATGAAGATGGAGCCGCCTGGATGAAGGTGGAGCCGCTGGGATGAAGATCTTCAGCAACTATGAGTACCTAAAGAGGAGTTAGTGTTAGGTTTTTTTTAAGGTTTTTTGGGGTGTGTTTTTTTTTAGATTAGGGTTTGGACTATCTTAAAAGAGCAGAATGCCCTTTTAAGGGCAAAGCCCATACAAATGCCCTTTTCAGGGCAATGGCCTACAAGAGGCCCTTTTAAGGGCTATAAGTAGTTTATTATAGATTAGGGTTCTTTTATTTTGGGGTGTTTTTTTTTAAAACAGGTATTAGAATAGGAATAATTTTTTTATTTTGGATAATTTGTTATTTTGTGTAATATTTTTTTTTCTTTTTGGGTTTTTTTTTTTTTAGAATTGCCATTTTTTATTTTTAATGGGCAGCAAAAGAGCTGAATGCCCTTACAAATGCCCTTTTCAGGGCAATGGGTAGATTAGGTTTTACTTTATTTTTATTTTGTGGGTTTGGGGGTGGGGGTTTGTATACTGTTAGGGGGTGTTTGTTTTTCTTTTGTAGAAAAAGAGCTGATTTTTTTAGGGCAATGCCCTATAAAAGGCCCTTTTAAGGGCCTACAAAAGGCCCTTTTAAGGGCCCTTGGTAGTTTATTATAGATTAGGGTTTTTTATTTTGGGGTGTTTTTTTTTTAAATGTGGTATTAGAATAGGAATAATTTTTATTGTTTTGGATAAGTTCGTTTGTTATTTTTTGTAATGGTAGGTTTTTTATATTTTGTAATTTTAGTGTTTTTTATTTTTTTGTAATGGTAGTTTTTTTATTTTTGTAATGTTAGGTTTTAGTGGAAGGCAGGTAAGTTTGTATTTATTTTAACTAGGTAGTTAGTAAATAGTTAATAACTATTTACTAACTAGTCTACCTAGTTAAAATAAATACAAACTTACCTGTGAAATAAAAATAAAATCCAAGATAGCTACAATATAACTATTAGTGATATTGTAGCTAGCTTAGGTTTTATGTCATAGGTAAGTATGTATTTAGTTTTAAATAGGTATTATTTAGTTAATAATTGTAACTTTAATTTAGGTCTATTTTAATTATGTTAAAATAGGAGGTGTTAGGTTTAGGGTTAGGGTTACAGTTAGGGTTAGGTTTAGGGTTACGGTTAGAAACATAGAAACATAGAAACATATTGACGGCAGATAAGAGCCATAGGCCCAGCAAGTCTGCCCGACCTTACCTAACAGTATAAACTTATCTAGTTCGTAGGATAGCCCTATGCTTGTCCCATGCATTTTTAAAGTCCCCCACAGTGTTTGTTGCTACTACCTCTTGAGGAAGTTTATTCCTGAATCTACTACCCTTTAGCTTGAGCTCATGACCCTTGTTCTTGAATTTTCCATTTTATGTAAAATACCCACAGCCTCAGTTTTACTAAACCCTTTAATGTACTTGAAAGTTGCTATCATATCACCTCTTTCCCTTCTCTCCTCTAAGCTATACATATTTAGGTCATTGAGCCTATCCTGGTAAGTTTTATTTTTTAGACCATGTACCATTTTGGTAGCCCTCCTTTGCACAGATTCAAGTTTGTTAATATCCTTCTGAAGATATGGCCTCCAGAACTGTACACAATACTCAAGATGAGGCCTAACTAATGATCTATAAAGTGGCATAAGAACCTTACTATTTCTGCTGCAATACCTCTACCAATACATCCAAGCATTCTGCTAGCCTAACTATTTGTGCAATATGGAGCTCAAACGCAACCATATCGCACGCACAAAGTGGCTTTTTAAAAACTTGTAATGGCAGCGATATGGAGGGTGAAATAACGCAACTTTTGTTGCGTTCGTTTCGCACACTCTATAGTGCAAAACTTGTAATCTAGGTGAGTGCTAGTTTAGAATGGCTGTATAGGTACAAAATGGAGTCAGTATGGTTATAGATATATTCTTACACCAGAACGTTTCAAAAAAATCTGAAAGCAATAGCCAGACCAAACGGAATAACAAAATAATTCAAATGCTTGTCCAGGAATGCAAATCTTAGAAACTGATAATGTTCCCTGTGGATAGGGATATGAAGAGATGCTTCAACCTAATCTATTGATTAAAGTATTAAAATCCAGATCTGGCCTCTTCCTTAGGAACAATGAAAAGGTTGAAATAAAATCTCTGATCTTGTTCCAACCTTATAATTGTGACTATTATTCCCATATATTCCAGATCTAAGATTAACTGAAAGAAGGCTCTTGCCTTTAAAGGATTCTTTGGAACATGAAACAGAACTCAAGTATCTAGAACAGATTGAAACCAAATCCCTAAAACAAAAAAAGGCATAATATGCTTTTTAACAGAAGTTTTAGATCAGGGGCTGTACTAAATAGAGAAGACATGTTTCTTAGACCGTTTAGACTTAATCTAATTCAAATTTGAAAGGGCTCTATTTCTGAAAGAAGAGAAAACTTTTGATTGTTAGATTTACAAAAGGAACGAAAATGGAAGGAAGTGCTCTTACCCTCTTAGACTACTTGATCTGAGGGAGAAAAGCTCCTTTACCTCCAGTCACAGAATACATTTTAGCACTCAAACCTGGCCCAAAGAAAATATTTCCCTGAAAAGTAAGGGAGAAAAGTCTAGACTTAGAAACCATGTCTATTAAGACATCAGTAACCTTAGAAGGATCTGAACCTCAATATCCTGGTTGCTAGGTGGCTGTGCTAACCATGGGCAACAATGAACTGCTGCTCCCTCCTAGTCAGGACTGCTAATGACATATTTTTGGCACAAACATAATATCAAAAGAAGCGTCACACTTTAAAGCATTAGCTGACATGAGTAGTCTTAATTAAATTAAAACTCTGAACAGCATATTAATCTGAAAACTGTTCAAATAAGCTATCACGCCAAAGAGAAGAGGGCAGCGGCAAAACAAGCAATACTAATTGCTTTCTCAAAAAGGAAACCCATTTGCTGAAAAACCTTTCAATGAAAAAGACTCTAAAATCCTATCCATAGAGTTAATAAAAGAAGTACTATCCTCAAGAGGAATAGAAGAAACTGTTAGCCAAAGTAGAAATAGCTAGACATGTGCAATTCGATTCAGTCCGAATCGAAATTCGGATGAATTTGTCGAATTCGGAGATTCGAATCGATTCGATTTTCCGAATTGCGGTAGTGCCGAATCTACCGAATAAATCCGAATCGATTCGAATTTATTCTGTAGATTCGGATGGATTCGGATGGCCGTGTATTACACTAGTATACTGTACAATACTAGTGTAATACACGGCCATCCGAATCCATCCGAATCTACCGAAATAAACTCGAATCGATTCGGATTTATTCGGTAGATTCGGCACTACCGCAATTCGGAAAATCGAATCGATTCGAATCTCCGAATTCGACAAATTCATCGAATTTCGATTCGGACTGAATCGAATTGGCACATGTCTAGCTATTTCTACTTTGGCTAACAGTTCTTCTATTCCTCTTGAGGATAGTACTTCTTTTATTAGACCTATGGATAGGATTTTAGAGTCTTTTTCATTGAAAGGTTTTTCAGCAAATGGGTTTCCTTTTGAGAAAGCAATTAGTATTGCTTGTTTTGCCGCTGGCCTCTTCTCTTTGGCGTGATAGCTTATTTGAACAGTTTTCAGATTAATATGCTGTTTGCAGAGTTTTATATTTAATTAAGACTACTCATGTCAGCTAATGCTTTAAAGTGTGACGCTTCTTTTGATATTATGTTTGTGCCAAAAATATGTCATTAGCAGTCCTGACTAGGAGGGAGCAGCAGTTCATTGTTGCCCAGTGGTTAGCACAGCCACCTAGCAACCAGGATATTGAGGGTTCAGATCCTTCTAAGGTTACTGATGTCTTAATAGACATGGTTTCTAAGTCTAGACTTTTCTCCCTTACTTTTCAGGGAAATATTTTCTTTGGGCCAGGTTTGAGTGCTAAAATGTAATTCTGTGACTGGAGGTAAAGGAGCTTTTCTCCCTCAGATCAAGTAGTCTAAGTGAGGGTAAGAGCACTTCCTTCCATTTTCGTTCCCTTTTGTAAATCTAACAATCAAAAGTTTTCTCTTCTTTCAGAAATAGAGCCCCTTTCAAATTTGAATTAGATTAAGTCTAAACGGTCTAAGAAACATGTCTTCTCTATTTAGTACAGCCCCTGATCTAAAACTTCTGTTAAAAAGCATATTATGCCTTTTTTTGTTTTAGGGATTTGGTTTCAATCTGTTCTAGATACTTGAGTTCTGTTTCATGTTCCAAAGAATCCTTTAAAGGCAGAGCCTTCCTTTCAGTTATCTTAGATCTGGAATATATGGGAATAATAGTCACAATTATAAGGTTGGAACAAGATCAGAGATTTTATTTCAACCTTTTCATTGTTCCTAAGGAAGAGGCCAGATCTGGATTTTAATACTTTAATCAATAGATTAGGTTGAAGCATCTCTTCATATCCCTATCCACAGGGAACATTATCAGTTTCTAAGATTTGCATTCCTGGACAAGCATTTGAATTATTTTGTTATTCCGTTTGGTCTGGCTATTGCTTTCAGATTTTTTTGAAACGTTCTGGTGTAAGAATATATCTATAACCATACTGACTCCATTTTGTACCTATACAGCCATTCTAAACTAGCACTCACCTAGATTACAAGTTTTGCACTATAGAGTGTGCGAAACGAACGCAACAAAAGTTGCGTTATTTCACCCTCCATATCGCTGCCATTACAAGTTTTTAAAAAGCCACTTTGTGCGTGCGATATGGTTGCGTTGAGCTCCATATTGCACAAATAGTTAGGCTAGCAGAATGCTTGGATGTATTGGTAGAGGTATTTGCAGCAGAAATAGTAAGGTTCTTATGCCACTTTATAGATCATTAGTTAGGCCTCATCTTGAGTATTGTGTACAGTTCTGGAGGCCATATCTTCAGAAGGATATTAACAAACTTGAATCTGTGCAAAGGAGGGCTACCAAAATGGTACATGGTCTAAAAAATAAAACTTACCAGGATAGGCTCAATGACCTAAATATGTATAGCTTAGAGGAGAGAAGGGAAAGAGGTGATATGATAGCAACTTTCAAGTACATTAAAGGGTTTAGTAAAACTGAGGCTGTGGGTATTTTACATAAAATGGAAAATTCAAGAACAAGGGGTCATGAGCTCAAGCTAAAGGGTAGTAGATTCAGGAATAAACTTCCTCAAGAGGTAGTAGCAACAAACACTGTGGGGGACTTTAAAAATGCATGGGACAAGCATAGGGCTATCCTACGAACTAGATAAGTTTATACTGTTAGGTAAGGTCGGGCAGACTTGCTGGGCCTATGGCTCTTATCTGCCGTCAATATGTTTCTATGTTTCTATGTTTCTAACCGTAACCCCTAAACCTAACCCTAACTGTAACCCTAACCTAAACCTAACACCTCCTATTTTAACATAATTAAAATAGACCTAAATTAAAGTTACAATTATTAACTAAATAATACCTATTTAAAACTAAATACATACTTACCTATGACATAAAACCTAAGCTAGCTACAATATCACTAATAGTTATATTGTAGCTATCTTGGATTTTATTTTTATTTCACAGGTAAGTTTGTATTTATTTTAACTAGGTAGACTAGTTAGTAAATAGTTATATAACTATTTACTAACTACCCTAGTTAAAATAAATACAAACTTACCTGCCTTCCACTAAAACCTAACATTACAAAAATAAAAAAACTACCATTACAAAAAAAATAAAAAACACTAAAAATTACAAAATATAAAAAACCTACCATTACAAAAATTAACAAACGAACTTATCCAAAACAATAAAAATTATTCCTATTCTAATACCACATTTAAAAAAAAAAACACCCCAAAATAAAAAACCCTAATCTATAATAAACTACCAAGGGCCCTTAAAAGGGCCTTTTGTAGGCCCTTAAAAGGGCCTTTTATAGGGCATTGCCCTAAAAAAAATCAGCTCTTTTTCTACAAAAGAAAAACAAACACCCCCTAACAGTATACAAACCCCCACCCCCCAAACCCACAAAATAAAAATAAAGTAAAACCTAATCTACCCATTGCCCTGAAAAGGGCATTTGTAAGGGCATTCAGCTCTTTTGCTGCCCATTAAAAATAAAAAATGGCAATTCTAAAAAAAAAAAAACCCCAAAAGAAAAAAAAATATTACACAAAATAACAAATTATCCAAAATAATAAAAATTATTCCTATTCTAATACCCTGTTTTAAAAAAAAACACCCCAAAATAAAAGAACCCTAATCTATAATAAACTACTTATAGCCCTTAAAAGGGCCTCTTGTAGGCCATTGCCCTGAAAAGGGCATTTGTATGGGCTTTGCCCTTAAAAGGGCATTCTGCTCTTTTAAGATAGTCCAAACCCTAATCTAAAAAAAAAACACACCCCAAAAAACCTTAAAAAAAACCTAACACTAACTCCTCTTTAGGTACTCATAGTTGCTGAAGATCTTCATCCCAGCGGCTCCACCTTCATCAGGCGGCTCCATCTTCATCCATCGCAGGGGACTGGCATCTTCTTCATCTCTGCGGAGGTGAGCGGCTCGATGCGCAGAGGCGGAGGTCCAGGTGAAGGTCCAAGCGGAGTTTCAAGACGGAGGTCCAGGTGGAAGGTCCATCGATCCGACGCGGAGGTCCTCTTCATGCGATTGTCCGCCGCACACTGAGGATTCAAATGTAAGGTACCGCTTTTATACTGAAGGTACCATAGCATTTCTAATGGCTGAAAAATTTAAATCAGCCAATAGGAATTAGGGCTGCTAAAATCCTATTGGCTCTTCAAACCAGCCAATAGGATTTAAGCAGTTCTCATTCCTATTGGCTGATTCGAATCAGCCAATAGGAATGATAGCTGCTTAAATCTTATTGGCACAGGGCTTAGTGATAAGTGCTGTTGCTGCTTGTTGCATATTGTGCATAGCTATTGGTTTTTTGTTTGCTGGTTGAATGTAGAGGAATGTAAAATAATAGATTTTTTTTCAAGAGCCCTTGGCACCATTTTAATGAGAAGCTGCGCAGCAAATCAGAATGTTTCATAATTTTGCTAGACTAGATTTGTTAACGTAACGCTCATGGAGAAAAGTTCCTGACTCCCTGTACATAATGTTGTAATGTGACATAACAGGATGTATCCTGAAAAATAACTTTGTATGTGAAAACCATTTCTTTTTGGTTCATGTTCTTTGCAGTAATGAAACAAAATGTCTGTAATTTCTGTGTAAGAAGTGTTTGTCTCCCTGATGTTTCACTGTGTCTCATGTTAATTGTGAAGGTTTACTCCCTACTAAACTTCTGAGGATTTATTTTCTAGTCTGAAAAATAATTTGTTAAAGTCCTAAGTTGCTGGGATATGGCAAATCTGAGCAATTTCAGACAATCCTAAATACATTTCAACTTTAGTGGAGAGTTTATCTTATCATGTTTCTTCTGTCTCTGATATGTTTGAGATCTATGTTTTGCTTATAGAGATAGAATGTTAATAAAATGTGTTTTCTGTGTCACTAAAGGTTTAATGTTTGTTAAAATTGCTTAATTATAATTGTTGGGAGTGAATTCAGTGAAATATTTAAGGTATACATGTTAATATGAAGTTTTGTGCATTTGTTACAACCGCTGAAAAGCTGGGCGAGGTGTTTGGTTTTATCTTTGTTTTCTGGCTGGTAATTAATTGGGCTAAATGCTGTTCATGTTATCAGTGTTTTTTTAGCTAGGAAGGACTGATGAGAGATGTAGTGAGTTTCTACCTGTCTGAGACATATAATATATATTGTTTTTTTTGCAAGTGAATTAACTAGCACCCACCTAGATTAAAAGTTTTGGGCTATAGAGGGAGTAAAATGAATGCAACAAAAGTTGTGTAATTTCACCCTCCATAGCGCTGCCATTACAAGTTTCTAAAAAGCCGCCTTGTGCATGCGATATGGTGGTGATGAGCTCCATACTGCACAAAAGCCAAGGGCTGCTTTGACGTGCTCATGCACGCTTTCCCCATAGACATCAATGGGAAGAGAGTGTAAGAAAAAAAACTAACACCAGAAGCGTGGAATGGCGATTATCGTAACGCAACCCCATTGATGTCTATAGGGAAAAAAAGCACCCTAACATAAACCCCAAGTCTAAACACCCATAATCTGCTGCCCCCGACATCGCCAACACCTAAATAAAATGATTAACCCCTAATCTGCCGCTCCCGACATCGCCGCCACTAATAAAAGTTATTAACCCCTATTCCCCCACTCCCCGACATCGCCGACACTATAACAAAGTTATTAACCCCTATTCCCCCACATCCCAACATCGCCGACACTATAATAAAGATATTAACCCCTATTCCGCCGCTCCCCAACATCGCTGCCACTAAATAAAGTTATTAACCCCTAAACCTCTGGCCTCCCACATCACCGCCACTAAATAAACCTATTAACCCCTAAACCGCCAGCCCCCCACATCGCAAAAAACTAAATTAAACTATTAACCCCTAAACCTATCACCCCCTAACTTTATATTAAAATTATAATATCTTAAATAAAAATTTACCTGTGAAATTAAAAAAACCCTAAGTTTAAACTAACAATTAAAGGGACAGTAAACTTACAAACCAATGTTATATAATTCTGCACATAGTGCACAATTATATAACATTAGATTACCGGCAGATGTATACAATAAAGTATTGCAGAAATTTTTTATGTAAAAGTTCATTTTACCAGAACGCCGCTCCTTGCTCTACTGAGCGAGTCTGGTTTTTACACAGCGCATTGCGGCACCACTGTCTAGTCACAGTGTGCCTGGTTGCGCCATTAAAATGAATGTAGCTCACTCCCGCTCTGGTCTAGTAGACTAGACAGTGTTGCCGCGATGCGCTGTGTAAAAACCAGACTCGCTCAGTAGAGCAAAGAGCGGCGTTCTGGTAAAATTAACTTTTACATAAAATTTTTCTGCAGTACTTTAATGTATACATCTGCCGGTAAGCTAATGTTATATAATTCTGCACTATATGCAGAATTATATAACATTAGTTTGTGAGTTTACTGCCCCTTTAACCTATTATACTAAAATTAAAATAACTAACAATTAAAAAAAACTAAATTACACATAAAAAACTAACACTGCTAAAAATTTTTAGTAACTATTCTACTTAGTTAAAATAAATACAAACTTGCCTGTAAAATAAAAATAAACCCCAAGATAGCTACAATGTAACTATTAGTTATATTGTAGTTAGCTTAGGGTTTATTTTATAGATAAGTATTTAGTTTTAAATTGGAATAATTTAGGTAATAATAGTAGGTTTTATTTAGATTTATTTGAATTATAGGGTTAGACTTAGGTTAGGGGTTAATAAATTTAGTATAGTGGCGGCAACGTTGAGGGCAGCAGAATAGGGGTTAATAACTGTAGGTAGGTGGCGGCGATGTTAGGGGCGGCAGATTAAGGGTTAATAATATTTAACTAGTGTTTGCGATGCAGGAGTGCGCGGTTTAGGGGTTAATATGTTTATTATATTGACAGCGAAGATGGGGGCGGCAGATTAGGGGTTAATAAATATAATGTAGGTGTCGGCGATGTTGGGGGCAGCAGATTAAGGGTTACTAAATATAATGTAGGTGGCGGCGATGTCGGGGGCGGCAGATTAGGGGTTAATAAATATAATGTAAGTGTGGGCGATGTCGGGGGCGGCAAATTAGGGGTTAATAAGTGTAAGATTAGGGGTGTTTAGACTCGGGGTTCATGTTAGGGTGTTAGGTGTAAACATAAATTTAGTTTCCCCATAGGAATCAATGGGGCTGCGGTACGGAGCTTTACGCTGCTTTATTGCAGGTGTTAGGCTTTTTTTCAGCCGGTTCTCCCCATTGATGTCTATGGGGAAATCGTGCATTTGCATGTAAAACCAGCTCTCCGCTGACTTAAGCAGCGCTGGTATTGGAGTGCGGTATGGAGCCCAATTTTGCTCTATGCTCACTTCTTGGCTGTTAACGCTGGGTTTCTGAAAACCTGTAATACCAGCGCTATAGGGAAGTGATCGGTGACAATAACGTCTAAGTTAGCACCGCACCCCTCATAACGCAAAACTCATAATCTAGCCGAAAATGATCCAAAATAAAATCAATTACACCTAATCTAATAGCCCTATAAAAATAAAAAGCCCCCCCCAAAATAAGAAAAACCCTAGCCTACAATAAACTACCAATAGCCCGTAAAAGGGCCTTTTGTAGGGCATTGCCCTAAAGAAATCAGCTCTTTTACCTGAAAAAAAAAATACAAAGACCCCCCCAACAGTAAAACCCACCACCCAACCAACCCCCAAAATAAAAAACCTAACTCTAACAAAAAACCAAGCTACCCATTGCCCTGAAAAGGGCATTTGTATGGGCATTGCCCTTAAAAGGGCATTTAGCTCTTTTGCATTGCCCTTAAAAGGGCACTTACAGTTTCTGAAGTCCGGACATCCAGGTGGTGAGAAGTCTTCATCAAAGCGGCGAGGTCTTCATCCATCCAGGCGGCATCTTCTATCTTCATCCAGGCGGGATCTTTTATCTTCATCCCGGCAGCGTCTTCTATCTTCATCCCGGCGGCGTGGAGCAGGTCTAGCCTTCAAGACAACCGGCACAGAGCATCCTCTTCATATGGTTGCTGCCGTATTTAAATCAGCCAATAGAATTTCAGTAGCTCTCATCCTATTGGCTGATTTGAACTGCCAATAGGATTTCAGTAGCTCTCATCCTATTGGCTGATTTGAATTTCAAAAATCAAATCAGCCAATAGGAATGCAAGTGACGCCATTTTGAAAAGGCTCCCTTGCAGTGAAGATTCAGTGTACGGCGACCATATGAAGAGGACTCTCTGCACTGGATGTCTTGAAGGTTGGACCCGATCCGCACCGCCGTGATGAAGATAGAAGATGCTGCCTGGATGAAGATAGAAGATGCCGCCTGGATGGATGAAGACCTTGCTGCCTGGATGAAGACTTCTCAAACTGTAAGTGGATCATCGGGGGTTAGTGTTAGGGCTTTTTTTGGGTGCTTTTTTTTAGATTAGGGTTTGGGCTTTTTTAAAAGAGCTAAATGCCCTTTTAAGGACAATGCCTATACAAATGCCCTTTTCATGGGAATGGGTAGCTTAGGTTTTTGTTAGAGTTAGTTTTTTATTTTGGGGGGTTGGTTGGGTGGTGGGTTTTACTGTTGGGGGGTCTTTGTATTTTTTTCAGGTAAAAGAGCTGATTTCTTTAGGGCAATGCCCTACAACAGGCCCTTTTAAGGGCTATTGGTAGTTTATTGTAGGCTAGGGTTTTTTTTTATTTTGAGGGGGCTTTTTTATTTTTCTAGGGCTATTAGATTAGGTGTAATTGTTTTTATTTTGGATAATTTTGTTTGTTATTTTTTGTAATTTAGTGTTTTTTATTTTTTGTAATTTAGTATTATTTTTTGTAATTTTAGATTTTTTATTTTTTTTTCAGTAGTGTTACGCCTAGATTTGGAGTTTTGCGCTAGAAGGGGTGCGTTAGCTACACGTGCTTTTTTTTTGCCGCACCTTTTAAATACCGCTGGTATTTAGAGTTCACAGAAGGGCTGCGTTAGGCTCCAAAAAAGGAGCGTAGAGCATAATTTACCGCCACTGCAACTCTAAATACCAGCGGTGCTTACGGACGCGGCCAGCTTCAAAAACGTGCTCGTGCACGATTCCCCCATAGGAAACAATGGGGCAAAAAAGGAGCGTTCAGCTCCTAACGCGGCCCCATTGTTTCCTATGGGGAAACACTTCCTAAGTCTGCACCTAACACCCTAACATGTACCCTGAGTCTAAACACCCCTAACCTTACACTTATTAACCCCTAATCTGCCGCCCCCGCTATCGCTGACACCTGCATATTTTTTTAACCCCTAATCTGCCGCTCCGTACACCGCCGCAACCTACATTATACCTATGTACCCCTAATCTGCTGCCCCTAACACCGCCTACCCCTATATTATATTTATTAACCCCTAATCTGCCCCCCCCCCAATGTCGCCACCAGCTACCTACAATTATTAACCCCTAATCTGTCCACCGGACCTCACCGCTACTCTAATAAATGTATTAACCCCTAAAGCTTAGTCTAACCCTAACACTAACACCCCCCTAAATTAAATATAATTTAAATCTAACGAAATAATTTAACTCTTATTAAATAAATTATTCCTATTTAAAGCTAAATACTTACCTGTAAAATAAATCGTAATATAGCTACAATATAAATTATAATTATATTGTAGCTATTTTAGGATTAATATTTATTCTACAGGCAACTTTGTATTTATTTTAACCAGGTACAATAGCCATTAAATAGTTAATAACTATTTAATAGTTACCTAGTTAAAATAATTACAAAATTACCTGTAAAATAAATCCTAACCTAAGTTACAATTAGACCTAACACTACACTATCAATAAATTAATTAAATAAAATACCTACAATTATCTACAATTAAACCTAACACTACACTATCAATAAATTAATTAAATAAAATACCTACAATTATCTACAATTAAACCTAACACTACACTATCAATAAATTAATTAAATACAATACCTACAAATAAATACAATTAAATAAACTAACTAAAGTACAAAAAATAAAAAAGAACTAAGTTACAAAAAATAAAAAAATATTTACAAACATTAGAAAAATATTACAACAATTTTAAACTAATTACACCTACTCTAAGCCCCCTAATAAAATAACAAAGCCCCCCAAAATAAAAAAATGCCCTACCCTATTCTAAAATTAAAATAGAAAAGCTCTTTTACCTTACCAGCTCTTAAAAGGGCCTTTTGCGGGGCATAACCCAAAGAAAACAGCTCTTTTGCCTGTAAAAATAAACACAATACCCCCCCAACATTACAACCCACCACCCACATACCCCTAATCTAACCCAAACCCCCCTTAAATAAACCTAACACTAAGCCCCTGAAGATCTTCCTACCTTATCTTCACCACGCCGGGTATCACCGATCCGTCCAGGCTCCGATGTCTTGATCCAAGCCCAAGCGGGGGCTGAAGACGTCCATCCTCCGGCTGAAGTCTTGATCCAAGCGGCGGCTGAAGAAGTCCATCATCGGGCAGAAGTCTTCATCCTATCCGGGCAGAAGAGGAGATCCGGACCGGTAGACATCTTCATCCAAGTGGCATCTTCTATCTTCTTCCATCCGATGACGAGCGGCTCCATCTTCAAGACCTCCGGCGCGGATCCATCCTCTTCTTCCGACGTCCTAAAACAGAATGAAGGTTCCTTTAAGGGACTTCATCCAAGATGGCGTCCCTCGAATTCCGATTGGCTGATAGGATTCTATCAGCCAATCGGAATTAAGGTAGGAAAATTCTGATTGGCTGATGGAATCAGCCAATCAGATTCAAGTTCAATCCGATTGGCTGATCCAATCAGATTGAGCTCGCATTCTATTCGCTGTTCCGATCAGCCAATAGAATGCAAGCTCAATCTGATTGGCTGATCCAATCAGCCAATCGGATTGAACTTGAATCTGATTGGCTGATTCAATCAGCCAATCAGATTTTTTCTACCTTAATTCCGATTGGCTGATAGAATCCTATCAGCCAATCGGAATTCGAAGGGACGCCATCTTGGATGACGTCCCTTAAAGGAACCTTCATTCTGTGTTAGGACGTCTGTATTTTTTTATTTTTTGTAACTTAGTTCTTTTTTATTTTTTGTACTTTAGTTAGTTTATTTAATTGTATTTATTTGTAGATATTGTATTTAATTAATTTATTGATAGTGTAGTGTTAGGTTTAATTGTAGATAATTGTAGGTATTTTATTTAATTAATTTATTGATAGTGTAGTGTTAGGTTTAATTGTAACTTAGATTAGGATTTATTTTACAGGTAATTTTGTAATTATTTTAACTAGGTAACTATTAAATAGTTATTAACTATTTAATAGCTATTGTACCTGATTAAAATAAATACAAAGTTGCCTGTAAAATAAATATTAATCCTAAAATAGCTACAAGATAATTATAATTTATATTGTAGCTATATTAGGATTTATTTTACAGGTAAGTATTTAGCTTTAAATAGGAATAATTTATTTAATAAGAGTTAATTTATTTCATTAGATTTAAATTATATTTAATTTAGGGGGCGTGTTAGTGTTAGGGTTAGACTTAGCTTTAGGGGTTAATACATTTATAAGAGTAGCGGTGAGGTACGGTCGGCAGATTAAGGTTTAATAATTGAAGTTAGGTGTCGGCGATGTTAGGGAGGACAGATTAGGGGGTTAATACTATTTATTATAGGGTTATTGAGGCGGCAGTGAGGTGGATTAGGGGTTAATGACTTTATTATAGTAGCGGTGAGGTCCGGTCGGCAGATTAGGGGTTAATAATTGTAGGTAGCTTGTGGCGACATTGGGGGGGGGGCAGATTAGGGGTTAATAAATATAATATAGGGGTCGGTGGTGTTAGGGGCAGCAGATTAGGGGTACATAAGTATAACGTAGGTGGCGGCGGTGTGCGGTCGGCAGATTAGGGGTTAAAACAATTTAATAGAGTGGCGGCGATGTGGGGGGACCTCGGTTTAGGGGTGCATAGGTAGTTTATGGGTGTTAGTGTACTGTAGAGCACAGTAGTTAAGAGCTTTATGAACCGGCATTAGCCCAGAAAGCTCTTAACTCCTGGCTTTTTTCTGCAGCTGGAGTTTTGTCGTTAGATTTCTAACGCTCACTTCAGCCAAGACTCTAAATACCAGCGTTAGAAAGATCCCATTGAAAAGATAGGATACGCAAATGGCGTAGGGGGATCTGCGGTATGGAAAAGTTGCGGCTGTAAAGTGAGCGTTAGACCCTTTAATGACTGACTCTAAATACCAGTGGGCGGTAAAAACCAGCGTTAGGACCTCCTAACGCTGGTTTTGACGGCTAACGCAGAACTCTAAATCTAGGCGTTAGTTTTTTTAATGTGTAATTTAGTTTATTTAATTGGTAGTTTTTTTTAATTATAGTATACAGGGAGTGCAGAATTATTAGGCAAATGAGTATTTTGACCACATCATCCTCTTTATGCATGTTGTCTTACTCCAAGCTGTATAGGCTCGAAAGCCTACTACCAATTAAGCATATTAGGTGATGTGCATCTCTGTAATGAGAAGGGGTGTGGTCTAATGACATCAACACCCTATATCAGGTGTGCATAATTATTAGGCAACTTCCTTTCCTTTGGCAAAATGGGTCAAAAGAAGGACTTGACAGGCTCAGAAAAGTCAAAAATAGTGAGATATCTTGCAGAGGGATGCAGCACTCTTAAAATTGCAAAGCTTCTGAAGCGTGATCATCGAACAATCAAGCGTTTCATTCAAAATAGTCAACAGGGTCGCAAGAAGCATGTGGAAAAACCAAGGCGCAAAATAACTGCCCATGAACTGAGAAAAGTCAAGCGTGCAGCTGCCAAGATGCCACTTGCCACCAGTTTGGCCATATTTCAGAGCTGCAACATCACTGGAGTGCCCAAAAGCACAAGGTGTGCAATACTCAGAGACATGGCCAAGGTAAGAAAGGCTGAAAGACGACCACCACTGAACAAGACACACAAGCTGAAACGTCAAGACTGGGCCAAGAAATATCTCAAGACTGATTTTTCTAAGGTTTTATGGACTGATGAAATGAGAGTGAGTCTTGATGGGCCAGATGGATGGGCCCGTGGCTGGATTGGTAAAGGGCAGAGAGCTCCAGTCCGACTCAGACGCCAGCAAGGTGGAGGTGGAGTACTGGTTTGGGCTGGTATCATCAAAGATGAGCTTGTGGGGCCTTTTCCGGTTGAGGATGGAGTCAAGCTCAACTCCCAGTCCTACTGCCATTTTCTGGAAGACACCTTCTTCAAGCAGTGGTACAGGAAGAAGTCTGCATCCTTCAAGAAAAACATGATTTTCATGCAGGACAATGCTCCATCACACGCGTCCAAGTACTCCACAGCGTGGCTGGCAAGAAAGGGTATAAAAGAAGAAAATCTAATGACATGGCCTCCTTGTTCACCTGATCTGAACCCCATTGAGAACATGTGGTCGATCATCAAATGTGAGATTTACAAGGAGGGAAAACAGTACACCTCTCTGAACAGTGTCTGGGAGGCTGTGGTTGCTGCTGCACGCAATGTTGATGGTGAACAGATCAAAACACTGACAGAATCTATGGATGGCAGGCTTTTGAGTGTCCTTGCAAAGAAAGGTGGCTATATTGGTCACTGATTTGTTTTTGAATGTCAGAAATGTATATTTGTGAATGTTGAGATGTTATATTGGTTTCACTGGTAAAAATAAATAATTGAAATGGGTATATATTTGTTTTTTGTTAAGTTGCCTAATAATTATGCACAGTAATAGTCACCCGCACACACAGATATCCCCCTAAAATAGCTATAACTAAAAACAAACTAAAAACTACTTCCAAAACTATTCAGCTTTGATATTATTGAGTTTTTTGGGTTCATTGAGAACATGGTTGTTGTTCAATAATAAAATTAATCCTCAAAAATACAACTTGCCTAATAATTCTGCACTCCCTGTAATAGTTGTTAGGTTAATTGTTCATTTAAACTTAGTTTTTTTTTTATTTCACAGGTAAGTTTTTATTTATTTTAAGATAGGGATATTGTAATTTTAATTTAAAGGGACAGTTTACTCAAAAATTTTCTCCCCTTTAATTTGTTCCCAATGATCCACTTTACCTGCTGGAGTGTATTAAATTGTTTACAAGTAGCTCCTTTACCCTTATATTGGCATTTGAAATTGTTAATTTAGCATGTGGTATCCCCACCTATTCTGAAAGTTTGTGGCCGCGCGTACCAGCTATAGATAAGCTTTGTAAACACAGCCAGCAGAAGAAATTACACTCCCAGCGTGATAAAGCAGAGATAAGGTAATAAAATGTTGATTTTCCATTGTTCTCTACAAGTACTGGTGATTGTTTTAAGGACAGATATAAGATAAAGAAGCAGGTATATGTGCACAATGTGATACAGTAATGAGATCTGATTATACCTACAAGCTCAACCCATTTTATTAGGTTGTGGCTTCAAAACACAAAATCAGAGCTTTAATATACAGAAATAAACCTTAAAAAGCTAATTTTCATACATTTTTTACTCTGCAGTTGGTAAAAAAAGCAATTGTAAACACATTAAGGGAAAAACTATTTTACAGTATACTGTCCCTTTAAAGTTAGGGGGTTGTTTAGAGGTTAATAGTTTAATTTAGTTTTTTGCAATGAGGGGGACTGGCGGTTTAGGGGTTAATAGGTTTATTTAGTGGCGGTGATGTGGGAGGCCAAAGGTTTAGGGGTTAATAACTTTATTTAGTGGTGATGTCGGGGAGCGGCGGAATAGGGAATAATAACTTTTATTAGTGGCGGCGATGTCTGGAGCGGCAGATTAGGGGTTAACTTTATTATAGTTAGAATAGGGGTTAATAGGTAGTTTATGTAACATTTGTAACATTTAAGTTATGAGTTTTGTGTAACAGTTTTGTTACGCAAAACTCATAACGATTAGCTCAGATAGTGGAACGTATCGTAATGGTATAGGCTGAAACACAAGCATTTTAGCCTCACCGCACAACTTGTAATACCGGCGCTATGGAAATCCCAGGCAAAAACGTCATTTTTTGAGTGCGGGATTGATGTTGCGTTACAGGCTAAAATGCTTGTAGTATAGCTATACCAACAAGACTCCTCATGGCTTCGTAACGGTTTTTACGCTGAAATGGCAATTTTTTTAGCGTTAAAACCGTAACGCAAAACTTGTAATCTAGGTGTAAGGAAATTGTAAGTATGATGATGTGTGTGATTTTAGGTCACGTTCTGGTGAATACAAGAGAGTTTTTTCTGGCATGTGATTAATAGTTTGATTTGAGTATGTTGTTATTTGGGTATGTGCAAGATTTATGTAAGGAGTTTGGGTAAAAGATGAATAAGGAAAAGAAAGGCTTTAAACTGTATGTTATTAAATGTATCTAAAGCATTTAGGGTCAGTTTCTTTTCAAGTAGAATAATTCAGTATAAGTTGTTTTGTAATTTTGCTATAGACTGGTAACATATTGCGGTATAATATTATTCATGCTGTGATGGTTTGGTTGTTTGTTTTAAATTATGAGTAAGAGTTAGAGGCCTATTTATCAAGCCGTCAACCGCAAATACAGAATACCGCAGCGTAATTGTGGCGAGCTTGATTCGACCTAGTTATCAAAGCCTACAGACCGGCAAAAGTTGAAATTTGTGTCGTAACATACGATCCTCCGGTCTCAATCCGACACAGATCGATGTTTACGTCATTACAGATGTTACAAATACAAATTCTGCACTATCTGACACCTTTTGGCATTTATCAAATTTCTAACAGGTACGCTTGCGGCTATTGCGGCCCAGCGTACCTGGTTTTTAATCCGCCACCCTGGAGGCTGCGGATGCCATAGGAATCAATGGGAGTCTGAAAGCAGCGAAAGCTTATGTTCGATGGTGCCAAATATCCCATTGATTTCTATGCTAGATAACCAGTAACGTTTACACCTAACACCCTAACATAAGCCCTGAGTCTAAACACCCCTAATCTGCCGACCCAACATAGCTGCAAACTAAATAAAGTTATTAACCCCTATCACGCCGCTCCTGGACCCCGCTGCAACTGTAATAAAATTATTAACCCCTAAACCCCTGGCCTCCCACATCACTACCATTAACTAAACCTATTAACCCCTAAACCGCCAGCCCCTTACATCACCATAAACTAAATTAAGCTATTAACCCCTAAACCTAACAACCCGCTAACTTTACATTAAAATTACAACATCCCTATCTTATAATAAATTAAAACTTAACTTTAGAAGTTAAATAAGTTAAACTATCAATTCACCTACCCTAACTATAATACTAAAATTACATTAAACTATATTAAACTATTAATTAACCTACCCTAACTATTATACTAAAATTACATTAAACTATATTAAACTATTAATTAACCTACCCTAACTATTATACTAAAATTACATTAAACTACCAATTAAATTAACTATATTACATATTTAAAAACCTAACCCTACTCAAATTATTTAAATCTACTATTAAAAATTACTAAGTTACAAAAAATAAAAAACACTAAGTTACAAAAAATGAAAATTACTGTTACAAAAAATAAAAAACACTAAGTTACAAAAAATAAAAAACACTGTTACAAAAAAAACAAACCACAGTATCAAAACTAAAAAAGAATTACACCTAATCTAATAGCCCTATCAAAATAAAAAATCCACACAAAATAAAAAAAACCCTAGCCTACAATAAACTACCAATGGCCCTTAAAAGGTCCTTTTGCAGGGCATTGCCCCAAAGAAATCAGCTCTTTTACCTGTAAAAAAAATATACAAACACCCCCCAACAGTAAAACCCACCACCCACACAACCAACACCCCCAAATAAAAACTAATTGGCTATTCCAATCAGCCAATAGAATGCAAGCTCAATCCTATTGGCTGATTGGATCAGCCAATAGGATGAAAGCTCAATCCTATTGGCTGATTGCAACATCCAATAGAATTTCTTCCCCTTTAATTCCTAATGGCTGATAGAATTCTATCAGCCAATCGGAATGTAAGGGACGCCATCTTGGATGACGTACCTTAAAGGGAAACTTCATTCTACAGCAACCATCGGAAGAAGAGGATGCTTTGCGCCGGATGTCTTGAAGATGGATCTGCTCCGCGCCGGATGGATGAAGATAGAATATGACGTCTGGATGAAGACTTCTGCCGGCTTCGATGAGGACTTCGGCCCGATTGGATGAAGACTTCTGCCGGCTTCGATGAGGACTTCTGCCGCTTGGATGAGGATGGATCTCCGGTCTTCGAAAACTGTAAGTGGATCGTTGGGGCTTAGTGTTAGTTTTTTTAAAGGGTTTATTGGGTGGGTTTTATTTTTAGAGTAGGGTCTGGGCAGTAAAAGAGCTAAATGCCCTTTTAAGGGCAATGCCCATAAAAATGCCCTTTTCAGGGCAATGGGGAGCTTAGGTTTTTTAGATAGGTTTTTATTTGGGGGTGTTGGTTGTGTGGGGGGTGGGTTTTACTGTTGGGGGGTGTTTGTATTTTTTTTTACAGGTAAAAGAACTGATTTCTTTGGGGCAATGCCCTGCAAAAGGCCCTTTTAAGGGCCATTGGTAGTTTATTGTAGGCTAGGGGATTTTTTATTTTGGAGTGGCTTTTTTATTTTGATAGGGCTACTAGATTAGGTATAATTGTTTTTTTATTTTTAATACTGTGGTTTGTTTGTTTGTTTTTGTAACTTAGTGTTTTTTATTTTTTGTAACTTAGTGTTTTTTATTTTTTGTAACTTAGTCATTTTTAATAGTAGATTTAGGGTTAGGTTTTTAAATATGTAATATAGTTAATTTAATTGGTAATTTAATGTAATTTTAGTATAATAGTTAGGGTAGGTTAATTAATAGTTTAATATAGTTTATTTTAATTCTAAAGGTAAGTTTAAATTATTATATGATAGGGATGATGTCATTTTAATGTAAAGTTAGCGGGTTGTTAGGTTTAGGGGTTAATAGCTTAATTTAGCTGGGAGGCCAGGGGTTTAGGGGTTAATACATTTATTTAGTTGCGGTGGGGTCCGGGAGCGGTGGGATAGGGGTTAATACATTTATTTAGTTGCGGTGGGGTCCAGGAGCGGCAGGATAGGGGTTAATACATTTATTTAGTTGCGGTGGGGTCCGGGTGTGGCGGGATAGGGGTTAATACATTTATTTAGTTGCGGTGGGGTCCGGGAGCGGCGGGATAGGGGTTAATACATTTATTTAGTTGTGGCGGGGTCCTGGAGTGGCGGGATAGGGGTTAATATCTTTATTTAGTTGCGGCAGGGTCCGGGAGCAGCAGGATAGGGGTTAAACATTTTAGTATAGTGGCAGCGTTTAGTGACAGGATATAAATAAAGTTGGGAAAAAGCCAAATAGCAGCGAGAACGATGACTGTTAATTAACAACAGTTCGCTGCTCATCGCCCCATACTTGGTGCGCGGCTTTTTTTTATAAATATGGAGATCGTATTCAGGTCCGCGGTCGCGATGTTAGGTGATGTTAGGCGAGCATATTGGTGCAGGCGAATGCAGCATAGTTGACGGCTTGATAAATAGGCCTCTTAGTGTAAGTCTCCTAGTGACTTTAAAACTTAAAGGGACATAATACTCATATGCTAAATCACTTGAAACGTATGCAGTATAACTGTAAAAAGCTGACAGGAAAATATCACCTGAGCATCTCTATGTAAAAAAGGAAGATATTTTACCTCACAATTTCCTCAGCTCAGCAGAGTAAGTTCTGTGTAAAAAGTTATACTCAGCTGCAGCCCAGCTGCAGGTAAAAAATAAATAAATGA
The DNA here is from genome assembly GCF_027579735.1 of Bombina bombina. NCBI lineage: Eukaryota > Metazoa > Chordata > Amphibia > Anura > Bombinatoridae > Bombina > Bombina bombina. Next base: position 343,908,603 of record NC_069502.1, on the reverse strand, counting down.
AGAAATGAACAGCAGCCAATAAGAATCAATAGTGCTGAGGTCATGAACTCTTGTACTGTGATCTCATGAGATTTCACTTAACTCTCATGAGATTTCATTGTAAACTTCCTTACACTGAATAGGGAAATAAGATGGGTGTGCACGAAAGCTCGCTCCTTCCGCTGTCCCGGGACAGACATACTGATTTGCTGCTTAGAAGTCCTTTACAATGGGATGTGGCTACTGAGAAACTTTTGAGGTAAAATATTTTTTTTTTTACATAGAGATGTTCAGGTGATATTTTTTAGTCAGCTTTTTACAGCTATACTGCATAACTTTCAAGTGTTTAAACATTTGGGTATTATGGCCCTTTAATATAAGAGAGAGCCCTCATTTAAATATATGCCATTTTTGATACAATGGGGGGTAGTTATCAAGCCGTCAACCTCAAATACGCTGGAATTCCGCAGCGTATTTGTGGCGAGGCTGATTCGCCTTAGTTATCAAAGGCTCGAGACCGGCAAAAGTAGAATTTTGTGACGTAAACTTCGATCCGCCGGACTCAGTCCGACACAGATCGATTCTTACGTCACTCCAGATGTTCCGCACCCAAGTGCGGAACAATCTCACTACTTTTGCTAGTTATCAAATGACTAGCAGGTACGCTCGGCACTTTTACGGCCCAGCGTACCTGGTTTTCAAACCGCCACCCCTGGAGGCGGCGGATCCCATAGGAATCAATGGGAGTCTGACCATAGCGAAAGTACAAGTTCGCTGCTGACAGACATCCCATTGATTCCTATGGGAGATGTCTGCACCTAACACCCTAACATGTACCCCGAGTTTAAACACCCCTAATCTGTCCCCCCTACACCGCCGCAACTAAATAAAGTTATTACCCCCTAAACCGCCGCTCCAGGAGCCCACCGCAAGCTACTCTATACATATTAACCCCTAAACTGCCACTCCCGGAGCCCACCGCAACTATAATAAATGTATTAACCCCTAAACCGCCGCTCCCTGAACCCGCCGCAACCTATATTAAACTTATTAACCTCTAATCTGCCCCCCCCTACACCTTCGCCACCTATAATAAATTTATTAACCCCTATCCTGCCCCCCACTACGCCGCCGCCACTGTAATAAAATTATTAACCCCTAAACCTAAGTCTAACCCTAACCCTAACGCCCCCCTAACTTAAAAATTAATTAAATAAATCTAAATAATATTTCTATTATTAACTAAATTAATCCTATTTAAAACTAAATACTTACCTTTAAAATAAACCCTAATATAGCTACAATATAAATAATAATTATATTGTAGCTATCTTAGGATTTATTTTTATTTTACAGGCAACTTTCAATTTATTTTAACTAGGTACAATAGCTATTAAATAGTTATTAACTATTTAATAGCTTACCTAGCTAAAATAAACTGAAATTTACCTGTAAAATAAATCCTAACCTAAGTTACAATTACACCTAACACTACACTATACTTTAATAAATTATTCCTATTTAAAACTAAATACTTACCTGTAAAATAAACCCTAATATAGCTACAATATATATAATAATTATATTGTAGCTATCTTAGGATTTATATTTATTTTACAGGTAACTTTGTATTTATTTTAGCTAGTTAGAATAGTTATTAAATAGTTATTAACTATTTAATAACTACCTAGCTAAAAGAAATACAAAATTACCTGTAAAATAAATCCTAACCTAAGTTACAATTAAACCTAATACTACACTATCATTAAATTAATTAAATAAACTACCTACAAATAACTACAATTAAATACAATTACATAAACTAACTAAAGTACAAAAAATAAAAAAAGCTAAGTTACAAAAAATAAAAAAATAAGTTACAAACATTTTAAAAATATTACAACAATTTTAAGCTACTTACACCTAATCTAAGCCCCCTAATAAAATAACAAACCCCCCCAAAATAAAAAAATGCCATACCCTATTCTAAATTAAATATAATTCAAAGCTCTTTTACCTTACCGGCCCTTAAAAGGGCCATTTGTGGGGGCATGCCCCAAAAAGTTCAGCTCTTTTGCCTGTAAAAGAAAAATACAACCCCCCCCCAACATTAAAACCCACCACCCACATACCCCTAATCTAACCCAAACCTCCCTTACAAAAACCTAACACTAATCCCCTGAAGATCATCCTACCTTGAGTCGTCTTCACTCAGCCGAGCAGCGATGGAACCGAAGTGGACATCCGGAGCGGAAGAAGTTAATCCTCCAAGCGGCGCTGAAGAAATCTTCCATCCGATGAAGTCATCATCCAGGCGGCGCTGAAGAAGTCTTCGATCCGGGCGATGTCATCTTCCAAGAGGCGCTGAAGAGGTCTTCTATCCGGGTGATGTCATCTTCCAAGCCGGGTCTTGAATCTTCCTCCCGCCGACGCGGAACATCCTTCTTCACCGACGGACTACGACGAATGAAGGCTCCTTTAAGGGACGTCATCCAAGATGGCGTCCCCTCAATTCCGATTGGCTGATAGGATTCTATCAGCCAATCGGAATTAAGGTAGGAAAAATCTGATTGGCTGATGGAATCAGCCAATCAGATTCAATTTCAATCCGATTGGCTGATCCAATCAGCCAATCAGATTGAGCTTGCATTCTATTGGCTGATCGGAACAGCCAATAGAATGCGAGCTCAATCTGATTGGCTGATTCCATCAGCCAATCAGATTTTTCCTAACTTAATTCCGATTGGCTGATAGAATCCTATCAGCCAATCAGAATTGAGGGGACGCCATCTTGGATGACGTCCCTTAAAGGAGCCTTCATTCGTCGTAGTCCGTCGGTGAAGAAGGATGTTCCGCGTCGGCGGGAGGAAGATTCAAGACCCGGCTTGGAAGATAACATCGCCCGGATAGAAGACCTCTTCAGCGCCTCTTGGAAGATGACATCGCCCGGATCGAAGACTTCTTCAGCGCTGCCTGGATGATGACTTCATCGGATGGAAGATTTCTTCAGCGCCGCTTGGAGGATTAACTTCTTCCGCTCCGGATGTCCACTTCGGTTCCATCGCTGCTCGGCTGAGTGAAGACGACTCAAGGTAGGATGATCTTCAGGGGATTAGTGTTAGGTTTTTGTAAGGGGGGTTTGGGTTAGATTAGGGGTATGTGGGTGGTGGGTTTTAATGTTGGGGGGTTGTATTTTTCTTTTACAGGCAAAAGAGCTGAACTTTTTGGGGCATGCCCCCACAAATGGCCCTTTTAAGGGCTGGTAAGGTAAAAGAGCTTTGAACTTTATTTAATTTAGAATAGGGTAGGGCATTTTTTTATTTTGGGGGGGGGTTTGTTATTTTATTAGGGGGCTTAGATTAGGTGTAAGTAGCTTAAAATTGTTGTAATATTTTTAAAATGTTTGTAACTTATTTTTTTATTTTTTGCAACTTAGCTTTTTTTATTTTTTGTACTTTAGTTAGTTTATGTAATTGTATTTAATTGTAGTTATTTGTAGGTAGTTTATTTAATTAATTTAATGATAGTGTAGTATTAGGTTTAATTGTAACTTAGGTTAGGATTTATTTTACAGGTAAATTTCAGTTTAATTTAGCTAGGTAAGCTATTAAATAGTTAATAACTATTTAATAGCTATTGTACCTAGTTAAAATAAATTGAAAGTTGCCTGTAAAATAAAAATAAATCCTAAGATAGCTACAATATAATTATTATTTATATTGTAGCTATATTAGGGTTTATTTTAAAGGTAAGTATTTAGTTTTAAATAGGATTCATTTAGTTAATAATAGAAATATTATTTAGATTTATTTAATTAATATTTAAGTTAGGGGGCGTTAGGGTTAGGGTTAGACTTAGGTTTAGGGGTTAATAATTTTATTACAGTGGCGGCGGTGTAGTGGGGGGCAGGATAGGGGTTAATAAATTTATTATAGGTGACAACGGTGTCGGGGGGGCAGGATAGGGGTTAATAGGTTTAATATAGGTTGTGGCGGGTTCAGGGAGCGGCGGTTTAGGGGTTAAACTATTTATTTAGTTGCGGCGAGGTGCGGCATCAGCAGGATAGGGGTTAATAATTTTATTATAGAGGGCGACGGTATACGGGGGGCAGGATAGGGGTTACTAGGTATACTGTAGGTGGCAGCGGTGTCCGGGAGCGGCGGTTTAGGGGTTAATACATTTATCAGAGTTGCGGCAGGGTCTAGGAGCGGCGGTTTAGGGGTTAATACATTTATAAGAGTTGCGGCAGGGTCTAGGAGCGGCGGTTTAGGGGTTAGTAACTTTATTGAGTTGCGGGAGGCTCCGGGGGCGCCGGTATAGGGATAGAACAGTGTAGTTTAGTGTGAGTGCTTAGTGACAGGCTAGCAATAAAGCTGGGAAAAAGCCGAAGAGCAGCGAGATCGGATGAGTGATAACTCTCACAGTCCGCTGCTCATCGCCCCGCGGCTTTTTGACAGCTTTATTTGATAACTTAGGTGAACGTATTCAAGGTCCGCGGCGGCGAAGGTAGGCGGGCGTATTGGGCCGGCGAAGGCAGAAAAGTAGACGGCTTGATAACTACCCCCCAATGTAAGAGGTAGAATTCTAATATTAAATAAGACAAATTTCCTAAACATGATTGGTTATATATGTAATATACACATGGTAAATGGTTAGCCATTAAGCTATTACTGTAGATTATTATTATTTTCTTCAGAAATTCCCTTTTGTTGTGTAAGATTGGTAAATTTAGTCAGAGAACTGCAAAAATGTGGACTATCAAATAATAGCCAAGAAAATAAAAAATAAAAAATAATATATATATGTTTTTATTATAATCCTGGTTATATCAAAATATAGCATAGCATCTCACAGGTTAACTACATACTAATAATACTAATAATCATGTAATTGTAACAGCTACAGTCCTAAAGTTTTTCAAAAATGATTTGTGCCAAAAATGATTATTTAACAGTGGGTTTGCCCTGTGCATGCGAGCAGGAGCCATAGAGCATTTTTATCTGACCGTTCCCAGAATATAGTATTTAGGTGTTGCGTACTTTATTTTGTGTTATCCCTTTGTAAATTCATGGTTAGCAATTTTATTTGTAAATGTGCAACTAGAGTTAATTGATTTCCTAAAGTGATTGCATTATTTGCGTGATCTCATAGTATTGTGCATGGTAAAATTGTCAAAACCATAGCAAAAAGTCCTTTTAGGAATTTATTTATTTGTAGTGTTTTGCAAGAATATAGTATTTCAATGAGTGTAGGTATATATACTTGCTTTCAGGTTGATTGTGTTTGTTACAAGTTTGTGCCGGCTGTTAATGTTTTGTTTTGCTTAGTGGGCAGTTGTTTTAAGGGGCATATGTATCAAGGTCTGGCGGACCTGATCCGACACTGCGGATCAGGTCCGCCCGACCTCGCTGAATACGGCGAGCAATACGCTTGCCGTATTCAGCATTTCACCAGCAGCTCACAAGAGCTGCTGGTGCAATGCCGCCCCCTGCAGACTCGCGGCCAATGGGCCGCCAGCAGGGGGGTGTCAATCAACCCGATCGTACTCGATCGGGTTGATTTCCGGCGATGTCTGTCCGTCTGCTTCATAACTGCTGTTTCTGTCTGGATTTCTGAGCAAGACAATTTTTTTGATGGATTAATCATCAATGCTTTGTTCTAGGGGCATTCTTGTTTGTCCTAATTGGACTATAATTTAAAAAAATGTAAGTCTTTCAGGTCGGGGTGCAGTCTGGGGTCTCGGAGATTGTAGATAGTTTGCTCTCCTCAGGAGGCGAGAGTTCCTATAAATGTAAACTCCATGTAATTTTCAGGGCTCTCCAGAGCTATCCTCTGTTGAAGAGAGACTTATCTATTTTTTTATATCAGACAATGTCACAGTGGTGCTTACTTCTTTCATCAAGAAGAAAATTGCAGTTCCCTGGCAATGATGGAGTTGTCCTAAATTTTTGAGCATGCCACCACTCACAGGGGCAGCCTTCATGGAATTCTATAAAAAAGGGGCTGTTCTTGTGAGTGGCAAGATGTCTTCCATACAAATAATGAGAGCTCCTTACTAGGTAAATGTTCGCAATGGAGGGCGAAATACAGAGGGGGAGACCAGGGTGTTTTAAAATATGAATATTATGCTTAATATAAATCAAATGATGTTGTTTTAAGGGAGCTGTACTTTAACTTTGCTGTAATTTTTAGATAATACAGTGCTTCAAATGTATGCAGTAACATGTATACAAGAAAAACCCTTAGGAGACGCTCTCTATATAACAACAAAAGTTACAAAATATATGAAAAAGGAGAAATTGTGATCCACAGTGGAAATCCTTCTGGGACCAATAGGGCCCAGGCTGCTCTTTGTTGTGAGAATGGTCATATCCTCTAGAAATAATGATCTGAAACACAAGAACACAAAGGCGCCAGGTAGCCTAGTACAGCTTTGACAATCATATATATATGCGAAATAAAGCAACTCACAAGTGAACGGCACCTCATAGGTGCTTGATGAGCAAGCAGGAGCTTCTCAGTTGTCAAGCTAACTGATTCCGGCTAAAGAAGGAACTTAGGTGTCAATGACTCTCCACTCCTACAGGGGGAAGATGCAAAAACACATAGCCCAGCACAGCAACAATTCAGTATAATAATGATAAAGGATCAAAAACACTTACAAAATTACTGCACCTGAAAAGGTGCTATTAGCAGCAAGCCACAACATTCGGCAGGCGCCTGGCAGACTGTTCGCTTCGGTAAATGCAGGAACTTGTCCTGGAGATATTCGAATAAAAATAAAAAGCAAATAAAAGTGCAAGTGTAAAATATGATCTAAAATTTAATTAAAAATAGCGACGCATTTCTCAGTCTAATACAATCTGATACAAACAAACACTTGCGATTAAAAACCCTAAGCTGTACAATGATAGGTCGTGTGGAAAATGGTATCCATTTGTGCCTCAATTAGTAACCATGGAAGCCACACAATAAACAGTAGTATGAGTAGTTGCAAATACACAGTTATACATTATAATATAATCTATAATCAATAAGTGCATGTGCCAATATTCTACGTAGTGAATGAAGAATCAAATGGATCACATAACCTCTATGCTCAATCATCGATCCATGTCATACCGAACTCGCGGCGTCTGAATACTACCCCCAGATCCGTCACCTGAAAGCTAGCTATCAGAGGCGGGGGGGGGGGGGTGCTGTGTACATCATGTATCCATAGTACCATGACAACCGCATGGCAAACAACAATAAAATAGACTATCTAACCCTGCATCTTTGCTCATTCCACAAAAGAGCCGAAGCTCAATAATGATATATCAGTGATGTTATCCAAACAGCTAAGTATGACAAAACAAATCAATGTTAAAAGTGTGAATATAGTATAGACTTTATATAAAAGCATAATGATGGTGACATAATATGTGAAGTAATATTAAGTACCAAATTACCTAATAAACAACTGAAGATCAATATTAAATGTAAAGGTAACCTTAAATGAAAACATAATAATTATAACACCAAATAAAGATATAATATAAAGTGTTATATGACTTGATGATCCACTATAGAGAGGTTTATATAGTTAAATATAATAATAATATTAGACAAATGTCTTGTGTAAACCTAATGGTAAGCAATCGTGTACTTAAAAGTTGCTAAAGTAAGATATCTAAAATGTTAATAATTGTTATATAAATAAAGAATATAATATACAAAGTGTGAACAAATAAGAAAATCTATAATCTGTGAACAATGCCAATGTTTGTACTACAGAGATAACACCAAATAATGAACCATTAATAGAATAACTACTAAGTAATTGAGAAATAACTAATAGAACTGAAAAAGTTCACTACACAAGTCCAGTTTTAGACCTACAGTGGGTATTGAAACAAATCACCCCCCTTGAAAATAATCACATTTTGTTGCTTTTAATTTGTAGCTTATTGTAATTTTAAAGTAGAATAATAATGGTGGATAGGGTAGGTTAATTATTAGTTTAATATAGTTTAATTTAATTTTAGTATAATAGTTAGGGTAGGTTAATTAATAGTTTAATATAGTTTAATTTAATTTTAGTATAATAGTTAGGGTAGGTTAATTAATAGTTTAATATAGTTTAATTTTAGTATAATAGTTAGGGTAGATTAATTATTAGCTTAATATAGTTTAATTTAATTCTAAAGGTAAGTTTAAATTTATTATAAGATAGGAATGAGTTAATATTTAATATAAAGTTAGCGGGTTGTTAGGTTTAGGGGTTAATAGGTTAATTTAGTTTATGGCGATGTGGGGGGCTGACGTTTTAGGGGTTAATAACTTTATTTTGTTGCGGTGAGCTCCAGGAGCGGCGGGATAGGGGTTAATAACATAATGTAGGTGGCGGCGATGTAGGGGGCAGCAGATTAGGGGTTAATAACATAATGTAGGTGGCAGTGGTGTAGGGGGCAGAAGATTAGGGGTTAATAACATAATGTAGGTGGCGGTGGGCTCCGGGAGCAGCGGAATAAGGGTTAATAACTTTATTAGAGTGGCGGTGGGCTCCGGGAGCAGCGGTATAGGGGTTAATAACTTTATTTAGTTGCGGCGGGGTCGGGGAGCAGCGGGATAGGGGTTAAACAGTTTAGTATAGTGGCAGTGTTTAGTGACAGTATACAAATAAAGCTGTGAAAAAGCCGAATAGTAGCGAGATCGATGACTGTTTAGTTAACAACAGTCTGCTGCTCATCGCCCGTACTTGGTGCGCGGCTTTTTGGCAGCTTTTTTGTTAAATATGGAGAGCGTATTCAGGTCCGTGGCCGCGATGTTAGGCGATGTCAGGCGAGCGTATTGGTGCCGTTGAATGCAGCACAGTTGACGGCTTGATAAGTAGGCCTCTTAATCTAAAGAGAAGTTAATAAAAGTGATTAATGTGGGAAAGTGCAACAAAGCTGCCAGGCTGGATGCTCTCCCAATTAAATATTATAAAATAAGAATATATTGTTGATCCCAATTTACAAGTTATTTAATGCATACTTTTCACAAAGCCTTTCAATTTCTAAAAAATGTATAAGTTCCTCCATTTCTCTTATTCCTAAAAAAGGTAAAAATGTAGAAAAGTTAGATTCTGATCGCCCCATATCTCTCTTGAACGCAGACTATAAATTACTGGCTAACATAGTAGCAACAATATTACAAAATATCATTCCAGATCTGATCCATAATGATCAAACAGGATTCATGAAGTGACGATCATCTTTTTCTAATTTATGTAAGATACTACTGACTCTTGACTATTATAATATGGAAAAGAAGAAAGGAACAACCATTAAAGAGGACAAGGCGATTGTTGCAGTAGACACCGAAAAGGCATTTGATTCCATCAACTGGGACCATCTTTTCGAATCCTTAGGTCAATTTGGTTTTGAGGGTCCCTCCGTTGTCTTTATTTGCTCTTTATATAACAATCCCTTATAATCAACAGTTTTTGTACACCCCCTTTTCAATTGTTTCGGGGTACAAGACAACTTTTCCCACTTCTCCACTATTGTTCAATTTATGTATGTAACCCCAAGGGCTCCATGTACTAAGCCGTCAATTCATCCGTCATTGTAGACGCGGATAAACTCGCCGTTACTCGCCGCGGGCGAAATGGTGTCCGCTGTCGCTATGTACTAATATTCCCCCAATAAATAGACAAGTCTAGCCCGCCGCGAGCAGTTGCGGATTGTTGATAAATTTGACGCCTCGCTCGCCGCGACTAAGCTGATGTACTTAACTTTCAGTTGAATTGTCTGGCCAATTATTAACACGTGACATGCAAGGTGTCACGAACATCATAGTAGTCACGGGAATAGAATTTTGCTCCTATAAAAGTTCAACTTATCTAAACAACTTTATTATTGTTCAAAATTTTTTGAAGAGTGATAACAGAGCGTTATTTTTGTAATATTTATTTACAATTTGGATATGGCTTCATCTGGATCTGATAATATATAAATATTAATATAAAAATAATTATAAAGATTGACAACTATACAATACAAATTTAAAATATAGATTACTCTTTAATTACAGTCGACAAATTGGGCGCAATTTATGTACATGGAAATGAGAGACAAATTAGACGCCAGTTATGCTGTAAGTACAATGCTGATATTACTGCCTTTTATATATGTCTAGACTGGCGTCTAGATTGACTTTCCTATTGTTTTGTACCTTGCCCGCCACCTAAAAGGTGGCGAGGCAAAAATAACGAGGTGGGAGCGGAAATTGTAGCGAGCGGACAAATAGATTTTTTAGTACATTCGTTTTTGGCGAGTTGGTGGTCAAATGTGTCTAATTACAGTGAAAAATGGAGCGGTAGCGAGATTTGGCGGATAAGTACGCTCGCAATTTTAAAGATGCGAGTTTTAACATAATTGACGGCTTTGTACATATCAGTTTGCGAATTTTGACGCGAGATTTGTTGCGGGTAGCTCGCTGACTGCTTAGTACATGGAGCCTCTAGTGGCTGTTTTACGTAAGGAACTAAATGGTATTTCAGTAGATGCGGATGATTTACTTGTTTTTTTTGAGTAATACAAATAAGAATGTGCCAAAGCTTTTAAGAATGTGCCAACATTTTAAAAACATTTGGTGCTTCTCTAGTTATGCAGTCAATTCCCAAAAATCTGAATTATTATGGAACTTGAAAAAGACCTAAATCTAAAGCTACCTTTTAAAGTAGTTAAACATTTAAAATATTTGGGATCGGGGGCGTGACCAAGCAGCGGCCATAATAAGTCACATTATCTGAGGCTCTCTGCATGCATCTAATAATCTACTATTTATCTGCTCAATCCTATACTTCTCAGCTACATAATATACTAGTATATCAGTTGGAGCAAGAAGGAAGAAACTAAACGATCCTAATTATCCTATGCTAACAACCATAGAACCCAGAACTACGCCGGTAAGCATCCCGGAGGCCGCTTTCCAATGCAGATTCTCCCCCCCCCCCCACCCCCGCGGCATCGGGTAATCCGGCCAATTATAAGCTAACTGCGTTCTTTTTATTATAGTGCTGGATACCTCAGTGAGAGCTATTTTTTAGATAAGTTCTAAGGTCTTCTCCTGAGCGGCTAACAACTCACTAGAGACTGCGGATTATTGGACCCGACTTCTGGATTATAAAATGGCCGCAACTAACACTGAATCAGGGACAGTACTTAAGCTATTTGACCTTTGTTTTGTCTCAAACACAGCCTGACCCAGATCTCCTTATTAGTCAGTGAGAAGCTATTGATTTCTGCAATCGATGATAAAGGCCAGTGGATCCAGCATACCCAATCTGCGGACACCCAGAGGAGTAAGGACCAAACAATGGGGTTATCTTACAGAAGACACAAGAAATTGCAGCCATTACGACCCTTGCGAAAGCTAAGATGGGGAACTACGAAGAACCTAGATTTAATACTACCTGGGTCCCCAGTCCAGAAGATTAGAGCCAAGCCAATGAGAGTGCCTGTTACGGCCCGGGGAATGCACCCTCCGGGTGCGAGGCAGTCACTAGCTAAAAAAAACAAATCAAGTCGCCGACCAGCGAAAACCTCAGAGATCTATGATGGAGCAGGGGGACTTCAGATTTTCCTCCTACGCAGACAAACACTGGCGGAGAAGATCAATACTGGAGACTTCAGCTCAATTGGCCTTGCAGTTCACCAGGCCCATCACGGTACACAAGGTTTGCCAGTACGGATACAGCCAGAACCCAAAGTGCCTGCAAGAGCTGAGATCGATAAGATAGGTGTATGCTAACTTTCCCCTGACAATTTCCCCATTTGCTTCCCTCTAATGAATGTGTCTGCGAATTACTTATATACTTTTACCCTTAATGATCTGTAAGCTCCAGCTGCAGTAAAGCTCCCCACTTTTGGGGCCTCAGTCTGGGAAACCCATCCACATGACGCTGCTAGACTGATGCAGTGAACTGTCATACAGGGAGTGCAGAATTATTAGGCAAGTTGTATTTTTGAGGATTAATTTTATTATTGAACAACAACCATGTTCTCAATGAACCCAAAAAACTCATTAATATCAAAGCTGAATAGTTTTGGAAGCAGTTTTTAGTTTGTTTTTAGTTATAGCTATTTTAGGGGGATATCTGTGTGTGCAGATGACTATTACTGTGCATAATTATTAGGCAACTTAACAAAAAACAAATATATACCCATTTCAATTATTTATTTTACCAGTGAAACCAATATAACATCTCAACATTCACAAATATACATTTCTGACATTCAAAACAAAACAAAAACAAATCAGTGACCAATATAGCCACCTTTCTTTGCAAGGACACTCAAAAGCCTGCCATCCATGGATTCTGTCAGTGTTTTGATCTGTTCACCATCAACATTGCGTGCAGCAGCAACAACAGCCTCCCAGACACTGTTCAGAGAGGTGTACTGTTTTCCCTCCTTGTAAATCTCACATTTGATGATGGACCACAGGTTCTCAATAGGGTTCAGATCAGGTGAACAAGGAGGCCATGTCATTAGATTTTCTTCTTTTATACCCTTTCTTGCCAGCCACGCTGTGGAGTACTTGGACGCGTGTGATGGAGCATTGTCCTGCATGAAAATCATGTTTTTCTTGAAGGATGCAGACTTCTTCCTGTACCACTGCTTGAAGAAGGTGTCTTCCAGAAACTGGCAGTAGGACTGGGACTTGAGCTTGACTCCATCCTCAACCCGAAAAGGCCCCACAAGCTCATCTTTGATGATACCAGCCCAAACCAGTACTCCACCTCCACCTTGCTGGCGTCTGAGTCGGACTGGAGCTCTCTGCCCTTTACCAATCCAGCCACGGGCCCATCCATCTGGCCCATCAAGACTCACTCTCATTTCATCAGTCCATAAAACCTTAGAAAAATCAGTTTTGAGATATAATTCTTGGCCCAGTCTTGACGTTTCAGCTTGTGTGTCTTGTTCAGTGGTGGTCGTCTTTCAGCCTTTCTTACCTTGGCCATGTCTCTGAGTATTGCACACCTTGTGCTTTTGGGCACTCCAGTGATGTTGCAGCTCTGAAATATGGCCAAACTGGTGGCAAGTGGCATCTTGGCAGCTGCACGCTTGACTTTTCTCAGTTCATGGGCAGTTATTTTGCGCCTTGGTTTTTCCACACGCTTCTTGCGACCCTGTTGACTATTTTGAATGAAACGCTTGATTGTTCGATGATCACGCTTCAGAAGCTTTGCAATTTTAAGAGTGCCGCATCCCTCTGCAAGATATCTCACTATTTATTACTTTTCTGAGCCTGTCAAGTCCTTCTTTTGACCCATTTTGCCAAAGGAAAGGAAGTTGCCTAATAATTATGCACACCTGATATAGGGTGTTGATGTCATTAGACCACACCCCTTCTCATTACAGAGATGCACATCACCTAATATGCTTAATTGGTAGTAGGCTTTCGGGCCTATACAGCTTGGAGTAAGACAACATGCATAAAGAGGATGATGTGGTCAAAATACTCATTTGCCTAATAATTCTGCACTCCCTGTATATAAGGCCTTAAAAAACTTGACTAAAGAGCTTGATCCAGCGAATATGCTACATTTTAATCTCCTGGTTCACATAAAAATGTCCATGAGGGGTATTTTATGTGTATTTATATAAGATTGTAAACATTGGTACATTTTGTTTAACGAGTAATTTCTTTCCACTAGCAGATAAGGTATTCTGTGTTTCACTATGCTTGAAGATCTGTCTCAATTGACACAATGCTGTCCTAATCTATGTCACACAGACAAATATTTGTAATGTTTATATCTCTCTAGGTTGTATAATTTTGCCTATGGGTCTAAATCAGACAACATCTTGTAATGGAGCCTCCTGATCCACACAGAATTGTTAATGATCGTTTTTGTGTGTGTATATATATATATATATATATATATATAATGTGTTAGGTTCTGACCCAGATCCTCTGGTTCACGTAAAAATGTTCATAAAGGGTACTATATGCGTTATTGTATAATTTCATAAATATTGATATGTCTTGCTTTATGAGAACTGCCCTTCTAATAGCAGGCAATAGCAGGCTGTGTTTCGCTATGCGTGAAGAATTGCCTCAATAAACATAATACTGTCTCACTCTATGTACTACAGGCAAATGTTTGTAATGTCTATATAGCTCTAGGTTCGTTGATTATGCCTAGGGTCTAAACCAGACAATACTTCGTAAGGGAGTCTCTTGACCTAAACAGAAATGCTTAGGATCGTTTTATGTCTGTATTTCTATTGAGTTCTGACCTGGGCATACAGTGACTAATTCCTATATACCATATTAAAGTGCATCCGATGCTGTCATATTTAATACATAATTACTATTAGTATATCTTATTCCCCTAATACTAGTCTCAAGACATAGCCTCCTATAACTCAATGTAGATCTCTTCATATGTAAATGAGTAGCACTTCAGTAGACTAGGAGGTTAGAATTGATATGCACATCCCTTAGTGAGGGTTACCTCTACCTCTCTAAATGAAGCCCTAACCTATGCACTCTATGAGGTTCCCATGATCAGCACCCCTATTATATTTCCTGAAAATCCGCAAACAAAAGGACCCCGCTTATAGCTCTTTGACACCTTTCACTGGGTTTTTTTTTTTTTTTTTAAATAACTTGTTGTTTAAAGTTAAGGAACACACATAACTATGCCATATACTCAACTTACAAAATGACACCATGTAGCCCAAGAGTGGCCCCAAGGTAGCTACCATTCAACATGATTTTAGTATTTCAGTTGGCCCAAAAGCGTCCGGTTAAGTAGTTACCACATATCTAGATTATATTTAGAAAAGAGATATCATATGTCCAAATATGTTACTACTGAAGGTTATATATAAAAGGATTGCAACTAGACCAATGTTCTTGACTAAGATTTATTTGAGTCCCTCATTGATAGTAGCTTTACAAAGAAGCCATATCAACTTAGCAATATAATATTATTGCTCTGTGTGTATGTACACTTTGCTTATAAATGGGTTGGAAGGTTGGCTACTAATAGAGTTTACATGTTCAGGTCACATTCGGGGACTGTACTGCATCCTAATTTAAACAGCTTACTTTTGTTAGTTCATTGTACAATATATGCACACTGTATCCACCTTATTTTTTTATTGCTCAGTATTGGACATCAATTATTGTATGTATTTGACGAATATCCTAATTTAAACAGCTTACTTTTGTTAGTTCATTGTACAATATATGCACACTGTATCCACCTTATTTTTTTATTGCTCAGTATTGGACATCAATTATTGTATGTATTTGACGAATATCTCAATAAAAAATTATTAAAAAAATATATATATTTGGGATCAATGTAAGCTGTCGACTAGAGGATTGGTATGAAGAAAACCTCTGTGTTGTTATTAATACAATTCAGGCAGATTTTAAGAAATTGGCAACCCTACCATTGACTCTTGCTGGGAAAATTAACTTAATTAAAATGGTGACATTACGAAAACTACTGTATGTTAAGCAAAATGTACCTCTCTTTTTAAAGAACAATGATGTAAAAGGCTTGCATAAAGCCTTAAAAATATTTTTATGGGGTAAATTGAAATCTAAACTCTATACATAAACTCTCCCAGCTCAGGGACTTTGCAGGCCTAAATCTCCCTTCATTACAAAAATACAATCTGTAAGCTTAATGAAGATTGTTCCTGACTGGTGGTTGGACAGCAACCATGTCTGCCTACATAATATTGAACATGATTTCTTTAGGCCATTTTAATTGAAAGCACTTATGTCATTACACATATGTCATATTCCTCAGCCTAGGGGATGTTACTAATGAGTGATTGGCAACAGATGTATGATTCTCACAAAGGTAGTAAGAAGAGAGAAAGATGCAGTAAGAATTATTCTTATTTAAATATAAATATTATATGCCTTGACTAGATTAAACTAATTATAGACAAATATTCTGGGTTATCTAACAGATTATATTGATACTCATATCTATCAAATATTATTAGTTGACATAAATCAATTTATTAATTATCACAAGTGAAAATCAATACATACCTTGAGATCTAAAGGTAACAGATAACAACAGTTAATTCCAGTTCAATGCTTTTATAAACATCCTTTTTAAGTCTTTATAATTTGGCTGACGTACAGATAATTCTATTTTAACTTTGCTCATGGGCAGTATCATAGTACGTTAATAATAATTTGTGTGTAGATAGCAGTAAGTAGTGTTTTGATTGACAAGAGCAACTGAATGTTAATGTCACAGTTCTAAATCTAATGCCCTAATGTAAAGGATTAAACCATTGCTAACTAATCCTAATTCTGACTAATCCTATCTATTTTAATTACACTTATAAGTCTACATTCTCACATTTTATATTTTATAACTCCACATTCCCCCACTTTCTTCTCTTTTTGTCAAAGACACAATTCCAATGACAAAGCACAAAGGACCAAGACAGAAGAAACTACCAGACATATACCAGACATATTTCAAACAAGAGACAGTGGATTTGACGTCATACACTAGATAAAGAATGTTCCAACAAATACATTGTTCATCAGCATGACATGTCCAAGTCTTCATTGAAGGAATCAAATCAACAGTAGAGTTATAGCAGAGAAAGTTCAGTAGTAGTAGTAAGAGAAAGTTGGAGCAGAAAATGATGGCAATAAAGTCTGTATGAGCAGTTCCAGCAAGAAATACAACATGTGTTAATGCTTACAAACAAGAACAAGAGTGTATTTAACCACTGAAAAGGCCAAGGAATAATCAAGTAGACATTGACAACAGATGACACAGTTGGTTGCAGGTAGTGAGTGCAGCAACCATAGGTAAACGTGTCACAAGGCCTTAGCATGTCCAGTAGTAGTCAGGCAGATCAATTCAGAGGCGCCCAAGTGCAAATCAAGAGAATTCAATCCAGACACCAAGAAAAAATAGTGAGGAGTGTCCTAGAAAATTAAAAGAAAGTATAAGTTTACAATATTAATATCAAATTATGCTATACGTCAGTCAAATTGGATTAGGAAGCCTAGTGGTGTCAAGTGAAACTGAATAAGCAGAATATAAATGTACATAATGTTTCTGTTGTGAATTAAGATGTTCCAGAGATGTAATTTGTCTTACTAATTTTTGTTTAATGCTTTTTAGAACAAACACAACCACACATAAAAATGAACATACAAATGTAAACAATAGTTAAAACAATAACAGGGTGTAACATAATATTAAAAAATTGAGTAGCTGTACTACTATATCCAAATACAAATTCCCACCAAGATATATTTGCATCCTGTAAAACACTAGAAGTATCTGATTTTAAAATTCCTTGTTCATGTTCAGCTGTGTCTACAGAAATATGTTTTAGATTTTTTAACAGGGCAGTAATTGTAATATAATCACTTAACCATTTCTTCATTTGTGATCCCGTACCCAAAGAAACAGAAACATTCATAACATGATCCCATGTTAAATTTAAAGTAATATTAAGAGTATGGGGCATGGTAAAATTCCATGTAAAAGATGCAATATAATTAGGTGGAATAGTATTACATCATGTACCAGGTAATAAGTGACAACTAGCAAATAAATGATCCCGTGTTTGGAATATAATAGAATCAGAATTAAATAAATGAAAACAAATTCTGTCAGATTCCAAATAAAATTCTGGGCTAAGTACATTAAAATGACCTTGTAAGGTACAAGACTTTAGATTTTTCCAACATGTTTCATTAGTTGTATGGAATTGTGAAAGGGAACAGATAAACAAATTTGCATTGGAATGACACAATGATACATCAACAAGTGTCCATTTTGACTTATCAATGTTATGTGACACCCATTGATGTGACAATACTGGAAATAATAATGAACCATCAGCAAGAAGACCAATTGTTACTAAGTGATAAATAATAGTATCTTTACCGGACCAAGGAATTAATGTACGAATCATACAAAATTCAGTGGTACAGTCAGATAAAATTACCACCATAAAAGATGTGTGATGGCAAAATTAGTGACTGACTTAGCAAAAATTAGTGACTGATGCAGCTAAACTTAAAGAAGCCAGCCACTTTACAGACCATAAACTCTGAAACTGATTTTTTAAGTCACTAGATAAATCAGATTATACTTGAGAGCATAACATAGTCCAGACTGTTTCATGTGTAAAATTATATAATTAATTTACTAAAACATTAAATTTATCTTCAATAATATTAGTAATATCCACCATAACATATGTTTGATATTGCTAGAGATTAGCAATATTGTTAATCTCATATTAAGTATCTAAGCCTGTAGCCGCATAATAGGCAAGATTTGCTCATTTATATCTAAATATTTCAGAATTTATTTGTGCAGTAGAGCCAATCATACTACCATATGCTACAAAGCCAGTAGCAAGTACATCTCTCCTAGGTCTATGATTAGATCAAAGAGAAACATTTTGCAGTAAACTTTCATGAAACCACCATTGGAATGATCTTTCTTGTACAGACACAAAATGAGTACAAGTTTGAATATTGTGTAAAAAGTTTAGAAACCATCCATCTTGACAATTCTAGATGCCAAGTAACTAAACAATATTAAACATCATAAGCAACTTGTGTCGCAGAATTTAAACGTACCTGAATAGGATCAGACATAGGTTCAGACAATAGGCTCAGACATAGGAAGTGAAGTATTAGTTAGTACAAATAAAGTAATATGAACAGAAAATTGGGGAATACCATGGTCCATACATTGCCATAATTCCTCGGCCGACGGACTAACGACGAATGAAGGTTCCTTTAAATGACGTCATCCAAGATGGCGTCCCTTGAATTCCGATTGGCTGATAGGATTCTATCAGCCAATCGGAATTAAGGTAGGAAAAATCCTATTGGCTGATGCAATCAGCCAATAGAATTGAGCTCACATTCTATTGGCTGATTGGAACAGCCAATATAATGCAAGCTCAATCCTATTGGCTGATTGGATCAGCCAATAGGATTGAACTTCAATCTGATTGGCTGATTAAATCAACCAATCTGATTTTTCCTATCTTAATTCCGATTGGCTGATAGAATCCTATCAGCCAATTGGAATTCAAGGGACGCCATCTTGGATGACGTCATTTAAAGGAACCTTCATTCGTTGTTAGTCTGTCGGCCGAGGAGGATGTTCCGCATCGGAGGTCTTGAAGATGGAGCCGCGGATGGATGAAGACTTCTGCCAGATGGAGGACCTCTTCTGCCCGGCTTGGATGAAGACTTCTGCTGGATGGAGGACCTCTTCTGCCCCGCTTGGATGAAGACTTCTGCCGGATGGAGGACCTCTTCTGCCCCGCTTGGATGAAGACTTCTGCCGGATGAAGGACCACATCGCCCGGATTGGATGAAGAATTCGCCCCGGCTGAGTGAACACGGCTCAAGGTAGGGTGATCTTCAGGGGGTTAGTGTTAGTTTTTTAAGGGGGGATCGGGTGGGTTTTAGATTAGGGGTGTGTGGGTGGTGGGTTTTAATGTTGGGGGGGTTTGTATTTTTTTTACAGGTTAAAGAGCTGATTACTTTGGGGCAATGCCCCGCAAAAAGCCCTTTTAAGGGCTGGTAAAAGAGCTGATTACTTTTGTAATTTAGTATAGGGTAGGGAATTTTATTATTTTGGGGGGCTTTTTTATTTTATTAGGGGGCTTAGATTAGGTGTAATTAGATTAAAATTCTTGTAATATTTTTTTATTTTTGTAATTTAGTGTTTGTTTGTTTTTGTACTTTAGTTTACTTTATTTAATTGTATTTTAGTTTAGATAAATGTAGTTAATTTATTTAATTAATTTATTGATAGTGTATATTAGTTATATTGTAGCTATATTAGGGTTTATTTTATAAGTAAGTATTTAGTTTTAAATAGGAATAATTTATTTAATTATAGTAATTTTATTTCGTTTTATTTAAATTATGTTTAAGTTAGGGGGCTGTTAGGGTTAGGGTTAGATTTAGGTTTAGGGGTTAATAACTTTATTATAGTAGCGGCGATGTTGGGGGCGGAGATTAGGGGTTAATAATTGTAGGTAGGTGGCGGCGACATTGGTGGGGGCAGATTAGGGGTTAATAAAATTTATTATAGTGTTTGCGAGGCGGGAGTGCAGCGGTTTAGGGGTTAATACATTTATTATAGTGGCGACGATCTCCGGTCGGCAGATTAGGGGTTAATAAGTGTAGGTAGGTGGCGGCGACGTTGGGCAGATTAGGGGTTAATAGATATAATGTAGGTGGCAGAGGTGTCCGGTCGGCAGATTAGGGGTTAAATAATTTTATTTTAGTGTTTGTGATGTGGGGGGGCCTCGGTTTATGGGTGTTAGTGTACTTTGTAGCACTGTAGTTAAGAGCTTTATGTTCCGGCGTTAGCCCATAAAACTCTTAACTACTGACTTTTTTATGCGGTAGGAGTCTTGGAGGTAGAGGCTGTACCGCTCACTTCTTCCAAGACTTGTAATACCAGCGTTAGACAAATCCCATTAAAAAGATAGGATACGCAATTGACGTAAGGGGATTTGCGTTAGCCAAAAGTCGCGGAAGAAATGTGAGCGGTACACCTGTACCTGCCATACTCGTAATACCAGCGGGCGTTAAAAAGCAGCGTTAGGACCCCTTAACGCTGCTTTTTAAAGCTAACGCAGAACTTGTAATCTAGGCGATAGGGTGATAATTACAGTAGATATTTTAGTAGTATTATCTTCCTGTGGTATACTCCTTACTTTATTATGAATGATTTTAGAATAAAATAATGTTAGAACAGCAAAAACAGATAAGCATTATAGTCAAAAAAACAACATGCACATATTTTTAAAGAAATCATATTAAATAATTGTAATAAACTATGAGGATAATAATAATATATAATAAAAATATAATATGGCTTAGAATTTCCAGGTAACCTTATGGTCCAAGAAAAGATATTAACAACTAAAATAAAATATATATGCATTTCCTTAGACAAATTAACAATTTATGTGAAAGCTATAAAGATAAATATAAATGGCCTAATATAAGGTAGTCTTAGAGTTAAGGAATTGTTCAAACAAAAAAACAAACTGTTCCCAAGACCCTTATACAGTTTAAGTTGCATAGCATGCTTACTGTATATACAATACATACAAACCAATGTAGTCTATAAGACAAAAATGTTAAAATCACTTCATTGTTCCTGAAACAGACTACAAAAATCATTCGGTAGAGAAGGGAAGTAAAGATTAGTTTGTAGCTTAAAGCTATGTCACATCAAACAGCTTTTTACAGCATCTTTCAATCAACTGTGAAAAGGGAGCTAAGAGCAGCATTCTTTGTAGTGAGTTCCTTTACAAATCGGTCAGGTTTCCTAATTCAGCATCAGAAACATTTCACAGGTTAGCAAACTCAGCTTTATATATTTTCAGTAGCAGATTTAACTGATGTCGGTTCCTGAGATATGTTCTAAGGGGTATATTTATCAAGCTCTGTATGGAGCTTGATGCCCCTTGTTTCCGGCAAGCCTTCTAAAGACCGCTGCTCCATAACTTGTCCGCCTGCTCTGAGGCCGCGGACAGAAATCGACCCGATTACGATCGGGTTGATTAAGACCCCCTGCTAGCGGCCGATTGGCCGCGAATCTGCAGGGGGTGGTATTGCACCAGCAGTTCACAAGAACTGCTGGTGCAATGATAAATGCCGACAGCATACGCTGTCGGCATTTATCGATGTGCGGCAGACATGATACGCTACTTCGTATCATGTCTGCTCGCACATTGATAAATATGCACCTAATTCTTTATTTAACCTCTTAAGGACATATGACGGAATTTTTCCGTCATAAAACAATTGAGCAAACTGAAAGCTGTTTAAATTGCCAATCTGAATAAAACAATCAACTAGATTACAAGTTTTGCGCTATAGAGGGTGCGAAACGAACGCAACAAAAGTTGTGTTATTTCCCCCTCCATAGCGCTGCCATTACAAGTTTCTGAAAAGCCTCCTTGTGCGTGCGATATGGTGGCGATAAGCTCCATACCGCACAAAATCCAAGGGCTGGGAATATGTGCTTGTGCACGCTTTCCTCATAGACATCAATGGGGAGAGAGTGTTAGAAAAAAAACTAACACCTGAAGCGCGGAATGAAAAGCTCCGTAACGCAACCCCATTGATGGCTATGGGGAAAAAAAGTTACATTTAACCTAACACCCTGACATAAACCCCAAGTCTAAACACCCCTAATCTGCCGCCCTGACATTGCAACACCTAAATAAAGTTATTAACCCCTAATCTGCTGCTCCCGACATCGCCGCCACTAATAAAAGTTATTAAACCCTATTCCGCCGCTCCCTGACATCGCCATCACTATAATAAAGTTATTAACCCCTATCCCCCCCATACCCCAACATCGCTGACACTATAATAAAGCTATTAACCTCTATTCCACCGCTCCCCGACATCGCCGCTACTAAATAAAGTTATTAACCCTTAAACCTCAAAAACAATTACACCTAATCTAATAGCCCTATAAAAATAACCCCCCCCAAAAAACACCCCCTAGCCTACAATAAACTACCAATAGCCCTTAAAATTGCCTTTTGTAGGGCATTGTCCACCTAACCAACCCCCCAAAATAAAAAAAACCTAACTCTAACAAAAACCTAAACTACCCATTGCCCTGAATAGGGTATTTGTATGGGCATTGCCCTTAAAGGGCATTTAGCTCTTTTGCATTGCCCTGAAAAGGGCATTTAGCTCTTTTAAAAGAGCCCAAACCCTAATCTAAAAACAAAACCCACCCAAAAAAAGTTACAAAAAAACTAACACTAACCCCCGATGATCCACTTACAGTTTTTGAAGTCCAGGCGGTGAGAAGTCTTCATCCAGGCGGCAAGGTCTTCATCCATCCAGGCGGCGTCATCTATCTTCATACAGGCGGCATCTTCTATCTTCATCCTGGCAGCATCTTCTATCTTCATCCCGGCGGCGTGGAGTGGGTCCATCCTTGAAGACATCCGGCGCGGAGCATCCTCTTCATACGGTCACCGTCGTACACTGAATCTTCAATGCAAGGGAGCCTTTTCAAAATGGCGTCCCTTGCATTACTATTGGATGATTTGATTTTTTAAATTCAAATCAGCCAATAGGATAAGAGCTACTGAAATTCTATTGGCTGATTTGAATAGCTAAAATGCCCTTTTCAGGGCAATGCAAAAGAGCTAAATGCCCTGTTAAGGGCAATGCCCATACAAATGCCCTTTTCAGGGCAATAGGTAGCTTAGGTTTTTGTTAGAGTTAGGTTTTTTTATTTTGGGGGGTTGGTTGGGTGGTGGGTTTTACTGTTTGGGGTCTTTGTATTTTTTTACAGGTAAAAGAGCTGATTTCTTTAAGGCAATGCCCTACAAAAGGCCCTTTTAAGTGCTATTGATAGTTTATTGTAGGCTAGAGTTTTTTATTTTGGGGGGCTTATAAGTGTTAATAGGTTTATTTAGTGGCAGTGATGTGGAAGGCCAGAGGTTATTGGGTTAATAACTTTATTTGGTGGCAGCAATGTCGGGGAGCGGCGGAATAGGGGTTAATATCTTTATTATAGTGTCAGCAATGTTGGGGTGTGGGGGAATAGGGATTAATAACTTTTATTAGTGGCAGCGATGTCGGGAGCAGCAGATTAGGGGTTAATATGTTTTAAATAGTGTTTGCAATATGGGAGGGCCTCGGTTTAGGGGCTAATAAGTAGTATATGGGTGTTAGTGTACTTTGTAGCACTTTAGTTATGAGTTCTGTGAAACATTTTTGTTGCGCAAAACTCATAACTACTGGTCTCAGATAGCTGAACGGATCATGTCAGTATAGGCTGTAATTAATCATTTTTTGCCTAACCGCACAACCTGTAATACCGGCGCTATGGAAATCCAACGCAAAAACATTATTTTTTTGGAGTGCGGGATTGACGTTGCGTTATAGGCTACAATGCTTGCGGTATAGCTATACCAACAAGGGTCGTAATGGCTGCGTTACTGTTTTTACGCTGAAATGGCCATTTTTTCAGAATAAAACTCGTACTGTAGGTGAATGTTTTTTAGTTCAAAACATAAAATTTCCACTGCCACATGTTCTATTAGTGAATTTAACATTTGCAGTGTTCTTTTTGCAAATTTTGCAAA
This sequence comes from Bombina bombina, assembly GCF_027579735.1. Classification (NCBI taxonomy): domain Eukaryota; kingdom Metazoa; phylum Chordata; class Amphibia; order Anura; family Bombinatoridae; genus Bombina; species Bombina bombina. The sequence goes on along the minus strand of NC_069502.1, from coordinate 343,884,463 downwards.
GATTCAACCGCTTGTTCAAGTGAAGTATTATTATTTTCTAATGTAGAAAGTTTATCTTGAGCTGACAACATACTTTGTTTTCTTCTGTCTTCTAACTGTATATTTAAAGAATCTAAAAGAGAGGCTTGCAGATTATAATTTATATTTAATTGCTCATTTACACATAAGCATTTCAGTAAGGTATCTAACAGATCTTGTAATATTTTACCCTTTTTAAGTCTTTTATCTTTGAAATCTACAATATCACTTAAATAATTCAACAATTCATGCAAAGCTTGCTCTGAAGCATCCAGCAATTTAAAAGGACCACCATATTTCTTAATGTTAGCAATTACACAATCTTGAAACACATGAGCGAGATTTTACAAAACAGGGGTAGATTCCTGATCTATGTCAATTAAGTCAAAATCTATGGTTTGCACAGCCTTAATTTAACTCTATTTGATAAAAAAAAGAAAAATATTCTTACAAGCTTTTACAAGACATCCAGAAGACACATCCACAGTGGTTAATGGCCATCACTGAAATCACTGATAAATCCAAGGTTTCAAAATTCAGACGAGCCCCCAAAGTGTTGTATTCCTCAGCCTAGGGGCTGTTACTAATGAGTGAAGATGCAGTAAGAAATATTCTTATTTAAATATAAATATTACTAGTCCTAAAGCCCGTTCACACGGGCCATTTTTTGCATTACAGTGGTCCCACCCCTGGCGTTCTCTCCCTCCCACTCTCTTTTGCTTTCTCTCTCCCCCTCTCTTTTGCGCTCTCTCCCCCTTTCTCTCTCCATCTCCCCCTCTCTCTCTCGCTCCCCTCTCTCTCTCCCCCCTCTCTCTCTTTCTCTCTCTCCCCCCTTTCTCTCTCTCTCTCCCCTCTCTCTCTCCCCCCTCTCTATCTCACCCCTCTCTCTCTCTCCCCTCTATCTCTCTCTCTCTCTCCCCCCCTCTCTCTCTCGCCTCCTCTCTCTCTCGCCTCTCTCTTTCTCTCTCCCCTCTCTCTCTCCCCTCTATCTCTCTCTCTCTCCCCTCTCTCCCTCCCCTCTCTCTCTCTCTCTCTCTCTCTCCTCTCTCTCTCTCCCCCTCTCTCTTTCTCCCCCCCTCTCTCTCTCTCCTCTCTCTCTCCCCCTCTGTCTCTCCTCTCTCTCTCTCTTGCCCCTCTATCTCTCTCCCCCCCTCTCTCTCCCCCCCCCCCCTCTCTCTCTCCCCTCTCTCTGTGTCTCTCCTCTCTCTCCCCTCTCTCTCTCCCCTCCCCCCCTCTCTCTCTCCCTCTCCCCCCCCCCTCTCTCTCTCTCTCCCTCATTCTCTCTCTCCTCTCTTTCTCTCTCCCTCTCCCCCCTCTCTCTCTGTCTCTCTCTCTCCCTCTCTCTTTCCCATCTCTCTCTCCCCTCTCTCTCTCCCCACCTTCCCCCTCTCCCCACATCTCTCCCCATCTCCCCCCTCTCTCCACATATCCCCACATCGCTCCCCTCTCTCCACATCGCTCCCCTCTCTCCACATCTCCCCCCTCTCTCCACATCTCCCCCCCTCTCCACATCTCCCCCCTCTCTCCACATCTCCCCCCTCACTCCACATCTCCCCCCTCACTCCACATCTCCCCCCTCTCCCCACATCTCCCCCCTCTCTCCACATCTCCCCCCTCACTCCACATCTCCCCCCTCTCCCCACATCTCTCCACATCTCCCCCCTCTCTCCACATCTCCCCACATCTCTCCCCTCTCTCCACATCTCCCCCCTCTCTCCACATCTCCCCCCTCACTCCACATCTCCCACATCTCTCCACATCTCCCCACATCTCCCCCCTCACTGCACATCTCCCCCCCTCTCCCCACATCCCTCCACCCTCTCTTGAGCTCTCTCCACGGCCCTTCACGGGCCTTCACGCTAGGCTCCGCCCCTTTCACGGGCTTTCGCGTTAGGCCCCGCCCCCTTCACGATCGGCCACGCCCACTTCTGCTCGGCGCAGTCGGCAGAACAGGTAGGGACTTAGGCCAGTGTGTTTGTCCGCGTGCTGTCTCTACTGCGCATGACAGCTTCGGACAAACACACTTGGCCTTTTATAGTATAGGATATGCCTTGACTAGATTTAACCAATTATATACAAATATTCAATCTGAGTTATCTAACAGATTAAATTGATACTCATATTTATCAAATATTAGTTGACATAAATCAATGTATTAATTATCACAAGTGAAAATCAATACATACCTTGAGATCTAAAGGTAACAGATAACAACAGTTAATTCCAAGTCACTGCTTTAATACACATCTTAACCCAATCATCTTAGTACATACCATAAGTGAAAGGCTTATTCTATATGTAAACATCCTTTTTAAGCCTTTTGAATTTGGCTGACGTATTGATAATTCTGTTTTAACTTTGCTCATGCTCAGTATCATAGTAAGGTAATAATAATTTGTATGTAGCTAGCAGTAAGTAGTGTTTTTATTGACAAGAGCAACTGAATGTTAATATCACAGTTCTAAATGTATTTACATTTATTACTCTACATTCCCACATTCTATATTTCATAACTCTACAACATATGGATGCTAAGCTTTGGCCTCCATCCCTGAAAGAAATAATTACCTTTAAAAATCCCATGATTGCCTGGCATAGGCTTTGTAAATTTCTTGATTTCAGATTTTCACTTTTCCAAATTCCTTCCTATATTGGAAAACCCATTATTCTCATCAGGATGGGATACTGGTCTCTTCAGGATTTGTAAAGATAAAGGCCTTGAGTATTTTTCACAATGTGTGGACAAACGTAGATATGTTGTCCACTCATTTTAAGTTCTCAAAGAAAATTATATCAGCAATCAAGACATGATTGGCTGTTTTCAAGTAAGGCATTTCTTGAACACAATTAATTTAGATTTGTTCTCTAAAAACCGGGAGGATTTATATGCTGGGATTAACTTGTTTAAGCAAGGCAAATCCTCAATCTCAGGTTCGTATAATCTTATGTTACAAAAAGAAGGAGAAGCTCATTTGTGTGAACTGTCACAGAAATGGGCAAAATATATTCCATCTGTGAAAGCTGAATTTAATTTCAAAAAGTCTTGCAAAAGCTTGGATTTCTACACCTCAATTAGCCTGGTGCAAATCACATGTAAAATAAATTAATAGGTCAAACATAACCCCTTATGATATAGGGAAATAGAAGAAAGACCATCTTTGTGGATGTTCCAGATGTAATTTTCCATTGTCTGACTTATTGCATTGCATTTGGTATAGTCCAAAAATAAGGAAAGGAAAATTAAGCAAAGGGAAAGATTATGTACTGGCTTCTTTTTTCCCCCATTATTTATTTATATATATTCCAACAGAAAATACAAATTATAATAAGCACACTTGATTGCACCTCGCAGGGTAAAAAAAAAGTACAGAACAAAACCTTATTACACGCCAGGGTCCGAAAATAACCATTTTACATAAAGACTGTCAAACGTCAAATATAATCGTAAACAATTGATAAGCCGCAAATTAAAACTTAAAGTGACCCAAATCAGTTAATTCAGATAACATAAAATATATAGATGCAAGCTTTGTATAATAATACTATAATAGACTGTTTGAAAATGTTATATTATTAAACCAGTCCAATCAAAAAACAAAACAAAACAAAAAAAAGGGGAAAGGGGAAAAGAAACAAGAAAAAGGAGTTTTTAAAGGGAGAAATGACTAATTTTTGGGTGTTAATGTCTAATGATTTAATATATTTTCCCCATTTTGTGAAAAAAATTATTAATATTAGTTTCCATTTCCATCTGTACTTTAACTTGTTCTAAGAACATTTGATGTGATATGTTACTTTTGAGTTCTGAAAGTTTAGGCTCTTTAGAAGACTGACAGTTATTCAATATTATTTTCCTACCCAATATAATAACTGTTTTTAATAATAGAATGTTTCCACCAGCTTCCTCCTTAGTTGTTAAAAAGAACACATCCTGGGAACTCAAATATACAAACGGATTCAAAAAAATTTAAACCCAAAATGAAGTTTTACCCCAGAATCTTTGTATTATTGGGCAGGACCAAAAGAGGTGAATCATCTCTGCCGAACTAAATTTACACTTAATACATGATGGTTTAGCCCCTTATTTAACCAAATATGAGATCATTTTAGGGGTAATAAAGACTTGATAAAGCATCTTAACTTGCTGTTCCCTAAAATATTGCCCCAGCATAGCTTGAGCAGTTCTCGTCACAGAACTCATCATAGATTCCAGCTCACTTTGATTTACACAGAACTCGCTCCATTTTAACTTAAGATATCTGATATTACTTTGTTCTTGTGCAATTAATAAGAACTTATAAATAGGAGAGATAGAGAATTTCCTTAATCGAAATAATATTATTACCTGCTTCAGAGATTCATTATTCCAATCTAAATCATTTAGTCTAAGACATTGCTCGGCATAATGCCGAAGTTGTAGATATGAAAAAAAAGGCGATTTGTAATCCCAAATTCTGATATGCATTCGTCAAAAGCTTGAAATGTATCTAGTACATTAGTTGGGAATCAAAATAATTCTAGATTCGGTGAAGTATTTAGATGGGGGTTTACCTTCTAAAAAGAAGGAGTTATATACCTTGTTTAAGACGGGAATAATTTGATCATCAATGATTTTGTATAATTCTCCTGGTAAATCATCTGGACCTGGGGCCTTATTAAACTTCAGTTTCTTTATAGCTTTTTTAATCTCCTCATCCAGAATTGGAGAGTTTCTAAGTCCTCCTTAGATATTTGGGGAGTTTAATATTAGCCCAGAATGCCTCTTTCCTTTGTTGGTCTATTACTTTCGCCCCATATAAGTTTTGAAAGTATTGATAAAATTCACCATTAATGTCTTGAGATCGGGAATCTGTTGGCGCTCTACAAATAACCGATAATAATAATAATAATCGATTGAGTATTTTGTCTCTAACTCTAATAGATGTTATTACTTTAATTGACTTTTGGTGATTCACTATTCTTGCTAAGAATTTTCCTTTTTCTTTCATGTAATTGGCAAGAGTCCATGAACTAGTGACGTATGGGATATACAATCCTACCAGGAGGGGCAAAGTTTCCCAAACCTCAAAATGCCTTTAAATACACCCCTCACCACACCCACAATTCAGTTTTACAAACTTTGCCTCCTATGGAGGTGGTGAAGTAAGTTTGTGCTAAGATTTCTACATTGATATGCGCTTCTCAACATTTTTTGAAGCCCGATTCCTCTCAGTGTACAGTGAATGTCTGAGGGATGTGAAGGGAGTATCACCTATTGAGTGCAATGGTTTTCCTCACAGGGCTCTATTTCATAGGTTCTCTGTTAACGGTCGTAGAGATTCATCTCCTACCTCCCTTTTCAGATCAACAATATATTCTCATATTCCATTACCTCTACTGATAACCGTTTCAGCAATGGTTTGGCTATCTGCTATATGTGGATGGGTGTCTTTTGGTAAGTATGTTTTCATTACTTAAAACACTCTCAGCTATGGTTTGGCACTTTATGTATTTATATAAAGTTTTAAATATATGTATTGTACTTATATTTGTCAGTTTCATATCTGGGAAATGCTTTTTTATGAAAATGTATTTCTTACCTGTCTTTTAAATTCGCGGGCAGAATTAGGCTCGCAAGGGCGCAATATGCCAACGTTTATTGCGTCATTCTTGGCACAAGATTTTTTGGCACGAAGTTACGTTCATTGACGCAAATTCGTCATTTCCGGCATCTTAGTTGACGCCGAGTCCTTCACAAGGTTGCGTCATCTGACGCGAGTGTGAAGTTTTTGGCGGCAAAAAATATTTTTCTGTTTGTTGTGCCTCATACATGGCGCCAAATATTTTCATTATTTAAGACCCCATTTTTATTTGCCTCTTGCCTTTTTCTATGTCAACGGCCTATGCTGTTTGCATTTTTCCCCATTCCTGAAAGTGCCATATAAGGAAATTGATCATTTTGCTTTATATGTTGTTTTTTTCTCTTACATTTGCAAGATGTCTCAATCTGATCCTTTCTCAGAATTCACTGTTGGATCCCTGCTGCCTGATAACACTTCTACCAAAGCTAAGTGCATTTGTTGTAAACTTGTGGAGATTATACCTCCAGCTGTGGTTTGTAATAGTTGTCATGATAAACTTTTACATGCAGAAAATGTATCCATCAGTAGTAGTTCATTACCTGTTGCTGTTCCCACAACATCTAATGTACAAGAAATACCTGTAAATTTAAAAGAATTTATTTCTGATTCTATTCAGAAGGCTTTGTCTGCCATCCCGCCTTCTAATAAACGTAAAAGGTCTTTTAAAACTTCTCATAGAGTTGATGAAATTTCAAATGATCGGCAACATACTGATTTATCCTTCTCTGATGAGGATCTATCTGATTCAGAAGATCCTGCCTCAGATATTGACACTGACAAATCCTCTTATTTATTTAAAATGGAGTATATTCGTTCTTTATTAAAAGAAGTGTTGATTACATTGGATATGGAGGAAACTAGTCCTCTTGATATTAAAACTAGTAAACGTTTAAATTCTGTTTATAAACCTTGTGTGGTTATTCCAGAGGTTTTTCCAGTTCCTGATGCTATTTCTGATATGATTTCTAAAGAATGGAATAGGCCTGGTACTTCTTTTATTCCTTCTTCAAGGTTTAAAAAATTGTATCCTTTGCCAGCAGTTAGATTGGAGTTTTGGGAAAAGATCCCCAAAGTTGATGGGGCTATCTCCACACTTGCTAAACGTACTACTATTCCTACAGAAGATAGTACTTCTTTTAAAGAACCTTTAGATAGGAAACTTGAATCTTATCTAAGGAAGGCTTATATATATTTAGGTCATCTTCTTAAACCTGCAATTTATTTGGCTGATGTTGCAGCTGCTTCAACTTTTTGGTTGGAAACTTTAGCGCAACAAGTATCAGATCATGATTTGTCTAGCATTGTTAAGTTGATTCAACATGCTAATAATTTCATTTAAGATGCCATTTTTGATATCATCAAAATTGATGTTAGATATTTGTCATTAGCTATTTTAGCTAGAAGAGCTTAGTGGCTCAAATCATGGAATGCTGATATGACTTCTAAATCCAGATTGCTTTCTCTTTCTTTCCAAGTTAATAAATTATTTGGCTCTCAGTTGGATTCAATAATTTCAACTGTCACTGGGGGGGAGGGAGTTTTTTTGCCTCAGGATAAAAAAACCTAAAGATAAATCTAAAGCTTCTAACCGTTTTCGTTCCTTTCGACATAACAAGGAACAGAAATCTAATCCTTCCCCAAAATAATCTGTTTCCAATTGGAAGCCTTACTTAAATTGGAATAAATCCAAGCCTTTTAAGAAATAAAAGCCAGCCCCCAAGTCTGCATGAAGGTGCGGCCCTCATTCCAGCTCAGCTGGTAGGGGGCAGATTAAAATTCTTCAAAGATGTTTGGATCAGTTCGGCCCAAAATCATTGGATTCAGAGTATTGTCTCTCAGGGGTACAGAATAGGATTCAGAGTAAGACCACCTGTGAGAAGATTTTTTCCCTCAAGCATTCCAGCGAACCCAGTAAAGGCTCAGGCTTTCCTGAAGTGTGTTTCAGACCTGGAGTTATCAGGGGTAATCATGCCAGTTCCGTTTCAGGAACAGGGTCTGGGGTTTTATTCAAATCTATTCATTGTCCCAAAGAAAGAAAATTCATTCAGACCAGTTTTGGATCTAAAGATTTTGAATCGATATGTAAGAGTACCAACTTTCAAGATGGTGACTATAAGGACTATTCTGCCTTTTGTTCAGCAAGGGCATTATATGTCCACAATATACTTACAGGATGCATATCTTCATATGCCGATTCATCCGGATCACTATCAGTTCTTGAGATTCTCTTTTCTAGACAAGCATTACCAATTTGTTACTCTTCCTTTTGGCCTAGCAACAGCTCCAAGAATCTTTTCAAAGGTTCTCTGTGCCCTACTCTCTGTAATCAGAGAGCGGGGTATTGCAGTGTTTCCTTATTTGGACGATATCTTGGTACTCGCTCAGTCTTTATGTTCTGCAGAATCTCACGTGAATCAACTAGTGTTGTTTCTTCAAAGACATGGTTGGAGGATCAATTTACCAAAAAGTTCTTTGATTCCTCAGACAAAGGTAACCTTTTTAGGTTTCCAGATAGATTCAGTGTCCATGACTTTGTCTTTAACAGACAAGAGGTGTTTGAAATTGGTTACAGAAGTTTTAGGTCTCATGACTGCAGCATTGGACGCGATCCCCTTTGCTCGTTTTCATATGAGACCTCTCCAGCTTTGTATGCTGAAACAATGGTGCAGGGATTATACAAGGATATCACAATTAATATCCTTAAATCCCAATGTTCGACTTTCTCTGACTTGGTGGTTAGATCACCATCGTATAATTTTAGGGGCCTCTTTCGTTCGTCCAATCTGGACTGTGATCACAACAGATGCAAGTCTTTCAGGTTGGAGAGCTGTTTGGGGATCTCTGACAGCACAAGTGGTTTGGAAATCTCAAGAAGCGAAATTACCAATATATATTTTGGAACTCCGTGCAATTCTCAGGGCTCTTCAGTTTTGGCCTCTGTCGAAGAGAGAACCGTTCATTTGTTTTCAGACAGACAATATCACAACTGTGGCATATGTCAATCATCAGAGTGGGACAGTCCTCAAGCTATGAAAGAAGTATCGCGGATACTTGGGGGACAAAATCAACATAGAACTTGAAAAAAGTATGCATCTATTAGAACTTCATTCTCCTTGTCTAGGATTATAATTTGAACATCGATAGGGGAATGAGGTTAGGAGATTGAAGTTAAAATTTAACCTTTATTGGTTCGATTAAAAAAACACAGAACACAACAACATAAAGTTAGTTAAAAACACAAAAAGATTTGGACCAGTAGAATGTGTGATTAACCACTTTTGGGTGATATAAATATTGTAGTAATATACCTCTTGTCTCTAAATGGAGAAACAATGGGTTAGATAGAAAATGTGGTGTGATGATTCTGGAGATTAAATATTAAAGTCTCCTAAGAGGGTAAATAGATCTGATAGTTGCTCTGAATTGATATTACAAATTCAGCAAAGTAGGCTATAATTATGTTATACCTTATTCTTATAAGTGTCAAAATTACTCAGAATAAAGTGTTTGATCTTCCTCTTATTAGGAGTTTAACTGAAAATGGTAATGATTTAACTATAAGGGTATTAGCACATAGACTAAAGAATAATTGTAGGAAAATAAATGTAGATAGGGTAACCACAGTTGCGTATAATAATACTATTGACATACACTGTCTTTTGTCAGTGGCTCATACCATCTAAGTGCAATAAACTCGCCTACAATCTTAGGCCTAGATTTGGAGTTCGGCGGTAAAAGGGCTGTTAACGCTCCGCGGGTTTTTTTCTGGCCGCACCATAAATTTAACTCTGGTATCGAGAGTTCAAACAAATGCTGCGTTAGGCTCCAAAAAAGGAGCGTAGAGCATATTTACCGCAAATGCAACTCTCGATACCAGAGTTGCTTACGGACGCGGCCGGCATCAAAAACGTGCTCGTGCACGATTCTCCCATAGGAAACAATGGGGCAGTTTGAGCTGAAAAAAAACCTAACACCTGCAAAAAAGCAGCGTTCAGCTCTTAACGCAGCCCCATTGTTTCCTATGGGGAAACACTTCCTACGTCTGCACCTAACACTCTAACATGTACCCCGAGTCTAAACACCCCTAACCTTACACTTATTAACCCCTAATCTGCCGCCCCCGCTATCGCTGACCCCTGCATTACACTTTTAACCCCTAATCTGCCGCTCCGTAAACCGCCGCCACCTACGTTATCCCTATGTACCCCTAATCTGCTGCCCTAACATCGCCGACCCCTATGTTATATTTATTAACCCCTAATCTGCCCCCCACAACGTCGCCGACACCTGCCTACACTTATTAACCCCTAATCTGCCGAGCGGACCTGAGCGCTACTATAATAAAGTTATTAACCCCTAATCCGCCTCACTAACCCTATCATAAATAGTATTAACCCCTAATCTGCCCTCCCTAACATCGCCGACACCTACCTTCAATTATTAACCCCTAATCTGCCGACCGGAGCTCACCGCTATTCTAATAAATGTATTAACCCCTAAAGCTAAGTCTAACCCTAACACTAACACCCCCCTAAGTTAAATATAATTTTTATCTAACGAAATAAATTAACTCTTATTAAATAAATGATTCCTATTTAAAGCTAAATACTTACCTGTAAAATAAATCCTAATATAGCTACAATATAAATTATAATTATATTATAGCTATTTTAGGATTAATATTTATTTTACAGGCAACTTTGTAATTATTTTAACCAGGTACAATAGCTATTAAATAGTTAAGAACTATTTAATAGTTACCTAGTTAAAATAATAACAAATTTACCTGTAAAATAAATCCTAACCTAAGATATAATTAAACCTAACACTACCCTATCAATAAAATAATTAAATAAACTACCTACAATTAACCTAACACTACACTATCAATAAATTAATTAAACACAATTGCTACAAATAAATACAATTAAATAAACTATCTAAAGTACAAAAAATAAAAAAGAACTAAGTTACAGAAAATAATAAAATATTTACAAACATAAGAAAAATATTACAACAATTTTAAACTAATTACACCTACTCTAAGCCCCCTAATAAAATAACAAAGCCCCCCAAAATAAAAAATTCCCTACCCTATTCTAAAATACAAATATTACAAGCTCTTTTACCTTACCAGCCCTGAACAGGGCCCTTTGCTGGGCATGCCCCAAGAATTTCAGCTCTTTTGCCTGTAAAAAAAAACATACAATACCCCCCCCCCAACATTACAACCCACCACCCACATACCCCTAATCTAACCCAAACCCCCCTTAAATAAACCTAACACTACCCCCCTGATGATCTTCCTACCTTGTCTTCACCATGCCAGGTTCACCGATCCGTCCTGGCTCCAAGATCTTCATCCAACCCAAGCGGGGGCTAGACATCCACTGAAGAAGTCCAGAAGAGGGTCCAAAGTCTTCCTCCTATCCGGCAAGAAGAGGACATCCGGACCGGCAAACATCTTCTCCAAGCGGCATCTTCTATCTTCTTCCATCCGATGACGACCGGCTCCATCTTGAAGACCTCCAGCGCGGATCCATCCTCTTCTTCCGACGACTAGACGACGAATGACGGTTCCTTTAAGGGACGTCATCCAAGATGGCGTCCCTCGAATTCCGATTGGCTGATAGGATTCTATCAGCCAATCGGAATTAAGGTAGGAATTTTCTGATTGGCTGATGGAATCAGCCAATCAGAATATAGTTCAATCCGATTGGCTGATCCAATCAGCCAATCAGATTGAGCTCGCATTCTATTGGCTGTTCCGATCAGGCTTGGATCAGGACATCGGAGGAGCTCTTCAGGACCGATCGGTGAACCTGGTATGGTGAAGACAAGGTAGGAAGATCTTCAGGGGCTTAGTGTTAGGTTTATTTAAGGGGGGTTTGGGTTAGATTAGGGGTATGTGGGTGGTGGGTTGTAATGTTGGGGGGGGGGTATTGTATGTTTTTTTTTACAGGCAAAAGAGCTGAAATTCTTGGGGCATGCCCCGCAAAGGGCCCTGTTCAGGGCTGGTAAGGTAAAAGAGCTTGTAATATTTGTATTTTAGAATAGGGTAGGGAATTTTTTATTTTGGGGGGCTTTGTTATTTTATTGGGGGGCTTAGAGTAGGTGTAATTAGTTTAAAATTGTTGTAATATTTTTCTTATGTTTGTAAATATTTTATTATTTTCTGTAACTTAGTTCTTTTTTATTTTTTGTACTTTAGATAGTTTATTTAATTGTATTTATTTGTAGCAATTGTGTTTAATTAATTTATTGATAGTGTAGTGTTAGGTTAATTGTAGGTAGTTTATTTAATTATTTTATTGATAGGGTAGTGTTAGGTTTAATTATATCTTAGGTTAGGATTTATTTTACAGGTAAATTTGTTATTATTTTAACTAGGTAACTATTAAATAGTTCTTAACTATTTAATAGCTATTGTACCTGGTTAAAATAATTACAAAGTTGCCTGTAAAATAAATATTAATCCTAAAATAGCTATAATATAATTATAATTTATATTGTAGCTATATTAGGATGTATTTTACAGGTAAGTATTTAGCTTTAAATAGGAATTATTTATTTAATAAGAGTTAATTTATTTTGTTAGATAAAAATTATATTTAACTTAGGGGGGTGTTAGTGTTAGGGTTAGACTTAGCTTTAGGGGTTAATACATTTATTAGAATAGCGGTGAGCTCCGGTCGGCAGATTAGGGGTTAATAATTGAAGGTAGGTGTCGGCGATGTTAGGGAGGGCAGATTAGGGGTTAATACTATTTATGATAGGGTTAGTGAGGCGGATTAGGGGTTAATAACTTTATTATAGTAGCGCTCAGGTCCGCTCGGCAGATTAGGGGTTAATAAGTGTAGGTAGGTGTCGGCGACGTTGAGGGGGGCAGATTAGGGGTTAATAAATATAACATAGGGGTCGGCGATGTTAGGGGTAGCAGATTAGGGGTACATAGGGATAACGTAGGTGGCGGCGATTTGCGGTCGGAAGATTAGGGGTTAATTATTTTAAGTAGCTTGCGGCGACGTTGTGGGGGGCAAGTTAGGGGTTAATAGATATAATACAGGGGTCGGCGGTGTTAGGGGCAGCAGATTAGGGGTACATAAGTATAACGTAGGTGGCGGTCGGCAGATTAGGGGTTAAAAATTTTAATCGAGTGGCGGCGATGTGGGGGGACCTCGGTTTAGGGGTACATAGGTAGTTTATGGGTGTTAGTGTACTTTAGGGTACAGTAGTTAAGAGCTTTATAAACCGGCGTTAGCCAGAAAGCTCTTAACTCCTGCTATTTTCAGGCGGCTGGAATCTTGTCGTTAGAGCTCTAACGCTCACTGCAGAAACGACTCTAAATACCGGCGTTAGGAAGATCCCATTGAAAAGATAGGCTACGCAAATGGCGTAGGGGGATCTGCGGTATGGAAAAGTCGCGGCTGTAAAGTGAGCGTTAGACCCTTTAATCACTGACTCCAAATACCAGCGGGCGGCCAAAACCAGCGTTAGGAGCCTCTAACGCTGGTTTTGACGGCTACCGCCAAACTCTAAATCTAGGCCTTAGTTTGTATTAACAATTGCTCTGAGGTCAAATATATACTTGTTGTTGTATCAAATCAGTTAAATAAAATTGATTTATCCTCCTCTTTATTAGAGTTTAACTAGAGATTGTAATGATTTTGCTATCAGAATATTTACACTCTGACCAAAGAACAAATGTGTAAAGATAAATGTGGATAGAGTAACCACACTTTGTATATGATCATGCTTATTAACACACTGTGGCCTAGATTTAGAGTTCGGCGGTAGCCGTCAAAACCAGCGTTAGAGGCTCCTAACGCTGGTTTTGGGCGCCCGCTGGTATTTGGAGTCAGTGATTAAAGGGTCTAACGCTCACTTTTCAGCCGCGACTTTTCCATACCGCAGATCCCCCTACGCCATTTGCGTAGCCTATCTTTTCAATGGGATCTTTCTAACGCTGGTATTTAGAGTCGTTTCTGCAGTGAGCGTTAGAGCTCTAACGACAAGATTCCAGCCGCCTGAAAATAGCAGGAGTTAAGAGCTTTCTGGCTAACGCCGGTTTATAAAGCTCTTAACTACTGTACCCTAAAGTACACTAACACCCATAAACTACCTATGTACCCCTAAACCGAGGTCCCCCCACATCGCCGCCACTCGATTAAAATTTTTAACCCCTAATCTGCCGACCGCCACCTACGTTATACTTATGTACCCCTAATCTGCTGCCCCTAACACCGCCGACCCCTGTATTATATCTATTAACCCCTAACTTGCCCCCCACAACGTCGCCGCAAGCTACTTAAAATAATTAACCCCTAATCTTCCGACCGCAAATCGCCGCCACCTACGTTATCCCTATGTACCCCTAATCTGCTACCCCTAACATCGCCGACCCCTATGTTATATTTATTAACCCCTAATCTGCCCCCCACAACGTCGCCGACACCTACCTACACTTATTAACCCCTAATCTGCCGAGCGGACCTGAGCGCTACTATAATAAAGTTATTAACCCCTAATCCGCCTCACTAACCCTATCATAAATAGTATTAACCCCTAATCTGCCCTCCCTAACATCGCCGACACCTACCTTCAATTATTAACCCCTAATCTGCCGACCGGAGCTCACCGCTATTCTAATAAATGTATTAACCCCTAAAGCTAAGTCTAACCCTAACACTAACACCCCCCTAAGTTAAATATAATTTTTATCTAACGAAATAAATTAACTCTTATTAAATAAATAATTCCTATTTAAAGCTAAATACTTACCTGTAAAATACATCCTAATATAGCTACAATATAAATTATAATTATATTATAGCTATTTTAGGATTAATATTTATTTTACAGGCAACTTTGTAATTATTTTAACCAGGTACAATAGCTATTAAATAGTTAAGAACTATTTAATAGTTACCTAGTTAAAATAATTACAAATTTACCTGTAAAATAAATCCTAACCTAAGATATAATTAAACCTAACACTACCCTATCAATAAAATAATTAAATAAACTACCTACAATTACCTACAATTAACCTAACACTACACTATCAATAAATTAATTAAACACAATTGCTACAAATAAATAACATTAAATAAACTATCTAAAGTACAAAAAATAAAAAAGAACTAAGTTACAGAAAATAATAAAATATTTACAAACATAAGAAAAATATTACAACAATTTTAAACTAATTACACCTACTCTAAGCCCCCTAATAAAATAACAAAGCCCCCCAAAATAAAAAATTCCCTACCCTATTCTAAAATACAAATATTACAAGCTCTTTTACCTTACCAGCCCTGAACAGGGCCCTTTGCGGGGCATGCCCCAAGAATTTCAGCTCTTTTGCCTGTAAAAAAAAACATACTATACCCCCCCCCCAACATTACAACCCACCACCCACATACCCCTAATCTAACCCAAACCCCCCTTAAATAAACCTAACACTACCCCCCTGATGATCTTCCTACCTTGTCTTCACCATGCCAGGTTCACCGATCCGTCCTGGCTCCAAGATCTTCATCCAACCCAAGCGGGGGCTAGACATCCACTGAAGAAGTCCAGAAGAGGGTCCAAAGTCTTCCTCCTATCCGGCAAGAAGAGGACATCCGGACCGGCAAACATCTTCTCCAAGCGGCATCTTCTATCTTCTTCCATCCGATGACGACCGGCTCCATCTTGAAGACCTCCAGCGCGGATCCATCCTCTTCTTCCGACGACTAGACGACGAATGACGGTTCCTTTAAGGGACGTCATCCAAGATGGCGTCCCTCGAATTCCGATTGGCTGATAGGATTCTATCAGCCAATCGGAATTAAGGTAGGAATTTTCTGATTGGCTGATGGAATCAGCCAATCAGAATATAGTTCAATCCGATTGGCTGATCCAATCAGCCAATCAGATTGAGCTCGCATTCTATTGGCTGTTCCGATCAGCCAATAGAATGCGAGCTCAATCTGATTGGCTGATTGGATCAGCCAATCGGATTGAACTATATTCTGATTGGCTGATTCCATCAGCCAATCAGAAAATTCCTACCTTAATTCCGATTGGCTGATAGAATCCTATCAGCCAATCGGAATTCGAGGGACGCCATCTTGGATGACGTCCCTTAAAGGAACCGTCATTCGTCGTCTAGTCGTCGGAAGAAGAGGATGGATCCGCGCTGGAGGTCTTCAAGATGGAGCCGGTCGTCATCGGATGGAAGAAGATAGAAGATGCCGCTTGGAGAAGATGTTTGCCGGTCCGGATGTCCTCTTCTTGCCGGATAGGAGGAAGACTTTGGACCCTCTTCTGGACTTCTTCAGTGGATGTCTAGCCCCCGCTTGGGTTGGATGAAGATCTTGGAGCCAGGACGGATCGGTGAACCTGGCATGGTGAAGACAAGGTAGGAAGATCATCAGGGGGGTAGTGTTAGGTTTATTTAAGGGGGGTTTGGGTTAGATTAGGGGTATGTGGGTGGTGGGTTGTAATGTTGGGGGGGGGGTATAGTATGTTTTTTTTTACAGGCAAAAGAGCTGAAATTCTTGGGGCATGCCCCGCAACGGGCCCTGTTCAGGGCTGGTAAGGTAAAAGAGCTTGTAATATTTGTATTTTAGAATAGGGTAGGGAATTTTTTATTTTGGGGGGCTTTGTTATTTTATTAGGGGGCTTAGAGTAGGTGTAATTAGTTTAAAATTGTTGTAATATTTTTCTTATGTTTGTAAATATTTTATTATTTTCTGTAACTTAGTTCTTTTTTATTTTTTGTACTTTAGATAGTTTATTTAATGTTATTTATTTGTAGCAATTGTGTTTAATTAATTTATTGATAGTGTAGTGTTAGGTTAATTGTAGGTAATTGTAGGTAGTTTATTTAATTATTTTATTGATAGGGTAGTGTTAGGTTTAATTATATCTTAGGTTAGGATTTATTTTACAGGTAAATTTGTAATTATTTTAACTAGGTAACTATTAAATAGTTCTTAACTATTTAATAGCTATTGTACCTGGTTAAAATAATTACAAAGTTGCCTGTAAAATAAATATTAATCCTAAAATAGCTATAATATAATTATAATTTATATTGTAGCTATATTAGGATTTATTTTACAGGTAAGTATTTAGCTTTAAATAGGAATTATTTATTTAATAAGAGTTAATTTATTTCGTTAGATAAAAATTATATTTAACTTAGGGGGGTGTTAGTGTTAGGGTTAGACTTAGCTTTAGGGGTTAATACATTTATTAGAATAGCGGTGAGCTCCGGTCGGCAGATTAGGGGTTAATAATTGAAGGTAGGTGTCGGCGATGTTAGGGAGGGCAGATTAGGGGTTAATACTATTTATGATAGGGTTAGTGAGGCGGATTAGGGGTTAATAACTTTATTATAGTAGCGCTCAGGTCCGCTCGGCAGATTAGGGGTTAATAAGTGTAGGTAGGTGTCGGCGACGTTGTGGGGGGCAGATTAGGGGTTAATAAATATAACATAGGGGTCGGCGATGTTAGGGCAGCAGATTAGGGGTACATAGGGATAACGTAGGTGGCGGCGGTTTACGGAGCGGCAGATTAGGGGTTAAAAGTGTAATGCAGGGGTCAGCGATAGCGGGGGCGGCAGATTAGGGGTTAATAAGTGTAAGGTTAGGGGTGTTTAGACTCGGGGTACATGTTAGGGTGTTAGGTGCAGACTTAGGAGGTGTTTCCCCATAGGAAACAATGGGGCTGCGTTAGGAGCTGAACGCTGCTTTTTTGCAGGTGTTAGGTTTTTTTTCAGCTCAAACAGCCCCATTGTTTCCTATGGGAGAATCGTGCACGAGCACGTTTTTGATGCCGGCCGCGTCCGTAAGCAACTCTGGTATCGAGAGTTGCATTTGCGGTAAAAATGCTCTACGCTCCTTTTTTGGAGCCTAACGCAGCATTTGTTTGAACTCTCGATACCAGAGTTAAATTTATGGTGCGGCCAGAAAAAAACCCGCGGAGCGTTAACAGCCCTTTTACCGCCGAACTCTAAATCTAGGCCTGTGTCTTTTATCAGTGGCTCATACCGTCCAATGTGCAATACATTGCTTGCAACCTTTGTTTATGTTTACAAAGATCTATTATAATATCAACGATAATGTAGCATTATTAGGTGAGATTCCACATTAGGGGTAATTATGTTTTTATGCCTGATAGTTTTTTTAAGAATAAGATGTCTCAAATCTAATACTCTAGGTAATCATTGATTCAATCAGAATCTTCAGTGTCACACTTGTGCAGATATAAGTGCATTAAAATGCAAACTACTATTGCATGTAATTTTTAGTTATGATTTTAGCTTTGATTCTGGATACTGTGTGTTGTATTGTTGTACTAGGGCTTCATTCAACCACCCTGTTAAATAGAATATTATCAACAAACACTCAAATGAGTTATACTCTGTGGTTAAATTGTTGCCAACACATAATGTATCAATGTTAACAATCCTTTATAAGGCAGCTACAAAGCGTTGAAGGGATAAAGAGTGTCCGTAGGCACCTGTGTATACAGCGCTCAGTTGTATCTATATAATTAGAATACTAAATGGCGGCTGATATTTGTTTAAACTGATATTTGTTTGCACATTAAATTTCATTGCGGATTAGCATGCATCAGTTGCACTTTACATACTATTGCAGTATTAAAGCGTTATTTAAAATTTCAGCCCCCTGAATAATATTCATAAATATTAAATAATAACCTGAATTTTTAAATCGCTGTGTTAATATAGCGATCACTAATTAACAAACATCACACACATCTCTCAGATTCACGTAGCCATTATTTTTGCATATGAATACTAAATATCATGCATGTCTCTGATTCACACCGCACTTAGGCCTCTCTTCCATTGAGTCGTTAAAAATGGAGCCGTAAGCTACCGAAGCGGCCGACAGCTAAAAGTAATTTACGGCTCCATTTTAGTACCAGGTTTCCATTGAAATATTTTGCGGATAGCGTGCAGTCGCTCTTTTCGTGTAGCTGTAAGTTAACGTTGTGTTAACGCTTCCATCTGATGTTGGATTTCTTGAAAATCAATTAGTTGCTAAGGTAACCCGACCTTACACTATAGAATTTACGTTTAACGTCCGTGCTCCTTACCGGTGATCACCTCTCAAGAAAAATAAAGAAACACTTATCCATATTTTTAACATTCAAATACTATTTTCTAATATAATTATATTTAACACTTCATAAATATAAGTAATATTTATTGCTGCCCTAGGCATAGGTCTAGTTTGCATTCTGTAGATATGTTGTTGCATATATTATTATATTTAAATATATACTGATATTTCTATTACAATATAAGTTCAACTATTTCTATACATGAGACAACAATAAATATTACTTATAACAATTTATTTATACATTAAAACACTTGCATTATTTGCAAGTTTTATAATTTCAATAGAAAATAGGTCTCAAAAAGCACAATTTTCCTCTTTTACACCTAGTTGAGCTGGGGGTAATATTTCTCAATGTATCGACAGCCTCCGACAGTGTATTAACGGTTAGCGCTTTCATTGGAAACCTGGTATAATTTATCGATTAACGGCTTCTATTACTTTCTATGGGACGCGAAGATCTTTTCGGCAGCCGAAGTCCGGCTGCCGATATTGAGGTATAACGCGCCATTGGAAACAGTCGATAAACGATATTGCTTCCGACAGCATATTTATCGGTTTGCGAGTGCACGCAAACTGAATTACGACTCAATGGAAGCGAGGCCTAAGTTTTTATCAAGGTTTGGTATAACATAATGTTATTATCTGAAAGAGAGGTAACACCTCATTCTACTATATTATTCAGTTAGCAGCCATATGGCTATTATTGGCGGTCAAAATCTTTTGCTTGATTTAAAATATACTGGGGGTTGAAAAAGGTTCAACACCCTTCCCTGACATATTTTTCCGTCTTAGTTGCGGCTTTTTCGAAGGTGGCGCGCGCTCGCGCCTCCGGGTGTTTTATCACCTTCGCTCCGCCCCTGTTTACAATCTCTGGCCAATCCGAGCCATCCTAACTAGGGGAGGCACGGAAATCAAAATAGTACAATGTCACTGTTAGATTGATTGGATACTGAGGAAATTGGCTGTATGGACAGATTCAGAGGGATTGCTTTTACATTATACACATAGATAATTACCTAGAATACTGTCTCCTACATGCAGGAAACCGATAATGATAATCGAAATGAACTAAATAAATATAAGATGAATTCTATCAATTGGTAATGTGGATTGGTGTATAAGAATCGAAGCACTGTATATTTAATGTAGTATTTTATGAAATATTTATAATATTGATTATTAATTTTTAACAATAATTCAAAAGACTTGTTATGGGATGATTATGCCACGATGATTAATTTATTTATTATTGATCTTAATAAGGATCATAATGGGGCTGTAAGAGGGGGAATGGAGGGAAATGGGGAGGGGGAAGAGGGAGGGGGAGAGGAGTGAAATGTGGTGACATGAGAATGTGGGGGGCACTGGGAATTACTTAAAATAAGGTGATCAAATTAGGTGAAGTGATCTCCAACAACTTATACCTATGTGAAGTCATACACATATAATATAGTGGGGGGGGGTGAATTTACGTGTTATAACAACACAATAGTGACATTAAATGAAGATGATCATAATCAACTTTTAGTACTGATGTGGTTTACATTAGTAATATGCATCTAAATGAAGATAAATTGTCTTGGTGATTAAAATTTGGACTAGTGCTGTTGAGTGATATGAATTAGCCTGTGATCAATTTTAAATGTTGTCTTGTATACTGAAATTCCCACATATGGTTGGTGCTTCATAAGGTGTATAACCATTAAGAAAATCATGTGATCAATTGGAGGGGTGAAAATGGGAGAGAAGAGCTAAAGATAAAAGTAAAAATAATAATCTTAATTCGGTAGTACAAGTATCTTGCGACATTATAATATAGTATCAATATAATATGATCATTTGTCATAATAGAGTATATTATTATATTTCGGATACTTGTTTGGGCGGAATCCAGCTCCTGTCTAATTTCTGCGGTTCATATCCCAGGTATAGACAATTGTGAAGCGGATTATCTCAGTCATCAGACTTTACATTCGAGAGAATGGTCTCTTCCCCCAGATGTGTTTTCTCAAATTGTTCAGATGTAGGGGCTTCCAGAAATAGATCTGATGGCTTCTCATCTAAACAAGAAACTTCCCAGGTACCTGTCCAGGTCCAGGGATCCTCAGGCGGAAGCACTGGATGTGTTGACACTTCCTTGGTGTTATCAACCTGCTTATGTTTTCCCGCCTCTAGTTCTTCTTCCAAGAGTGATCTCCAAAATCATCATGGAGCAATCGTTTGTGCTGCTGGTGGCTCCAGCATGGCCTCATAGGTTTTGGTATGCGGATCTTTTTCGGATGTCCAGTTGCCAACCTTGGCCACTTCCATTAAGGACAGACTTTCTATCTCATCAGGATCTCAAATCATTAAATTTGAAGGTATGGAAATTGAACGCTTAGTGCTTAGTCATAGAGGTTTCTCTGACTCAGTGATTAATACTATGTTGCAGGCTCGTAAATCTGTTTCTAGAAATATTTATTATCGAGTTTGGAAGACATATTTCATGGTGTTCTTCTCATAAATTCTCCTGGCATTCTTTTAGAACTCCTAGAATTTTACAGTTTCTTCAAGATGGTTTGGATAAAGGTTTGTCTGCAAGTTCCTTGAAAGGACAAATATCTGCTCTTTCTGTTTTATTAGACAGGAAAATTGCTAAACTTCCTGATATTCATTGTTTTGTACGGGTTTGGTTCGTATCAAGCCTGTCATTAAATCAATCTCTCCTCCTTGGAGTCTTAATTTGGTTTTGAAGGCTTTGCCGGCTCCTCCATTTGAGCCTATGCATTCTTTGGACATTAAACTACTTTCCTGGAAATTGTTGTTCCTTTTGGCCATCTCTTCTGCTAGAAGAGTTTCTGAATTATCCGCTCTCTCTTGTGAATCTCCTTTTCTGATTTAGGATAAGGCAGTTTTGCGGACTTCATTTAAATTCTTACCCAAGGTTGTGAATTCTAACAACATTAATAGAGAAATTGTTGTCCCTTCTTTGTGTCCTAATCCTAAGAATTCTTTGGAGAGATCTTTACATTCTTTGGATGCGTTGAGAGCTCTGAAATATTATGTTGAAGCCACTAAAGATTTCAGGAAGACTTCTAGTCTATTCGTTTTCTTTTCTGGTTCCAGGAAAGGTCAGAAGGCTTCTGCTGTTTCTTTGGCATTGTGGTTAAAGCTTTTGATTAATCAAGCTTATTTGGAGTCGGGTAAAGCCCCGCCTCAGAGAATTACAGCTCATTCTACTAGATCAGTTTCCACTTCTTGGGCTTTTAAGAATGAAGCTACGGTTGATCAGATTTGCAAAGCAGCATCTTGGTCTTCTTTGCATACATTTACTAAATTCTACCATTTTGATGTGTTTGCTTCTTCGGAAGCAGTTTTTGGTAGGAAAGTTCTTTGGGCAGCTGTTTCAGTTTGATTCTTCTGCTTATGATTTAAGTTTTTCTTTTTCTTTTTTGAGAATAACTTATATTTGGGTTGTGGATTTATTTTTTTCAGCAAAATTGCTGTTTTTATTTTGTCCCTCCCTCTCTAGTGACTCTTGCGTGGAGTTCCACATCTTGGGTATTGCTATCCCATACATCCCTAGCTCATGGACTCTTGCCAATTACATGAAAGAAAACATAATTTATGTAAGAACTTACCTGATAAATTAATTTCTTTCATATTGGCAAGAGTCCATGAGGCCCACCCTTTTTTATGGTGGTTATGATTTTTTTGTATAAAGCACAATTATTTCCAAATTCCTTTGTTGATGCTTTTTACTCCTTTCTTTATCACCCCACTTCTTGGCTATTCGTTAAACTGAATTGTGAGTGTGGTGAGGGGTGTATTTATAGGCATTTTGAGGTTTGGGAATCTTTGCCCCTCCTGGTAGGATTGTATATCCCATACGTCACTAGCTCATGGACTCTTGCCAATATGAAAGAAATGAATTTATCAGGTAAGATCTTAAATAAATTATGTTTTTATTACCGTAGGACATAAATTGGCTATTGCTCCTAAGCTTTCTCTGGGATTCTTTCAAGATACACCAGTTATCTCTTTGCCTTTTTGCTTCTAAATATTCTTCCCAATTTTTTTACTGTTATTCCTTAAATAATTTTGATATTTATTTACTATTTGATTCGTGAGTTGGAACCAGTATTTATTATTTTTCCTCTTCATTCTGACTGTGAAGGCCAGAATTCCCCCCCCCCCCCCCATATAACTGCCTTGAATGCTTGCCAGATACTTTCTACATTCTGAACTGATTAATTATTCCTTGTGTAATAATCAGTCCATGGATTAACTAAAAATTCCCTAAACTTTAATTTATTATATAATTAACTAGGAAAAAACAATCTATTGTTTAATGATTTGCCCAGCTTAATTGCTAGGGAGAGTGATATTGGGGCGTGGTCGGAGATGGTGATTGGATGAATTTCTGTTTTTTGAACAAAAGAAAATACATTTTTACCGATTAAAAATATGTCAATACGGGATAGGGATTTGTGTGCCTTGGAAAGACAAGTAAACTCTTTACAATCCGGGTGGGCATTCCTCCAAATATCCAGTGGTTCTAAGTTATAGCAAAGTGCTCTAAATATTTTAGTATCCCCATTACAAAACCAATCTTTTTCCCCCATTCTTTTCCTATCCATACACTCTAATGGAGCCAGATTAAAATCGCCCCCCTACTATGATATTCTTATCAAATTCCACTAGTTTAGATTGAATTGTCTCCCAAAAAGGCCTTTTCCTTTTGTTAGGGCCGTATATGTTACAGAGTACCACTTTTTTCCTCCCTACTTCTAATTCAAGAATAATAAACCTACCCTGTTGATCTATTACTCGCCTAAGAATTTAATATTGTAAATTTTTCCTAAAAACTATAGCTACCCCATTCTTCCTATGTACTCCTGGAGCAAAAACAAACCTAACCTACCCAGCCCCATTTTAATTTTTGGCTTTCAGATTCATCCAAATGTGTTTCCTGCAATAATCCTATATCAATTTTTAATTTGTTTAAGTGTTGTAAGATTGCCTTCCTTTTAATTGGGGAGGTGAACCCTCCCACATTCCAAGAGCCTATCTTAAGAGTCCCAGATATTCTCTACTCTTCCTTTTACCAAGAAGAAGGGAAAATCCCTGTGGGGGGGGGGAAACAAACCAACAAAACCAGCCCACCAACCCTGAAACACCCCTAAACCCAATAATGAAAACATTATTATGTGCTTACTTCCTATTCTCTTAGAATTACCAGTAATAAACATATTGCTTATAAATGATTCTGGACTCATACATCTAACATTATTACTTAAATCCCTCCCTTAAAAAGTTTTCTGCTTCCTGTGGGTTATCAAAAGTTTGAAACCCCTCTTTGGTTTTTATACTTATTCTGACTGGGTATAGGAGCTTTACTAACCTGCCTTCCTGAATCAAACGCAAACTTAATGGTGCACATGCTTTCCTCTTATTCGAGGTCTCATACGAAAAGTCTTGGAAAATTAAGAATTTCTTGTTATTTTGGTGCACATCCTTTTGGGCTCTATAAGCCTGTAGAATTTGGTTTTTATCTTGAAAGTTCAAGAATTTTATGATAATAGGCCTGGGTCTATCCCTTACCTCATAACGGTTTCTGAGGATGCAAGTCCTATGTGCCCGCTCTACTGGAGAAACTTGGTTAGGATCTGTTATCTTCAATAACAAAGGTAGTTGAACTGCTGCAAAATGTAATAAATCTTTATCCTGCACTGCTTCTGAAATTCCAATTACTCTTAGATTATTTCTCCTAGATCTATTTTCAAGGTCTTAAACTTTATCATTCAAAAATTTAACTTGCTTTCGGATTCCTACCAACTCCCTATCTTTTTTCAGTATTTCTGTCCTCCAAGTCTGAGATCCGTTGTTCAGTTAAACTTACTCTAGCTGCAATTTGTTTAATTTCTAGTGAGATTGCGTCAACACTATTTTGCAATGTGTCAAATTTTGGCATAAATAGATCACTAATTTGTTTCAGGAGCTCAGAATTGCTTGTTAATTCTATCCCAGCCTCCTGGGGGGATCCACAGCTATATCTATGCTACGTCTGACCACTTTCGTCTCCTGTTGTCTTCTCCCTGCCATGGTTGAGGTTTTACTGATAGAGGTGGCAGAAATAAATTTGTCCATAAGGGACCGGAATGTTAAAGATTATTTTCTTTTTCAGTTCCCTTAGATTCTAAACTTAGTCAAGCTTGCTTCCTTCCTTCCCCTCTTATTTGGTCCAATAACTACTTAACTCTAACCTCGCCTTGCTAAGTGAACCGTAAGGTGGTTGTTAATAGTTAGATTAAAACAAGCAAAGCAATAATTTGTAAGGACAGAAGAGAAAGAGGCGCCTTATGGGACAGTATCATTTGTCACAGAGTGGATATAGAAAACAAACAGCCCAAAGCCGGGGTACTCACAAGAGTGGCCTCACAGCGCAGGATGGGACCTTAGTCGCCCGACAGACAAGCCAGCAGGAGGGAGCCCGGAAGTCCAGGACCCAATCAGCAACCGCTAACTGTAAAATGTCACAGGAAAGCCGTCCGTGGTGCGTCCAATCTCCGGTGACACAGTTTGAGAGACAGGCAGGCGGACCAACCAAAGAACAGCAAGTGGAGAGCGGGGATATCACAATAAAACAAATTTATTTAAAACCAAAGTTAAAAACATGTGCATAATATGCGATAGAAGCAACACGTTTCTCGACCTTCCTGTCGTTTCATCAGGCTAATAATACAAATGATAACCCGCTCTATTTAACAAATAGATTGTCCAATCATAAGCCGCTCTACGTATACACAGCTTAAACAACCAATCATAGGCTCTCAAAAAAGAAACTAGGGCTAAACCAATTAGACCAGCCCAGAAATAAGGCGTGTACAGGTAGTACCAGCTGTGATAGGTACAGGCAATGACAACAAAGGATATACATATGATCAGACTTTACAATATACAAAATTAGAGAGTAAATCTACCCAGTAGTTGTAAGTATACAATAGTAAGATACATATATTATACATAGTAATCAAATTAAAATAATACTGTATAAAGATAGTAAATGAGAGTAAGATATAACATATAAGCTCATTAAAAACGATCAATGATCAACAATGGGACATGGATCTATGAAGTGCAAATGTTGGTGGTTACAGTAACTGATGCAATTTTTAAAGTGCATATATATAATAAATTCAATTTCACATAAAAAATAAAAAATAAATATAAAAATGAGAAGACCAAAAAGAGAAATATATGGTCTGTGTATTATATATAGACAATAACCAGTGCAATTTGATAAATATATATAAACGCAATTGTGCGTAGAAAAATAAGAAATAAAGAAGGAGACATGTAGTTTCCATATGAATTCAAACAGAAATACATAGTGATATATTAAAAAAGTGACCTCTAATGATATTAATACATCAGGTGGTACAAAGTAAATATTAGTAATATAAAGGTGAACAGAACATCAGACTAAGGCAGAGGGAAACGAAAGCATTAAGAGAAAGCGGCCAAATCAACACAGAGATTAAGGCCATCCGGATGCATGCTTTTCAGCAAATGAATCCAGTAAGTCTCCCTCTGCCTGAGCCTGAAAAAACGGTTGTATAGATATGATTTAGGAACAAATTTGATGGGAACCACAGAGAAGCAGTTAAGGTCTCCCTTGTGGGCATCGTTGCAATGTCTCGAGACACTATGAAGTCTATAGTTGTTCTTCATATTCCGATGGTGCTTAGACCATCTAGTACTGAGACGCCTACAGGTGCGCCCGACATATTGCACCCCACAAACACAAGTGAGTAGATAAACTACATGGGTGGAGGCACAAGATGCATGGCCAATAATGGTGTAGGATTTGTTGGTGACACTAGACCTAAAGGTCTTTTGGGGGTCACCAACAAATTTGCACATCTTACATCGGGCTAGTCTGCATCTGAACAACAAATCCCTGGTAATAAGGCAGTCCGATAAGGGCGGAGGAGTGGTCCTCCAAGATTTAGATGATTACCTATTGGAAGCTAGGAAAATTTTACATGACACTGCCTATTATAAGAAACTTAGCTCAGATCCGACTGCCAGATTTAAATCCATGCTTAAAGAAATTATAGAATCTGCTTTTGAGAAGGGTATACTTTTGAAGAAAGAGAAAGATTATTTGGTCCCTACTGAACCCAATCAGGCCTTTTATTACCACCTTCCAAAGGTCCATAAAAACCGTTTGTGTCCACCTGGCCGACCAATAATAGCAGGGAATGGCAACTTGACCGATAATGTGTCATCATATGTGGATTACTTTTTACAGAGATATGTTCTAGGATTAGAATCCTATATTCGAGATTCAGCTGATCTCCTTAAGAAACTGGATTCGTGTTGCATTACATCCGATATGATTTGGGTGACATGTGATGTCCAGGCTCTTTATTCAAATATCCCTCATGAACTTGGCCTGTTGGCAGTCTCTGAGTATTTAGAGCAAGACTTTTACCTACCACAGTCCCAGAGAGAGTTTCTATTGGATCTCATCTCTTTCATCCTGAGACACAACTACTTTGTTTTCCAGGATGAATTCTATCTCCAAACCAAGGGTACTGCCATGGGTACCAGGTTCGCCCCTAGCTATGCGAATCTTTTCATGGGTTCATTTGAAAAATAGCATATTTATGATTCGACCTTTGGGGCGAACCTGGTATTCTACGGCAGATATATAGATGATCTTATCTTTATTTGGAGGGGCGAGCGGTCAGCCGCTGAATTGTTTGTCGATCACCTTAATTCTAATAATAGAGGCTTGGTATTCACAAGCTCCATAGATGAAAAATCAATAGTCTATCTAGATTTGAATCTCTGCTTTACTGAGGGTAAGGTCACTAGTACCACCTTCTTTAAAGCAGTTGATTGTAACAGCTACTTAGATTTCAAGAGCTGCCACCATTATCCTTGGAAACTAAATGTTCCCTATGGCCAGTTTAAAAGGGTGCGTCGTAATTGCAGCTCTCTTCCTGATTATGAATCACAGAGACTTATTCTAAAAGAGCGGTTTAAGGAAAAACATTACCCTGAACATATTATCGAAAATGGTTTTCTAAGTGCCAGATCTGATGATAGGGACAATTATTTTACTAGTCCCAGTAGACAGTCAGGAACCAATAATAATGATTTTTACAGAGATCCTCTCTTCATTACCCAGTTTAACTGCAATCACAACCTAATTAGAGAGATTATAACGAAACATTGGAACATTTTGCTTAAGGATCCCATCTTGAACAAATCATTGGGTACTAAACCTAGAGTAGTGTACAGAAGGGCTCCCACCCTTAAAACAATGCTTGCTCCCAGTAAGGTAGTGAAGCATAGACATCTGTCCCCCTGTGTTAAAACCACAAGATCCAAATTGCGATGTGGGTCCTTCAGATGCAGACTAGCCCGATGTAAGATGTGCATATTTGTTGGTGACCACCAAAAGACCTTTAGGTCTAGTGTCACCAACAAATCCTACACCATTATTGGCCATGCATCTTGTGCCTCCACCCATGTAGTTTATCTACTCACTTGTGTTTGTGGGGTGCAATATGTTGGGCGCACCTGTAGGCGTCTCAGTACTAGATGGTCTGAGCACCATCGGAATATGAAGAACAACTATAGACTTCATAGTGTCTCGAGACATTGCAACGATGCCCACAAGGGAGACCTTAACTGCTTCTCTGTGGTTCCCATTGAATTTGTTCCTAAATCACATCTATACAACCGGTTTTTCAGGCTCAGGCAGAGGGAGACTTACTGGATTCATTTGCTGAAAAGCATGCATCCGGATGGCCTTAATCTCTGTGTTGATTTGGCCGCTTTCTCTTAATGCTTTCGTTTCCCTCTGCCTGAGCCTGATGTTCTGTTCACCTTTATATTACTAATATTTACTTTGTACCACCTGATGTATTAATATCATTAGAGGTCACTTTTTTAATATATCACTATGTATTTCTGTTTGAATTCATATGGAAACTGCATGTCTCCTTCTTTATTTCTTATTTTTCTACGCGCAATTGCGTTTATATATATTTATCAAATTGCACTGGTTATTGTCTATATATAATACACAGACCATATATGTCTCTTTTTGGTCTTCTCATTTTTATATTTATTTTTTATTTTTTATGTGAAATTGAATTTATTATATATATGCACTTTAAAAATTGCATCAGTTACTGTAACCACCAACATTTGCACTTCATAGATCCATGTCCCATTGTTGATCATTGATCGTTTTTAATGAGCTTATATGTTATATCTTACTCTCATTTACTATCTTTATACAGTATTATTTTAATTTGATTACTATGTATAATATATGTATGTTACTATTGTATACTTACAACTACTGGGTAGATTTACTCTCTAATTTTGTATATTGTAAAGTCCGATCATATGTATATCCTTTGTTGTCATTGCCTGTACCTATCACAGCTGGTACTACCTGTACACGCCTTATTTTTGGGCTGGTCTAATTGGTTTAGCCCTTGTTTCTTTTTTGAAAACCTATGATTGGTTGTTTAAGGGGTGTATACGTAGAGCGGCTTATGTTTGGACAATCTATTTGTTAAATAGAGCGGGTTATCATTTGTATTATTAGCCTGATGAAACGACCGGAAGGTTGAGAAACGCGTTGCTTCTATCGCATATTATGCACATGTTTTTAACTTTGGTTTTAAATAAATTCATTTTATTGTGATATCCCCGCTCTCCGCTTGCTGTTCTTTGGTTGGTCCGCCTGCCTGTCTCTCAAACTGTGTCACCGGAGATTGGACGCACCACGGACGGCTTTCCTGTGACGTTTTGCAGATAGCGGTTGCTGATTGGGTCCTGGACTTCCGGGCTCCCTCCTGCTGGCTTGTCTGTCGGGCGACTAAGGTCCCGTCCTGCGCTGTGAGGCATACTGTTATGCCGCCACTCTTGTGAGTACCCCTGCTTTGGGCTGTTTGTTTTCTATATCCACTCTGTGACGAATGATACTGTCCCATAAGGCGCCTCTTTCTCTTCTGTCCTTACAGATTATTGCTTTGACTTTCCCACTAAGAGTGCTGCCTCGTCTATCCAAGTGTATTATTGGCTCTAGGACCTCTCACCTTTGCGATCATCCTCCGGTCAAGCCACAATCCACCTTTTGCGCACCTCCAGGAGAGTCCACTTTCTCTTTTTATTTTGTTGTTCTAGCCATGGCTGGGAGGTTTGCTGCATCTCATTGCTAATAAAAACAAGCAAGCCTTTTATATAATGACCCTAAAACATGGGAAAGTGCAGACAAAGAGGCCTTGACATTGCTGAAAGGACAAGAAAACAAATAGACTGCACAATACAAACAAGTACTCTGATCACCCCTCTTATAAATTGCCCCCTGACCAAGTATCCCTCTTTTTCCAGGGGGAAGCAGAAACCTAGATTTATTAGGTGCATACAATACTCAAAGTAAGTCCTAATTGGTAAAGTCCCAGTCCTTCCCGAAGTCCCAGCATTCAGGATTATGTTTCCTATATCTGCGTGGATCATGTGTGTGTTATTCTCCTGGGTCCCATTACTTTGCTACCAACTTGGCCCATTACTCTGAGGTGGAGAGAAAGAGAAGAAGAACAATGACACATGTGTGTATCGGAAAAAAAAAAAAAGGAGGCAGGTGTAACACAGGGTACTCACATGCTCCAGCGGCACTCAGTTGTGCCTATGGTTACAGGCTGGACCTTCAACAGCAGGCCAGCTCGCTGGTTCCATAGAGAGAGCGATGTTGGTCCTCAAATATATGCAAAGGGGGATGAAACACAGAACTAGGTGGAAGAAGTGCAAAGTGTTGGGTCCTGTGCTACCACCCAAGGATGGATATTATTCCCGGCAAGGCCCTAGGGACACGAAGGGGGAAAGCCTTACCGAATGCCTCCCCCTCCTGTCTCCGTTTGCCTAGGGAAAAGCTGACCCGCTTGATAGTAACGGGGAGTGGAGCTTCCAGCCCACCAGCTGTAGAGCCCAACTGGTGCCTTGGTCTCCCGACCTAGTTACCCTGCTCTAAATTCTCCCTTGTGAGTATCGCCTGCAACGGCGCCGTCTCACTGAGCACAGCACTTAGCGCATACCTCAGCGCAAGCGTCAAGCGTGCACGTCAGCGCACGGACCACCCCCAAAACCACAGCATGTACTGGCTTCTATAGGCTACTTAATCAGAATATTAGCCTCCACAAGGAAGAGATTAGTTTCCTAAAACAATCTTCCAACAAAACGGAGAATATAGTCTTTATCAATTTTGTAATAATGTGTGCAAGGAATGCTATCATTTCTACTTGGAAAGATAAAAAGATCCCTAACTTTTGTGTTTTTTTCAAGAACGTTCAGGCTACACTAATCTTTGAACGATACGATGGGACATATGTATCAAGGTCTGGCGGACCTGATCCGACACTGCGGATCAGGTCTGCCAGACCTCGATGAATGCGGCGAGCAATACGCTTGCCGTATTCAGCATTGCACCAGCAGCTCACAAGAGCTGCTGGTGCAATGCCACCCCCTGCAGACTCGCGGCCAATAGGCCGCCAGCAGGGGGGTGTCAATCAACCCGATCGTACTTGATCGGGTTGTATTGTGGCGATGTGTGTCCGCCTGCTCAGAGCAGGCGGACAGGTTATGGAGCAGCGGTTCTTGTGACCGCTGCTTCATAACTGCTGTTTCTGGCAAGCCATTCGGAGCTTGATACATTTGCCCCGATGTGTCCATTATGTCAGAAAAAAAAAATCTAGATATTTTTAACTTTAGTTTTGATTTACCAGTCTCAATTCAAAGACAGTATATTGCACCATTTTATGCATACAGAATATGGTCCTTTGAAGAATTCTAATTATCAAGAGGAGCTGCAATTAATGAGAGTTGATGTTATATACGCTTTTCTTTTTGTTGTTGTTTTTTTGTTTATTTTTTTTTGTTATATAGATAAAGAACTATAAAAATTCAACACTTGGGTAACTTGGAATTGAGGAAGGCCTGCATAGGCAATGCTGTATGAAAATGCATAATGAGAAGGAATAAACAATAGCTATGCTTATGCTTTTTTATCTTTTCATTTAAGCTATTTTCTGCAAGTATATCCTGAATGTAATGTACCTTTTCAGTGCCCTGCAAATGAGATTAGTGTCAACATAGGAACTATTTCTATAACATATAGAGGGATGCATCAAAACTAATTTAAACAATGTAAGAAAATTTGAAGTTTATCATAGTGATCTGAGGGATGTAAAAAGACCACATTCTTGTGGTAATTTTAACATTATAGTTATTTAAAAAAACACTGATTAGAAATATAAGAACAAAGATTGTAATAAACTGGGTTAATGTGGTTGTAGATTTGACTGTTATCAGATTTTAGTTTACCAATAAGCAGCATATAGTGTGAATTTATATATATTGTGGTTAATAGTAAAATGAATGATTTTCCTTAGATATTGAAGTGAGCCAGCCCGTAGATGATTGTTACATTTTATTACTTTTGAGTATTTTTAGTTGGGAAGTGTAACATTTGTATCAGAGTTTTTTTTTTTTAATTTTAGAATAATAGGGCAGTCTACCCCAGAATTTTTATTGTTTAAAAAGATAGATAATCCCTTTATTACCCATTCCCCAGTTTTCGATAACCAACACTGCTATATTAATACACTTTTTACCATTGTGATTCTTTTTTTCTAAACCTCTGCAGACTGTCCCCTTTCTCAGTTCTTTTGACAGACATGCATTTTAGCCAATCAGTGCTAACTCTTAAATAACTCTCAACCTCTGACCTATGTCTCTCCACTCATGTTATCTCTACGTCCCACTCCTGCCTCCAAGACTTTGGACGTGCTGCTCCTGTCCTCTGGAACTCTCTACCCCGCTCCATAAGACTGTCTCCAACCTTGTATAGCCTCAGACGCTCCTTGAAAACCCACCTATTCAGAGAGGCGTACCATATCTCCTCTATCCCTCATCCGAACCAAACTAATACATGAACTGCCTGATTCACTACTGCAAATACAACTGATGTAACAAACTACCCCAACCTTATGTCTCTGCACCCTAAACCAGTAGACTGTGAGCTCTCCGCAGCAGGGCCCTCTTCCTCCTGTACTAGATTTGTTTAGTTTTATGTTTTGTATTTTTTGCAAAAATTTCATTGTATCACCCTATCATTGTACCCAGTGCTACGGAACTTTGCGGCGCTATACAAATAAATGATAATAATAATAATAATAATAAAAATAATTCTATTGTACATAATACCTGCATTACACTTATATGGTGATAAATTTTATCCTATTCAATTATGTGAAAATAGCAAATTTTTATGGTTTGTATACTATCAATCCTGTCACTTGGTGTAATTTCAAAATAATTCTTGTCACTGTATGTCTTGAATGCTCACTCTTGATGTATGACATCTCTGTATTTACTTATGTTTACAACCTCAATAAAAATATTCAATAATAAAAAAAATGTCCTATGTATTCACACCCCATTGGAAAGGACTTTAAGCTGCCAATCAGTATGCCTGTCCCAAGACTTGCAAGGGAGTGT
The DNA here is from genome assembly GCF_027579735.1 of Bombina bombina. NCBI lineage: Eukaryota > Metazoa > Chordata > Amphibia > Anura > Bombinatoridae > Bombina > Bombina bombina. Next base: position 343,851,111 of record NC_069502.1, on the reverse strand, counting down.
GCCTCATGCACACTCATGTTATTTCCCTATTCAGTTTAAGGAAGTTTACTATGAAATCTCATGACATCACAGTAAAATAGTTCATGACCTCAGCACTGCTGATGCTGATTGGCTGCTGTTCATTTCTTTCTATTTTTTTTATGTTCAGGTGATATTTTCCTGTCAGTTTTTTACAGTTATGCTGCATCACTTTCAAGTGATTAAGCATATAAGTATTATGTCCCTTTAATACAATTTATTCCTGTTTAATTTACATACACACTTTAAGCTGCCAATCAGTATGCATGTCCCAAGACTTGCAAGGGAGCGTGCCTCATGCACACTCATGTTATTTCCCTATTCAGTTTAAGGAAGTTTACTATGAAATCTCATGACATCACAGTAAAACAGTTCATCATGACCTCAGCACTGCTGATGCTGATTGGCTGCTGTTCATTTCTTTCTATTTTTTTTTATGTTCAGGTGATATTTTCCTGTCAGCTTTTTACAGTTATGCTGCATCACTTTAGCATATAAGTATTATGTCCCTTTAATACAATTTATTCCTGTCTAATTTACATTCACATTTTATGTTTTTGATCAAATAAGATTTTTGGAGAGCAATTTTGCAACGATTTTTGATGCATCTTAACAATACAATTTTTTCCTGCATATTTATGTGTGAATGGTTCATTTATTCTTTTTCTTTGATTTTTAATTTACAATTTTCATTGTGCGCTTTTGTAATGCATGCATCACCTTACCATATGAAAATGCAGTATATGCCTCTTAGCGAGACACCCGGTTTTCAGGGTAAAAAGTAGCTTTAGATAGTTAGAGGCTATCTATCCTCCTGAGGAGCGAAGTTGTCTAGATATTCAAACTTCATACTCGGTTCCTGGAAGGAATTGATGAGATTTGATGTGGATTTGTTTGCTGAATTATTGAATATAATACTATTTGAGAGAAGTCAGACCATTATCCTCTCCTTTATTTATATATTTTTTATTTTTTAATGTATTTATGATTTTTTGAATAATTATTTATTTTTGCTTTCTGTTTGTTTAGTTTGTACATATAAAGAATGATAATAAACCTTTTTTTCATTTTGATAGATTGATTTATTTGTTTATTGAAATTATATACCCCTATTGATTGATATTGAATATAATAATGTATCTCACATGAGCTTTTGTGATTAGAGTTGATACACTTCATTTTTTTATTTTTACATTGTAGCAGAATGAAGCATTCAGCATATGAAGTGAATATGAATATGTATACTTTGCAACTTTAAATGCTAATTGCCATTGCAATGTCACTATTGCTTTGTTATATGTATAAATAGTATCTTGAATGCAAGAATCCTTAACCTCTGATGAAACACATGTATGCATGTGCGAAACACGTCAGGTCATGTGATATAGGACCTTTGTGTCTTGTATGTGGGCTTAGTCCAATAAAGATTTATGTTTCATTGCAATTTGGTTTCGGAGCTGTGCTCAACTTTATTGATTGAATGTAGATGATAAACACCGGCTGTATAAAACAAGCCTCCTTTTCAAGACATGTAAGAAAAGTAATTATTGTTATTTTCCTCTCACCTCGAATACTGGACTACAGATGCATGCACAGCCCAAGATATATACAAGTCATGGGATGCTGATGCCTCAAAGCTAGTTGGCATTATTGTGGGGTTGGACCCAGTAGCTAACATGTGTTTGCATATATGCATTGACCTGTCTTCAGGTACCTGTAGCGTAACCTAGGCTCCAAAATTGTGGCACTCATAATTAGAGGGAGATGCATGAAATGTATTTAGTGTTCAATGTCCCTATACTTTTAGTAGCTCATCTCCCATATTTATTGTATTCTTTAGCCAGTTTAAAATATTGTGTCATGGCCTTTTAGGGAAAACACAAACCCTTCATCAGATAGCACATTACTGCATATTATTAACAATACTCTAACAAATACAATATACTGTATATGGAAAGTGACCTAATCATTTAAAGTGATTGCCTAATTGTACTTAACCTCTGTAGGTGAGTGTAGCGCGGCTTCCCTGTTGCTTTTGAAGTGCCACACTGTGGAAAATAGTGATTTAAGTTATCCAAATCATTATTTCAATTAGCTTGAATAAGAAATGTCTTAAAATGTAGTATAATATACTAAACCTTATTAACATTTAAGTGACTATGGGATGGATTTTTTTGCTTCACCTAAGTAAGAAAGCCTTAGCCTAAACATTTTAATTCATTAAACTGTTTTAAGGGCTTTAAATGACTTATCAAGATATGTAATCATGAGGGCGGAGCCGACGAGCAAACTGAACAGACGTACTTTTCTGGAACTCCTCATCTATGGCTTTATATAGTGAATTTATATCTGTTTAGGAGATCTCTTTTCAGAAATTATTTTGAGTTCTCATAGAGCCTACATTGTCTTCTATACGACGAGAGTGCTAAATGTGAATCTCACAGAAAAACAGTCCCTAAAGCCGGTTCCAAGTGTTTAGCTACAAAGGCGCAAATCGCCATTTTTGATCAGAATGGAGTTTCTGGATCGATGGGAAGAGAAGACAGCACACTCCCTTCAAAGCTATTATAGTGAGCTAAAACATGACCTAACCGCTATAAGAAATAAGCTAGCAGCCCTGCTACCTAACCGGCCACTAGAACGGGAGACATTTGAGATCACTGTCTACCCCTCTTTACATAGCACCAACAGCGATATACCAGACCACTCAGATGGGCTCCCTTCTGGATTTAATCCGGAGGTCCCTCCTAACAACTCACAGACTGTCATATTCGTCTCCAGTGCTCAGAGGAAATCTAAAGCGACCTCATTCAACCTGACCAATAATGGGCTTGAGTTCTATTATATTGCACAATCTGAGCAGTTCAGCTACACTGTAAAGCCCCTGAGTCCTCAGCTATCTATTGGGAATGTAGCGGAAAGCCGAGCGGACACCAGCTCGTTATACATGCAGGACACCTTACTCACACATTGTGCAGAGCCAGGGTGGAGGGATGCGGCCGGCCCTCCATCGTGGAAAGAAAAACCTACGGACTTGTGGAAGTGGCTCAGTGAAGAGGATCCCCAGGGAAACAGCCTGAGACACGGAGGTCAGTTTCTCCCTACAATCTATCATGCCATTGGGTCCTGTATTGCGGAGATGGAGCTTATCGCAGCTACTTCTACATGGAGTGCCATTACCTACCCATACACTTTGCGGAATTTGATGATTCATGTGCCGGTGGGACTTAGATCTGGAGTGGGGTAAATTTATAATGGCTGCCCCGATACCTCAAGTGCCCAACTCTCGCTGGTTTGTGGTAGGACTTACAGCAACTAAGTGGACTCTTGTGGGGTTTATGTTAAATACTTATGGGAGACTTTTCATTTGACATTATTATGCCGTGCTTTCAGATTCTAAGTGTGTTCGCATTACGATGTTTTACCATTATTCTGTGCAATTATCATGGTGACCACTCCCGCAACATATGGTTCCCAGGTTGATAACTGTTTAATTCGTTCAGCAGGTTCCCTGATGGGAATATTATCGTTTGCACTGATTAGTATATGGGGATGTGTAGCTTTTCAGCAGGTTGCATGACCTATATGTACACTCCAGTTAGTAACATACAGCGTAGGGTGATCATTATAGTGAGTCTCAATACTGCTCCCTTGACACTTTGTGTTAGTTTGTAGGCAGTTTTTAGAGAACTTCTTATTGCTGGGTATTAGTAATTTGGAAATCATGCAACATGTTAGTTTATGGCAGTGTAAGACCCAGAATACCTTACCAGTATCACTCCATTTTAGTAGGGGTTTATATAACTAAAGGTTGCTACGCATAGCTATATTTTTATGAGTATGTCCAGTAATAAATTCTTTTATGTTTAAGTTCACTTCAGCTATCCTATAGTTGAGACCTATATTATTTATACCCCCATATAAAGCGCAATTCCTGTACGCATACATTCTAAAGACTCTTGTTGAAACCCTGAATTATGGGCAGTTAGTAGATAGTTTGGGTAGAAAGTATATAAATCGATTAGGTTACCCCTTTAATCTCCTAGAGAGTCCTAAATACTGCATATAGTCAAAGTACCTTAGCTGTACATTATACTACTATATCTTATCTCCTGCCGCTGGATTACTATAGTGCATGGATGCTCATTGAAAGTTTACTTCGGGGAGCAACTGACGTGCTTCACTAATGTTTGCTTTTTCTTTTAACCAATACGATTATATCTATATATCTGTGTTTTAGGACTGCATCTCTGCTTGTGTTCATAACCTTTTAAATTGGAATGTTGGAGTGCCACACTAATATACTCTATTTTTCTCTAACATGTTGTATGGTATTTTACACTGCTGAACCTGACAATACCCACAGGAGGGCCCTTACTATTCTTATAGGACATGAAAATAGCCCTTATACTATAGATTGTCTTCTCTATCCTATAATAATAATACTACGTCCAATCTCATTAACTCAGCTCACCTTTTAATATTTTGGTTATCAAGCTTAACCTTTTAGTTATCTGCTAGCTGTTCCCATAAATATAATTTCCTTAATTCTCATATCCTAATGAGATCTGTATAGATTAATACAGAGCTCTTCACTACTGTTTTCCGTTTGCATTGGAGAGATATTCTGTAGTTATGTTGAGTTAACTGTGTTGAAATTTGACCAGTTTGATACTGTTTACCCTGTGTTTTACATATATGTTAGTCTGGTGGACATGATATTGAGGCCCCTACGGAGCTTGTACATTGTTTGAGCCCTTTGATGACCTTTACTGTAGCTCATTTAATTCTGTGGCTCAGAGCGGGTTGTCCCGATAAATCAGCTATGTTGGTTATTATTGTAAAAAGTACAAACTCTACAGACCTACAGCCACTTAAGTTATCTTAACACATCTCTCAGATGTAGCTTTGCATGTATAGATAGGAGCCCGGACCTCAAACCTTGTCTAAGTTATTGCGTTGAACAGGGTTATATATAGATACATAGTTATATGATAGTCAATTGTGTACACCGTCCACCTGCTATGACGAAACACCTAAATCTCATTCAAGCCTTTTTTCACATTTATCATATGTAATAGATATTTCTTAGTCCGTTCATTATTGGACACGGAGCAAACTATGCCACTCCCTATTATTTAAACAAACAACAGTCTTTTCCTTTGAAGTCTACCCCTCTGATTATATGATTATATAATAAGATATCTGCTTACCCCTTGCATCTTACTATTATGGTTCTAAATAGGGCTCCACCCCCCCATCCCCTTCCCCTCTCCACTTTGAGCGGCTCTCGCATGCTGATTTTCCTTATCCCCTCCCCACTAACTTGGTCCAAAAGTGGCCAAACAAAAGCTACTCCTCACTTGTCCAAAATTGTATTCTTTTAGATTAAATAATTACTTGAATGGCAACGTGGAGATCATACTTATTATTTATATAATATAAAAATGAGGTTTCATTATCTTTTAATGTTATACTGGCCACGCATATCTTACAATATTACTCCCAGATTGGTTACATTTCTACTACTTTATTACGTTTATGGGTATGCAATATATGTTTCGATGTTATATTCTCATTGTCACTGGATGAATGTTTTATGTAATGCTTTAACAACCTCAATAAAAAATATTTAAAAAAAAAAAAAAAAAAAAAAAAAAAAGATATGTAATCATGAGACTACTTCACACAACAAGAACAGGAATGAGCCAGTTGAGGAGTGCTTTCTGGGGAGACACAGAACAGTAGTGTGAAATGGGGAATCATTGGAGGCTTCATTCTGGCCTCTAGTATTAGGCTGGACATTGGACAATGTTTTTGACTGTTCTTTAAAGGGACAGTCTACACCAGAATTGTTATTGTTTAAAAAGATAGATAATCCATTTATTACCCATTCCCTAGTTTTGCATAACCAACACTGTTATATTAATATATGTTTTACCTCTGTGATTACCTTGTATCTAAGCCTCTGCAGACTGCCCCCTTATCTCAGTGCTTTTGACAGACATGCAGTTTGGCCAATCAGTGCAGACTCCTAAATAACTCCCCGGGAGTGAGCACAATGTTATCTATATGACACACATGAACTAGTACTGTCTAACTGTAAAAAACTTTCAAAATGCTCTGAGCTAAGAGGCGTTTTTTAACGGTTTAGAAATCAGTTTGAGCCTACCTAGCTTTAGCTTTTGAAAAATACCACCAAGGGAACAAACAAATTTGATGATAAAAGTAAATTGGTAAGTTGTTTAAAATGGCATGCCCTATCTGAATCATGAAAGTTTAATTTTGACTAGATTGTCCCTTTAATTATTCCATGATAAAAAATAGTGCAGCAGGTAAAAATTGATTATTGGGGCAGTAAAGTCAAAAATAGGTTGGTAATTCAGAGCATACATGTTTAAAAAAGTTCCAATTTACTTCTATAGTCTAATGTGTTTAGTTCTCTGGGAATCATTTGTTGAAAAGCAAACCTTGGTAGACTTAGGAGCAGCAATGCCCTACTGGGAACTAGCTGGTGATCGGTGGCTGCACATATATAACTCTTGTCATTAGCTCACCCAATGTGTTCAGCAAGCTAACGGTAGTGCATTCTTGCTCCTTCAACAAAGAATACCAAGAGAATAAAGCAAATCTGATAATAGAAGTAAATTGGATTTTTGTTTTAATTGTATACTCTGAGTCATAAAAGAAAAAATGTGTTTGTTGTCACTTTTTTATCACATGCATTCCTATCTGTCTTCCACAAGAGGGAGTTTCATGCACGCTCATTTGGTAAATTCAGTAAAAAAGGATATTTTAGCTTTTTTCAACCTTAATCTTAATTTTGCTTTATTAAGCCCTGCCCTGTATTTTATGTTCATAGGAATGACATAAACAGATTTATTCAAATATAATATCTCAATTTTATTTTGCAATAAATATTAAATATATATAATAAAATACGCAGAACAATTTATACAGAAAAATCATTTCATACATCATACATTTAAAAATGTGATAAATAATATAAATTAAATAAATAGAACATATGTGTCTTTAAATACAGTTTTAAAAAATAGCTTAATAGTTTGCATTTTAAACAAATTAATTTCATCCCACAAGGTTGTTTACAAATGGGGTTAGTTTAAGTCAGTCATGTTTTTTAACCAATACTGATTAAATTAAAAGCAGCAATGTGTCATGGACTTTTACCCCTATATTATTATTAACAGTAACAAGAAATTTGATTTCAGGGACAGCCAGGGAGCTTTAGCCCATTGAGAGATGGACATTGTGGGCCACATGAATGAGAAATATGAATTGTTGAACTTAAAGGGACAGTTTAGCCCCAATACTTACTCTTTATTACTTATTGTTACATACCAGACAAGCATCTAGCAATAACTGGTTCCACATCTATAAGCTTGTAAAAAGTATATGAAACATTGAAATGATCAGTTTGTTATCTCCCCCCACAGCTTTCTTCTTGTCCAGTTAGCTGTTTTCTTGCATGGCAGTTAAGCAGTGCAGATTTTATATTTTTCAGTTAGTTATTTCAAATTGCACATGCACAAATCAGTGTGCGCAAGTAGGAAAATGTATTCACAAGTCGATCGTGATTGGAGAAACTTAAAGGGACATAATACTCATATGCTAAATCACTTGAAAATGATGCAGCATAATTGTAAAAGGCTGACATGAAAATATGTAAAAAGGGAAGATATTTAACCTCAAAATGTCTTCAACTCACCAGAGTAAGTGCTCTGTAAACTGCTGTAAAGCTGCAAGTTGAAAAACAAAAGCAAAAAACCCACAATAGCCAATCAGCATCAGCAGTGATGAGGTCTTGCATTGCTTTGATGTTATCTCATGATATTCCACTTAAACTTTCTTAAACTGAATAGGAAAATAACATGACTGTGCCTGCACATGCTAGATGCACACTTCCCTGGAAGTCCTGGGACTAAAGTCTCTTTACAGTTGTGGGGTGTGAATAATTTTTTTACATAGAAATGTTCAGGTGATATTTTCTAGTCAGCTTTTTGCAGCTATGCTGCATCACTTTCAAGTGCTTCAAAATTTGGGTATCCTGTCCCTTTAACATACCAAAATATACACGCAATAGGTGGGCGGAGCTTGGAGGCCATTTTCGGCTTCTAACAAACGATGAATATTGAAATGATTCATGTACTTCTTACAAGCTTATAGATGTGGCACCAGTTACAGGATGCTACTCTGGTATGTAACAATAAGTAATCAAATTATGTATTGGGTCCTTTGATGTAGACTATTTTGTTGCGTATAAAGTTTTACAATAATTTTAAAAAAAAAATGTTGGTGTCAGCATGTAACCCCTTTAGTGTCATGTTCTTTAATTGTTTTTCAATATCTTTCGGGTTGATTTACTTTTCTTAGTGGAAGCTCCTTGACTGGTTAACTTCAGAAAGTTCAGCATCCTAGAGACAGTGATTGTTCTCAATCTGAAAGACAAAATGATTCCACATTGTCTCATCTTACAGGAAAACGAAGAACATGGCGGCTTTCTCTCTTCCTCTTCTTCCTTGTAATGGACCATTAGAGCCTGAGGAAATAAACACATGTACATTAGATGATGCAGTTCTATAGAAATGCAACCAGATAACAATTAAATGGATCTAGAACAATATTGCTTAAATGGAAATCATTTATTTGTATAGCATAAATAGAACTAATGTTGCAAATAGTATATCATAAAAAACACAATAGACTGTTTAAAAAAAGTTTACCATCTTTGTTTTGAATGTTTTTGCTTTTAATTTCTGTATCTTGGCAAGTTCCCAGTGCTGTCATTCAGTTATACAAGACTAGGCACTAAACACATGATTTACTTTCCGCACATGCTCAGTTATTTCCATTGACCTCACTGGCATTGGAGGTAAAATTCCCATTCCCAAAAGTGCCAATAACTATAAATTTGCTAGGTTGTCCATTTATATACTGTATGTCCTGCACTCTGCTCAAAAGTGAGGTAAAGGGGGGAAATTTTAAAGATCCAAAACCATATATGGTAAGCGGCCAGAAATTCTATCTAAATAAAATGCAATAATGAAGCACTCTAAAGGTTTGTCAATGTACAGTAAATATTTATTAATTTGTTTTAATGTTATACTATGGTATTTTTTTCTATGTATGCTACTTAATGCGTTACGAAGGGACCTCAGTCTATCCAATATTAGTTAGCCATTAAAAGTATATCTGTTCACAGCTTTTGCTATTTTCTTGCAAAAGGATTTTTAATTCTTACAAAGGGGATAAACACATAGGTAAATTCATGTTTAGGAGCTGCAAGCGTTCCAACTACCAAACAGGACATGGTCACCCAGCAACTCAGAAGGCATACAACCGGACAATATCTGCCAGTTTTTACATATAGTAAACTTAAAATTAAAAAAAAAATTACAATTCACTTTTATTATTTATTTTGCCTACTTTTACTGTAATTTAACTCGGAAAATTGAAATCTTTCCACTCTCCCCAGATAGACTGTAGTGCATTCTGTGAAATACAGAAGCCTGACACTTCTACATGCTGGACAGTGGTTGGCTGATATGTGTAGGGGTTTATTTATATAATCCCCTAATTAGCTACAGCAAAAGTAAGATAAACCGCATTTAATAGAGTTTCCAATGGGCTTGTCCCTGGCCTGCAAAACAAGACATATTTTTCTAACAAAATTACAGTTTTAAATACAGATCTTTTGCATTGCGGTGAATCATTTCTGATACATAAATAGAAAAATTGAAAACTGGCTTCAATATTCCTTTAAGTCACTAATGCAAAAATGATGTACAAATAAAATAATGGAATTTTTGAATTAGTATGAAATAAGCAGGACATTCATGTGTTTTTATAACCAGTATTGCAATATTAATGATCATTGGCTGATGGGGACAGCTTTAAAGGGACATGAAACCCACAACAAAATGTTCATGATTCAGATAAAGCATACAATTTTAAACAAGTTTTTAATTTACTTCTATTATAATTTGTTTTGTTCTTTGGGTATCTTTTGTTGAAAAGCAGGACGTTAGTTCAGGAGAGTGCAAGTGTCTGGAGCAGTATAGGGCAGCAGTTCTGAATGTTATCCATTTGCAAGAGCACTAGATGGCAGCACTATTCCCTGCCATGTAGTGTTCAAGACGCCTACCTAGGTAGTTCTTCAACAAAGAATAGAATGGGAATGATGCAAACTTGATAACAGAAGAAAATTGGGAAACTTTTAAAAAAGACATTGTATTTAATTTCATATCCCTTTAAACTCTTAGCCACAATAAAGAGCAATATTTCCATTTGCACTGAAGGGGAAAAAAAAAACAGACAACCACTGTATTATCCTTATCTAAGCAAATACATGCTTTATCTGTGCCAAACACATATCTGAACGTAAATTAACCCTTTCGCAACCATTTTACATTATCTACATCAGAACAACGTTCCGATGTAAACAAATGGAAACCTTGCGATTGTACATATGATCGCGAGATTTCAATGATGGGATCGGGTCAGGTGGGCGAGCCTACAATGGCTAGGCATGTCCACCATGCCCCGATCCCATTCTGAAAGTGCCATTGGCTTCAGTACAGCCAAACGGCTAGGACGTTCCATGCCGTCCAAACGACGCTAAAGCCCAGCGCGGTTAGGATGGCATGGAACGTCCTAATGTCGGGAAAAGGTTAATTCTTTTATTTTTGTTTTCATCCTGTTTGTGTATTTATAAAATCTTTTAATTACTCATGTTCAGGGTGGATCATGATTTAAATCACTAGTCAGTAAGACCGATTGAAATCAATTTAAATCTTGTTTTTCATTTTTAGAATAGTCACATTTCTGATTATTTTTCCAGTTATATTAGACAATTACTGCTTGGTGATATGTCCTTAGATATGGATAGATGGATCATTGGGATGAATGAAATTGTTAGGAGGTGAACTATCTCCAGTTTTATAGGTTAATCATTTTTTTATTTGATCAACTTTTCAGCTGTACTTTATTGGAAGGAGAAAAATAATGATTACCTTAAAGTTATAGGAAAGTCAAAATTAAACTTGCATTATTCAGATAGAGCTTGTAATTTTAAGACACTTTTAAATTCACTTCTATTTTCAAATGTGCTGCGTTCTTTTGGCATCACTTGTTGAAAAATAACGTGCACATATCCTACACTAGTGGGAGCTAGCTGCTGATTGGTGCCTGCACACATTTGTCTCTTATGATTGGCTAACGAGTTATGTTCAGCTAGCTGTCAGTAGTGCAATTCTGTTCCTTCACCAAAGGACAGCAAGATAATTAAAGGGGCACTGAACCCAATTTTTTTCTTTTGGGATTCAGATAGAGCATGCAATTTTAAGCAACTTTCTAATTTACTCCTATTATCAAATTTTCCCATTTTTGGTGAACAACCTGGGTTGTTCTTGCTGATTGGTGGATAAATTCACCCACCAATAAACAAGTGCTGTCCAGTGTTCTAAACCAAATAAAAAGCTTAGATGCCTTCTTTTTAAAATAAAGTTAGCAAGAGAACGAAAAAAAATGATAATAGAAGTAAATTAGAAAGTTGCCTAAAATTGCATGCTCTATCTGAATCACGCAAGAAAAGAATTGGGTTCAGTGTCCCTTTAAGCAAATTTGATAATAGAAGTAAATTGGAAAGTTGTTTAAAACTGTGTGTTCTATCCAAATCATGAAAGAAAATGTTGGGGTTTTCTGTCACTTTAATAATAATTCAATAGTTTTATTTAACTAAAGAAAAATAACCATTACCATAATAATAGCCATTTAAATAGTTTTATTTAACTAAAACAATAACATTATATTTCATTTTTAATGCTTGCCCCTCCCTCTCCTCTTTAGTCTATTCCACTCCGAACAATCTTAAATTCATTGAGCTTCTTGAAACTTAGTATGGGTTGATTCTGTGTACATAGATTTGCAGGGCAGTAATGGCATTAAAGGGACAGTAAAAAATAAACTTTCATGATTCAGAAAGAACATGCAATTTAACAATTTTCCAATGTATTTCTTTTATCTATTTTGCTTTGTTCATCTTGGTATCCATTGTTGAAAAGTATACATAGGTAGGCACAGAAGAAATGCACTACTGTGAGCTAGCTGCTAGTCAATGTCTCACCCAAAATGCTCAGCTAGGTCCCTGTAAAGCATTGCTCTCCTTCAACAACTACGAGAATGAAGCAAATTTGATAATAGAAGTAAATCTTAAATCTGAAAATGTTTTGCTCTCTCTAAAACCCAAACATTTCTCAACTCAATAGAAAAATTGCCAGAAATAATCTCACAGAATCCTCTGGGAGAGCATGACATTGTGAATAGATTAATGGAATTAATTTACCAAACAAAACATTACTGCCATGAACATACAGTATCTTGCTATATAATTAAAAATGAATCTAATTTTCAGGATGAATTATTTTTAGATTATAATGTATCTCAATTAGAAACTATCTTTAGATAGATTTTTCCTCAAAAAGTATTTCATTAAAAAATCCTATTTAAATTTAACAAATCTGATTTAAATTAAAAAAAAAAATCAATAAAAAAAAGCATTGATTTTTATCCACCCTGCTCATGTTTTACAATGCTGTTACATGAATAATCACATATATGGAACTCCATACCTGCATCATTTGCTTAATTACATCATTAAGGGCTGGATTTAAATCCTGCAGTTCATATTTAAATGCCTTCAAATCTGCATAGATTGTATTCAAACAGGTGTTCTGTAAAAAAATAATAATATATGTGTAATATATATATATGCAATATATCAGACACTTGTACACTTGGTATGTCTCCTAAATGGCATAAGAGCTATCCAGAAAGTTTCCTAACATACCTCATCATACAAGGTCTTGCTCAGTGTCTGGCATGCAGAATTCTGAAATAAAAGACAGAAATGAGTCATACAGAGAATAGATGGCAACAGAAGTTTTATATATATATATATATATATATATATATATATATATATATATATATATATATATAGCATGCACTAAGCTTTAAATGCAGTGATACTCCTACAAGGTAAACAGATAGATATATGATTATGATAAAAAGTATTACACTTCTTGGAATGCCTTGTTACTTAATTGTATTTGGGCATTTCCCTAAAGTGAGATGAAAACATCTAAATACTCAGATTATGTAAACAGCGCCAAAGATAATTGGCAATAAAAAGACATATGTTCTCAGCAGGTTAGGCAAAATTATCAAAAACTCTCCAGCTTGGAGCAGTGAGAGTTGACTCCCATATAAAGTAACAAGACTCTCTGGAATGCAAATATTTGCAGGTTAACAGAGGACCAGTTTGCAAAAATTTAAATTAAATAAACTGAAATGTTTTAACTACAGTTTAACTTGTTTTTGGCTCTAGTTATTTTATGTCAGAAAAAAAGTGTATTGTGAGCTCTGAGCAAACTTTAAGGGAATGCAATTGACAAGATAAATCAGTGGGACATGCAGGTGTAAAATGCTTAGATAATGTAATGAGCTAACTGCTGACTAGTGACTGCATATATATGTTTCATGTCATTATCTCCCATGATGTGCTCAGATAGCTCCCTGTACTGCATTGCTGCACCTCTAACAAATTCCAGAATATTGAAGCACATTTGATATTAGAAGTACATTGGAAAGTTGTTTAAAACTGTATGCTCTAACTTAATCATGAAATAAACAATTTGGGTTTTATGTCTCTTTCAGGCATACCCAGGGAACCCTCCCACACACTTTCTGAAAATTGTCAGACTTATTTCCTATAAAAAAATTGAAGGTGCAATGCATATTAGAATTAGAATTAGAGTTTGTAAAATCACAACCCTAATACACTGTGGTATATATGCATTTAAATAGAAAACAGAAAGTACAAAGCTTAAATTTAATAAATAAAGTCTAAGCTAAAATTATACTAAAAATTACAAAGTGTTAATAGGAAAAAACACGTTATGCTTAGACAGTGCTATATGGCATTGTGCTTGTCTCTCTTTGAAATACAGAAATGCAGAAAATGTTCTTTAGGGCCTGATTCTCTAAAGCTCTATGGTCTGGTTGAAACTGGCTAAGAGGTGTCATCAGTTTTGCAAGAGCTCTTTAAAGAATTTTGGAAATGCAAATTCTAGCTTTAACGCTATTTAAGTCTCTGTTCAAAGGTATATGGTATATGGCCTTGAATTTGACTGCAAAGGGCTATATATATATACTGTATATATATATATATATATATATATATATATACAAAGAGTGCAGAATTATTAGGCAAGTTGTATTTTTGAGGATTAATTTTATTATTGAACAACAACCATGTTCTCAATGAACCCAAAAAACTCATTAATATCAAAGCTGAATAGTTTTGGAAGTAGTTTTTAGTTTGTTTTTAGTTATAGCTATTTTAGAGGGATATCTGTGTGTGCAGGTGACTATTACTGTGCATAATTATTAGGCAACTTAACAAAAAACAAATATATACCCATTTCAATTTTTTTTTTTTCCAGTGAAACCAATATAACATCTCAACATTCACAAATATACATTTCTGACATTCAAAAACAAAACAAAAACAAATCAGTGACCAATATAGCCACCTTTCTTTGCAAGGACAATCAAAAGCCTGCCATCCATGGCTTCTGTCAGTGTTTTGATCTGTTCACCATCAACATTGCGTGCAGCAGCAACCACAGCCTCCCAGACACTGTTCAGAGAGGTGTACTGTTTTCCCTCCTTGTAAATCTCACATTTGATGATGGACCACAGGTTCTCAATGGGGTTCAGATCAGGTGAACAATGAGGCCATGTCATTAGATTTTCTTCTTTATACCCTTTCTTGCCAGCCACGCTGTGGAGTACTTGGACGCGTGTGATGGAGCATTGTCCTGCATGAAGATCATGTTTTTTCTTGAAGGATGCAGACTTCTTCCTGTACCACTGCTTGAAGAAGGTGGTCCTACCAGAAACTGGCAGTAGGGACTGGGAGTTGAGCTTGACTCCATCCTCAACCCGAAAAGGCCCCCACAAGCTCATCTTTGATGATACCAGCCCAAACCAGTACTCCACCTCCACCTTGCTGGCGTCTGAGTCGGACTGGAGCTCTCTGCCCTTTACCAATCCAGCCACGGGCCCATCCATCTGGCCCATCAAGACTCACTCTCATTTCATCAGTCCATAAAACCTTAGAAAAATCAGTCTTGAGATATTTCTTGGCCCAGTCTTGACGTTTCAGCTTGTGTGTCTTGTTCAGTGGTGTTCGTCTTTCAGCCTTTCTTACCTTGGCCATGTCTCTGAGTATTGCACACCTTGTGCTTTTGGGCACTCCAGTGATGTTGCAGCTCTGAAATATGGGCAAACTGGTGGCAAGTGGCATCTTGGCAGCTGCACGCTTGACTTTTCTCAGTTCATGGGCAGTTATTTTGCGCCTTGGTTTTTCCACACGCTTCTTGCGACCCTGTTGACTATTTTGAATGAAACGCTTGATTGTTCGATGATCACGCTTCAGAAGCTTTGCAATTTTAAGAGTGCTGCATCCCTCTGCAAGATATCTCACTATTTTTTACTTTTCTGAGCCTGTCAAGTCCTTCTTTTGACCCATTTTGCCAAAGGAAAGGAAGTTGCCTAATAATTATGCACACCTGATATAGGGGTGTTGATGTCATTAGACCACACCCCTTCTCATACAGAGATGCACATCACCTAATATGCTTCATTGGTAGTAGGCTTTCGAGCCTATACAGCTTGGAGTAAGACAACATGCATAAAGAGGATGATGTGGTCAAAATACTAATTTGCCTAATAATTCTGCACTCCCTGTATATATATATATATATATAAATAATTATTCTATAATAATAGTTAATAATGTGAAGAATTAGTTATCTTAAGGTGCTTTATTTAAATATTAAATGTAAAGTATTGAAAAAAATATTAATCATAATTAATAATTATAGTTACTGTAAAATAATTATATTTATAATTATAGTTACTATAAAATATACATATAATATGGATTTTTTTTTAAAAATGTTAGTACATCTATAATAATTATTTACATTAATTATTAATATTTTTTAATATTTTATATTTAATAAATACATAATGCACCTTAATATAACTCATGTTGGGTTAGCGCACATGAAGAATTAGTATACTCCTGTCCTGGTCTGTGCAGGAGAAACACTTAATTTTATATATATATATATATATATAATATATATATATATATTAATAATTATTAATATTTTTTAATATTTAAATAACTTGTTTTAAGATAACTAATTAATTTGCACTAACCTGACACGCGGCTCGAAGCTTGTTATGCATGTTTTACATTCCAATGTTCTTCACATAGAAAAAAAAATATTTAAAATATTTATATATATATATTTAAAATATTTATATATATATATATATATATATATATGATAATGTTAATGTAAAATATATATATCTATACCTATATATCTATATGAAAAGATATATAGGTATATGTAAATATATAGAAATATATATTTTTAATTTAATATAAAAAATTCATTTAAAATAAAAAATAAAATGTTCCTGTATGTAAAGAAAATTGGAATGAAAAATATTAATAACTCCTGTCGGGTAAGTGAGCGAGTGATGTGTTTGTTTTTTTCTTCTATGCTCTCCATTAGTCTATGGGTAGAATAAGTTAGCGCGGTCACGATATCTGAAGTCCTGAAGTCGGTGCATGTCGGGTTTTGCTTACAAGCAAAAGTTTTACTTTCACCTTGTAATGCGTGCACTAACCCGCACACGCAAAATCTTTACTTCTAGTGGTGTTAATGCTTGAGCGAAATCAGTAAATAGCACTCCACTTGTAATTTGGCCCACAGTATATTGTCCAATGATCTACATTTGAAGAAAAGATAACTGAGTCCTTGATGGCCAGTACAGTCCAAGAGTTTATTAGGTAAGAGACATACAAAAGAAAAGTATGCTCCCTAGGATCTTCAATGATCTACATTGCCTGAAATCCATTTTTAAACGAGGGTTAATTAATTTAACCTCTGATCTCACAGAGATTCTATTTGAATCATGAAAGAAAATGTTTGGGTTTCATGCACCTTTAAGAAGATAGTCTCTCTTACACACATATTAAAATACACTGGGTCTGAATTTAATATCTCTACTACACATGTATAAAATACAACAAATGTCTACCTTGCATGTGTTAACTGTAAAACATGATACACCAAAAACAGCACTTTGTATGGAAAGTAAGGGGAAAAAAATGCAATAACTTTTCTTTCTACTGCTCATGCACACAAAATTAATTGTTTTTTAAGTTTAAAAAATTAAATTTTAAACTGTCAGAATCGATAGCTTTATTTAAAAAAAAAAATCTATACAAATGTCTGGTTCTGTCTTCTTGACAAGTATAAATCAAAATATCAATTATCAGGCAAACTGGGCAGACTATGCTAAATGAACAATTAAGTTTTCTCTTTAATAGGTCTAAAATATTTTGTATTAATGCTTGTTTAAAATAACATACATACATTTTCCAAAACTTTCATAGACACCAGTTAAAGCACCCATTTAAAAGCATAAACATTAGTATTACTTAAAGGTACAGTCTACACCTTAGTCATCTTAAATTCTTACTTTAGATTAAAGTGTCAGTAAACCATAAAAAAAATGTTATATAATTCTGCACATAGTAACTTTTTTACTGTTACTGCTTCATGATGTAGAAAGGGGTGCAGGAGGATATTTGCAGCTTAAGTAAGACTTTAAGATGACTAAGGTGTAGACTGTCTCTTTAATACTAATTTTAAAATATTTCAAATATAATTTGTAAATTTGTATTTTTAAATATTTTAAATTAAATAAGGGACATTCAAGCATATATCACCAAGACACTGTAAACAGATATGCGATTCACTTCCTTTAACTGATTTACTCATCCTTATGTTAATAATCATGACTATTGTTCCTACTGGTAATTCAGGGACAATACCTTTAAACATGTTTATCCTTATTAGTTTTTTGTTTTTTTCAACTAAAGAAAGCTAAACCTCCTTACACCCTGTAATTTTTGGCACAAGGGTAATTTATATTATGGGTGATCCATTTTGTAATCTATAAATTTAAACTATGGTACTAAAGTATTTAAAGGGACATGAAACCGAAATGTTTTATTTCTTGATTTATATAGAGCATACGATTTTACAATTTGCTTTTGTTATCTAATGTATTAAATTGTTTAATGTAATAAAAGTCACAGTGAGATTGTAGATCATATGTTATCTGTAAGCATAATGCTACACTTTTACACTTTTTGCTAGACTGCTGAAAATATCTCTAGAAAATGACACATTTTAAACCATAAAGTCAAATATGTTTTGAACATGCTTTAGTAACTACACTCTACTCAAATCCAGATAATTAAGCAGATGTGTGGTGCACTAAATATATTTAAAGAGAAATTCTAAAAACTTAAATGGTATTTTTGGAGCATTTTCGAAATGGGCCAGATTACGAGTGGAGCGCTAATTAACGTTCCCGATCGAGCATTAATTGCGCTGGAAGTACGTTTTCTGCGCTTGTTGGGTTGCGCTCAAATTATGAGTTGAAAGTAAACTGTTTTCACTTACTCACTAACTCAACGCACGTTATGGACGAATATTCCCCCATAGAAGTCAATAGAGAAAAAAATACTAGCATTTTTTTTTTTTTTTTTTTTTAAATAACTACACTAGGCAGTTTTTGGGGGCTAAAGTTAGCGGCTTTGGGGTGTTAGAAAAAAAACGGCACTGAAAAGTGCCTTTACATTGTTGTCTATGGGAACTGTGTGTTCCCTGTAACTATATACTGTAGGTATATGCTTATATACACATATCAACACATAAATATATATGCATATAATCATATACATATATATTTATATTTGCTGCCCATCGCTGCACTACTTACCCCTTTCGCTGCGCTAGTTCTCCCATTGAAGCCTATGGAAGAGCGCTGGTATTACTCAGTTGAGCGCAAATATCGCTTTAGCGGAAGAGATATTTAGCGCTCAACTTGCAATCTAGCCCTTAGTATTCCCATGAAAAATACTGAGCAAAGAGAATTTAATCCACATAAAACACTCATAATGATCTTCCTTTCTCTTCAGTTTCTTCAAGCACACGTGAATTTATTTGAATGATGTTTAACTTTGGCTAAGCAGTTTAGACATTTTTTTCTGCATAATTATCAATTTATAAAACAATTTCCCAGGAGCACAATTAAATACTTTTACAAACAGTTCTGTAATACATCTAGTCAAGGGCATTCATACCTTTGGCAAAACAGCAGGAAGACACGCTGTGATGGTGTTGATTTCATGTTCTGTGACATCTTCAATATCGACATCATTATAATCGCAGTTAAATTCATTAACTAGATCATTCTGATAAAAAAAAATAGTAAGGAAAAATTATGTTTGTTTTACTGCTTCCTACAAACAATGTTCAAATATATTTTATTTGAGATCTTAACTTTTTTTATATAGAAACATTGCACTTATAAAGGGACATGAAACCCAAAATATTTCTTTCATAATTAAGATAAAACATGCAATTTTAAACAACTTTCTAATTTACTTCTATTATCAGATTTTCTTTGTTCTTTTGGTATCTTTTGTTGAAAAGAAGGCATTTAAGATCAGGCGTGTGCAATTGTCTGAAGCACTATATGGCCGTAGTTTTGCAAGAATGTTATCCATTTGCAAGAACACCAGATGACAGCACTATTTCCTGCCATATAGTGCTCCAGAGACCTACCTAGGTGTCTCTTTAACAAAGAATACCATAAGAATAAAGCAACTTTAATAATAGAAGTATATTTGAAACGTTTTCAAAATTGTATACTTTGTCAATTTTGAGACCTTTATTTTTCTCTATGTTGGTCAATGTGGAATGTATTATGCCTCTGTGTTGCCATGTAAATATTTCCTTTTTCTTTCTGTGCATTGTTTGTATGCCTGGATTTAAAACCTAAACAAAAATGTCTGTGTGATTTGTTTTATCAGATTTACATTGGGTCAGTTTCTCAAAAGCTCACCACTCATGCAAGATAAATTAATAAGAACCATTAGCATTACAAGATCACTCTGAAAAGTGGTGTTTCATACATTTCTGGATATTAAGAAGTGACAATTTATTATAATGCTGCAGGAAATAAGAGATTTGTTAAATTTAATTTTGTGTTTTTTTTAATTTTAATTTACTATACACCTCAGACTAGTTTTTTAATTCCTTAAGGGGACAGTCTTTTTCAGTGATTATCTAGTGTCTAAACTTCTGAGACTGGTCCCTTATTTCAGTTCTTTTGACAGACACACAGGAGTGAGCAAAATGTTATCTATATTGCACACATGAACTAGCGCTGTCTAGCTGCTAAAAACTGTCAAAATACACTGAGATAAGAGTCGGCCTTCAAAAGCTTAGAAATTAGCATATAAACCTTCCTAGGTTTAGGTTTCAACAAAGAATACCAAGAATAGCAAAGCAAATTTGATCAAAGTAAATTGTAAAGTTGTTTAAAATTGCATGCCCTATCTGAATCATGAAAGTTTAATTTTGACTAGACTGTCCCTTTAAGTCAGTAGCCTTTTCTCTACCATAATGCTACCTGCACCAATATTTGTGTAGCCACCAATCAGTCACTAACTTCCAGTAGTGTATTGCTGCTGCTGAGTATATCTATCTATCTATCTATCTATCTATCTATATATATATATATATATATATATATATATATATATTATATATATATATATATATATATATAAAATATATATATATATATATATATATATATATATATATATATATATATATGTTATTTTTTTTTCAACAAAAGATAATAGAAGTAAATGGAAATGTTTTTTTGTTTTTAAATTGTATGCTATATCTGAACTAAAGAAAGCAACATAATGCAAGAACACATACACACCCTCCCACACACATATTGATTTGTATTTCAACTTTCCAAGTAAAAACATTTAATTTTGGACCCTCATTTGAACAGAGTATTAATATATAAAGTAAGTTGCTGTACCCTAGATAATTCAGGCTATAATTCCCTGACCACAGTACACCCCATTTGAAATTTGGGTGGCATCTTTTTTGTTTTGTTTAATTGACTGCCTTCTGTAGCTTTTAGTGGCAATATGTGCAATCTGTTGCAGTTTATTTGCCACATACAAGTGAACTAGTGGACATTTCCACCCCAATACTTTAAATCTAAAGAGTGAAATTATTTCAGTGAAAATAGTCAGTAGGATAAGTAAAGAGGAGTTAAGAATCTAAACACTTCATGTTCTCTCGTCATATATTGCTCATTACAGGATTATTATAACACTTAGCCTAATGAAGATTCATGCAAATCTAATTAAGAAAGGGCTTACCTGCAGTTGGGTGAGTGTTTCAGTGACAGTATGTACCAAGGTTTTAGAGATATTATAGCATTCATTGAAGTCAACGGTTTGTAGTATTGGTTTGCTTTCTACCAGCCTGGACCATCCAATACAAATCATTACAAAAATAAACAAAGGACCTGCAAGAATGAAACGTTCAGCTAGTTTCTCCTTTCAGTGTACTAGAAATACAAGTCTATAATTGTATAAAATCAATTAGTCTTAGTATCACATTAAATATCTACAGAACTGTCATCATATTATTAAATAGACGTAAACATGACATTCTATCCACATGTGTGGTCATTCCGTCACAGAAATCTGCAGTAAATTTAAGTTTCATCAGTACAAGGCACAAGCTGGTTGTGGGAATTTTTACAAGTACGGCCATGAAAAACTAATGTATCTGTGGTAAAGAGCTTGTTCCCTCTGTGGTATTACAATTGTTTTCCAGGAAATGTCATTAAGAGATTCAGAAATCTTATTTTTTGTACACCCACACTATTTTCATGTGCTTAATATTTTAGCAATTTGGACACACTATAATGGTCCAGGGTATTGCTGGTGATTGGAGCCTACTCGGTCTGCCTTTACTTATTTTCAATGGCACATGATCATCCTTTGCAGTAATTAAACAAGTAATACAATAAAACATAATGTGATGAAAATGTGTAAAAAAATAGCATTTTACTAAAATTTCCTTTTAAATATTCATGGGCTGTATATAAAATACAGCCAACAAAATACATTTTTAACATTCTAACAATTACTTTTGTTCCTTGCAGATAATCACCCTGCTTCTTCATATTATGCATTCTATTTTCTAATCTATTTCTTTTATTCTTCACATTGTCAAGTTAAATAAACATAAAAAAGATATTAAAAAGCTGTATTAGAATGGTGCTGTATGCTGAAATATTGCACATGTTAAAATAATCTTACAGTTAAGTTTTTTTATATATAAAATACATATTGTTAGTCATTTTTGGTAAATATATTTTTCAGTTACTTTTCCTAAAGATATGTACTATTACATATATTAAAAATCTAACCTGATTTAGATTTTGCAAATGCTTATAGTTCGAATAACTTGAAATAACAAACTTAGCTGAATGGAGTTGGAATAACAAATTTAGTTGAAATTTGAGTTTGTTTTGGACTTTAAATCACTTTATAACCTGGAATACTTTAAGGTAAAAGTGTTGTTTTCCTCAGATTCTGAGTTAAGTTATTCTGATTTTAGTTTCCAAGATACTAATGTTTAAAAGTGAATATAATATTTTTGCACATCTTCCCAGTACAGATTTTTTTGGTATAGGTTCTATTACATTTTGTAACAGTTGCCATTTGTTGTATGATCATTATGTTTACTACATGTTGTTGTAGAACTATAACAAATTATAGAAAACTGTAGAAAAATATATATTAACCTAGTCAGAGGTTAAAAGTTACTAACCCAGAGGGAAAAAAATGCTAGTCCACTCAATGTTAAAGATAGGAGAAAGTCAAATGTTTTAACCATCCAGGACTAGTGGAAATTTCAAGTCCTATATGTGTGTGTATCTATCTATCTATCTATCTATATTTATATATATAATATATATATATATATATATATATATATATATATATATATATATATATACACTGTATATATATCAAAATATAGATATTTATATTTAGTGTTAAGCCCTATATATATATATATATATATATATATATATGTTTTATATATATTTATATATATATATATATATATATATATATATATATACACTGTATATATATCAAAATATAGATATTTATATTTAGTGTTAAGCCCTATATATATATATATATATATATATATATATATATGTTTTATATATATTTATATATATATATATATATATATATATATATATATATACAGTATCTCAAAAGATAGATAGATATTTATATTGAATTCATGAAACTTTTTTAATATTTTGATAACCCTAGTTATGATACTTAGGTTCGTATTGTCCATTGCTGTTTATAATATTATATTCAGGATACATAGTTGCTTCCTTGATTAGACAATATTTTACAGTTATTCTAATATCATTAAAAAAAACACTAGAAAATTATTTATATATATATATATATATATGTATCAATATAAATATCTAGATATGTATATATATAACATTTAACATGTTTTGTTTCTGCTGGTTGTAATTCAGAGGTACTGTATATACAGTTCATTGCTATTAGTTATTACATTTATAGATATGTTCACAATATATTAATCAATGTTAGTATGTGCACATATCAACATAACCTCATATTTTAACAGCCAACAAAATACATTTTTTAACATTATAACAATTACTTTTTTTCCTTGCAGATGATCACCCTGCTTCTTCATATTATGCATTCTATTTTCTAATCTATTTCTTTTATTCTTCACATTGTCAAGTTAAATAAACATAAAAAAAATAATAAAAAAGCTGTATTACAATGGTGATGTATGCTGAAAGCACTTACTGAGTCCTTGGCTGTAGCTGTGCAGGGGGAAACTGGCCATGGTTCTCTCTGGAGGTTGCTGTGTGCAGTGTAATAGCAAGTGCAAGAGAAAGCAAGGAGCTGGACTACATTACTGCTAACAGGAATTAGCTTATATACACAGCAGACTTGTCCCAGGACTTCCCCAACCTTTCCTGCTTTCAATACAGCAGATACTTGGTCATCAGTATGAAAAAGTTAAGAGACTACTTGTAACTACATAGCACCCACTGGTTTTTATGAACACCAAACTTAATTGTCTTGAGATAAACTATAAATTATTAATAAATATATAATATGCATATATCACTATATTATGTCTAAATAATATCTACATGTAAATATATATATATATATATATATACTGTATTTATACTTATGTATACAGGGAGTGCAGAATTATTAGGCAAGTTGTATTTTTGAGGATTAATTTTATTATTGAACAACAACCATGTTCTCAATGAACCCAAAAACTCATTAATATCAAAGCTGAATAGTTTTGGAAGTAGTTTTTAGTTTGTTTTTAGTTATAGCTATTTTAGGGGGATATCTGTGTGTGCAGGTGACTATTACTGTGCATAATTATTAGGCAACTTAACAAAAAACAAATATATACCCATTTCAATTATTTATTTTTACCAGTGAAACCAATATAACATCTCAACATTCACAAATATACATTTCTGACATTCAAAAACAAAACAAAAATAAATCAGTGACAAATATAGCCACCTTTCTTTGCAAGGACACTCAAAAGCCTGCCATCCATGGATTCTGTCAGTGTTTTGATCTGTTCACCATCAACATTGCGTGCAACAGCAACCACAGCCTCCCAGACACTGTTCAATGGGGTTCAGATCAGGTGAACAAGGAGGCCATGTCATTAGATTTTCTTCTTTTATACCCTTTCTTGCCAGCCACGCTGTGGAGTACTTGGACGCGTGTGATGGAGCATTGTCCTGCATGAAAATCATGTTTTTCTTGAAGGATGCAGACTTCTTCCTGTACCACTGCTTGAAGAAGGTGTCTTCCAGAAACTGGCAGTAGGACTAGGAGTTGAGCTTGACTCCATCCTCAACCCAAAAAGGCCCCACAAGCTCATCTTTGATGATACCAGCCCAAACCAGTACTCCACCTCCACCTTGCTGGCGTCTGAGTCGGACTGGAGCTCTCTGCCCTTTACCAATCCAGCCACGGGCCCATCCATCTGGCCCATCAAGACTCACTCTCATTTCATCAGTCCATAAAACCTTAGAAAAATCAGTCTTGAGATATTTCTTGGCCCAGTCTTGACGTTTCAGCTTGTGTGTCTTGTTCAGTGGTGGTCGTCTTTCAGCCTTTCTTACCTTGGCCATGTCTCTGAGTATTGCACACCTTGTGCTTTTAAGCACTCCAGTGATGTTGCAGCTCTGAAATATGGCCAAACTGGTGGCAAGTGGCATCTTGGCAGCTGCACGCTTGACTTTTCTCAGTTCATGGGCAGTTATTTTGCGCCTTGGTTTTTCCACACGCTTCTTGCGACCCTGTTGACTATTTTGAATGAAACGCTTGATTGTTCGATGATCACGCTTCAGAAGCTTTGCAATTTTAAGAGTGCTGCATCCCTTTGCAAGATATCTCACTATTTTTGACTTTTCTGAGCCTGTCAAGTCCTTCTTTTGACCCATTTTGCCAAAGGAAAGGAAGTTGCCTAATAATTATGCACACCTGATATAGGGTGTTGATGTCATTAGACCACACCCCTTCTCATTACAGAGATGCACATCACCTAATATGCTTAATTGGTAGTAGGCTTTCGAGCCTATACAGCTTGGAGTAAGACAACATGCATAAAGAGGATGATGTGGTCAAAATACTCATTTGCCTAATAATTCTTCACTTCCTGTATATATATATATATATATACTGTATATATACTTATGTATATATATATATATATATATATATATATATATATATATATATGTATATATATATATATATAATATATATATATATATATACAGAGAGAAAGAAAATTTAGTGCAAATATGTATATTCAGAAACACATACATAGTTTGTGATTAAAACCTACTGGATTCAGTCATTATTCTGCTGTTATGTGTGATATATATATATATATATATATATAAAAATGTGTGTGTGTGTAAGTATCTATATCTATCTTTCTTGGTTACTTTTCTAACAGTAGTATGACATAGTCTCTTCCTTTAAAAATAGGTGGTACATGGTCAATGATTTTATCACTGAGATCTGTGACCTTATGTTTATCAACTGCAACGCTGATCAGAGGTGCTCTTCAAATCGCTGTGATTGCAGATCGATGATTGGTTCTCAAGTCATCGTATATACAAAAATCCCACAGACCCCACAGATTCACAGCTTCCCAGTGCACTTTGTAAGCCACATTTAAATACAACTGTGTTTCTCAAATCTCTACCAAAATGGAGCTCCATTTAGCAAAGGTTCCCAAGCAGAGACAAAACAATACGGTTTAAAGCAATATTTAAGATGTTATATTTAAGGCTACATTTTATCCTAGAGTGAACGTTCACTGTTTCTAAGTATAAAAATCTTTGGCTAAAATTTAATAACACTAAGTTACAATTCAAGGATGCTGTGCAAGTTTAAAGGGACATGACAAAGGTCAAGTTAAAAATTTTAAATATTTTATTTGCTTATGATAACCAAGTTAAAAATGGGAAAATTTGACTCATGACTATGATCATTCTGATGGCAAGAAAATGTATTTTAAAAAAATGGTTGCTAAAGCAAGGTCCTAGTATTCAGGAACTTCAATCTGCTCTCTTAGATCAAATGAACAATGACATTTTTGATGTATTATATGATAGAGAAATGAGACTCAATTAGTTTAAAAAAAACCAAAGGCTTTAGAACCACATGTAAGAACACGGTTATGGCCCCATTGGTTCCTCACTTTGTTTAAGATGAATTAGAAATGGGTATTCCATTTTTAGGGACATGAAGTGGTTATTTCTGATGTATCCTAATGGGAAAATTCTGTTTTAGTAATTATGTCTTCTGTTGCTGTTTATTATAAACAGTATAGGTTAAAATAAACAATTAGCTTTTAACATCTGTAATTTTTTGGGAGATATGAGCTATAATTATATATATATATATATATATATATATATATATATATATATATATATATATATATACTGTATATATGTGTGTGTGTGTAAATATGTATTTGTGTGTTTATATGTATCTGTAAATACATATATACACATATAAATAAATACATACATAAATACATATGTACACACGCATATATATATATATATATATATATATATATATATATATATATATATACTGTATATATGTGTGTGTAAATATGTATTTGCGTGTTTATATGTATCTGTAAATACATATATACACATATAAATAAATAAATACATACATACATATGTACACACATATATATATATATATATATACATCTATATACATATACATACTGTATATATATATATATATATATATATATATATATATATATATTCACACACACATACATATTTGGACATGTATATGTACGTATCTCTATGTTAAAGCCCTTTGCCTGCCTATTTTTTTCTAACACCCAAGACCTCATAACTTTGAGCCCTTATAACTTTTAAGTTAAACCAGAGCTCTGAAGCCACATTATCCCGACGTGCGATAAATTAAATTGTACTTGAGTGAACACGCTTATGCTCTCAACACAGTCATGATAAACCCCTATTTTGATTGCACTCAACAGTTTGTGTGCCACTCATAATCTAGCCATTTGTGTTTCATGTTGCTTTAATATAGTTGATCAGAGGGTCAGCACTCACTGGGGTTACCAAGCAAACAAAACTTTTAATGCAGTGACTTTTTGGCGTACACTCCATCCCCAGACTCAGATATATCTCACTGGAAAATTGTAAATGATATCATCTATCTATTTATCTCTTTATCTATCCATCTATCTAGTTATAATTTACAATAGTCCAGTGACATATATCTGATTCTGAGGATGTGGTCTACGCCAAAAACATTGCTACATTAATAGTTTTGTTTGCTTGGTAAACCCAGTGAATGCTGACCCTCTGTTCATCTATATTAAAGCGACATGAAACACACGTTTCCTTAGTGATTCAGAGGGAGCATACAATTCTAAACATTTCCCAATTTACTTCTTTTATATAATATGCTTATTAGTTTGGTATCCTTTGTTTAAATATATACCTAGGCATGCTCAGGTGCTGGGAGCAAGCTATTGATTGGTGGCTGAACGTATATGCCCCTTTTGATTGGCTCACCAATGTGTTCAGCTAGATCCTAGTAATGCATTGTTGCTAATTCAACAAAGGATACTGTGAGAATGCAACCGAATTAAAGGTAGAAGTAAATTGGAAAGTTGTTTAAAAACCTATGCTCTTTCTTTATAATGAAAATAAATTTGGGGTTTCATGTCCCTTTAAACTTGCACAGCACCCTGGTATTGTAAATTAGCATTCTCAAATCTTGGCCAAAGATTTTTATACTTAGAAGAAACAGTAAACAGTCACTCTAAGATAAAATGTAGCCTTAAATATAACCTCACTAAAACATTGTTTTAAACCATATCATTTTGGCTCTGCTTTGGAACCTTTGCTAAATGGAGCTTCATTTTGGTAGAGATTTGAGAAATGCAGTTGTTTTTAAATGTGGCTTACACAGTGCACTGGAAAGCTGTGAATCTGTGGGATTTGTGTATATACGATGACTTGAGAACCAATCATCGATCTGCAATCACATCGATTTAAAGAGTACCTCTGATCAGGTTTGCAGCTGATAAACATAAGGTCACAGATCTCAGTTATAAAATCATTGACCATGTACCACCAATATTTAGAAGAAGAGACCGTGTCAAACTACTGTTAGAAAAGGAAGCAACATAAACCTTCAAGTTAGACACACTGGTGCCAAAAGGTTTAAATATTAATCTTTAATGTCACTATTTTTTTATGATATCTTGACTATTTTTTAGTATAGAGTTCAGTTTAGAATTTTAGTTTTTCTAATGTCATGTAAAAAATAGCTGTTAATTACACAATGTTGGCTAATTTATATACTGGCAAGCTCACCTCGTTCTATTTATCTTACACTCTGTTCACTTCCACATTCAGTTTTTTTCTCCTCATTTTGCTTTCTCCTCATTTTTCATATTAATTTATATTAATTCATATATTTTTACTGAAGTGTGTTTTGCAGGGTTATCTTTGATCCATCTTCAGTAATATATGGTTTTTTTTTTAATCCTCTGTATAATTTTTAACTGAATACAGAATGGTGTTTGTATGTGAATTTAAACAAATGCTTTTTTTTTTTTTGAACAGTCATATTATTTTATGTGTTAACTTGATATGGTGTCATTGAACAAACTATGTCAAGTTTTAAAATAACATCTGGATAACTAAGGGTTAATTAAGGTGTATAAATTCACTGCTATAGACGGGCATCAGTAACCCTGGCTGGCAAAGTGCTGGTGTTAGAGACATGAAAGCGTAGGTTTCTCTGCCCAATCTGTTGGCCAACTAAAGACCACTACTGATTTTAAATGTATCTAATAAAAGTTATTTTTTATTGTAGTCCTGGATTTGGTTACGCTGGAAGCTTATCTGTAATATTAATATGAGTTTAGTATAGAATTTTTAGTTATTCCAAAAAAAAATTAAAATTATAGTATGTTAGCTAAATTATATACTGACAAGCTTACAGTTTATTTGTGCTCCACTCAGTTATACCAGTGCACTTAACTGTGTGCTGGTATTACAAGTGCGGCACAATGCAAACTCGACCTCGTGTTGCATTGCTCAGAAGCCAAGTGTGCTTTCACAGGCTCCAATAGGAGCCTCCTTTTTAATGCTGACAGCCACAGCAAACCACTTAGTGCAGCAGGCAAATTGTGCAGCAATAAATAAATATATATGTAAATGAATATATAAATATATATTCATGTGTTTTTATGTGCATATACACATATTAACACATACATATATATGTATATACACATATACATATATATTTATAGAGAAAACGCAGTCCCCCATTCACCTCAATGTAAAGGCACTTTGGGTAATTTTTTCTCTTTAACCAGAGGTCTGACCACTTTTAATGACTGGTTATTTAACAATTTACTTATTCTTATGAGTGGAAGAAATTTTGATGTAAAATATATCTATATTTTTTTTACATAGAGAATATTTAGGTAATATTTTTTGTCAGCTTTTTACAGTTATTCTGCATCACTTTCAAGTGATTTAGCATATGAGTATTATGTCATTTT
Organism: Bombina bombina; assembly: GCF_027579735.1. Lineage (NCBI taxonomy): Eukaryota > Metazoa > Chordata > Amphibia > Anura > Bombinatoridae > Bombina > Bombina bombina. The sequence goes on along the minus strand of NC_069502.1, from coordinate 343,820,794 downwards.
GAGTTCTGCCCCTGTGAAATCTGACCCTTTACGGGCGCATGTTAAGATAGCACTCCACTTGTAATCTGGCCCATAGTGTTTACACATTTGTTTGTTTCTTTGTTTCCCTTGTTTGAGGACAGGGAGAAAACCCCAAAACATTACAGCATAAATAAAAGTTTTGTGTATTTACAAGGATCCAGAGAGTAAACTCTGTTTTTTTTAATATGTACATATACACACACACACACTGTATGGCAAAATGATGTGGTGTGGACACCTGACCATCACACCTATATAAACTTATTTGACACACCATTCCAAAATCATGGACATTAATATGAAGTTGCCCCCCCCCCCCTTTTATGGCTTTAACAGCCCCCTTTGTAGCTATAACAGCTGCCACTCATCTTGGAAGGCTTCCCACAAATTTTTGGAGTGTGTCTGTGGTAATTTGTGCCCATTCAGCCAAAAGAGCATTTGTAAAATAAGTCACTGATGTTGGACACGAAGGTCTTGCTCTCAATCAGCATTTCAATGTTTCCCAAAGTTGTTCAGCAGGGAGAGGTCAGGGCTTTGGACCACTCATGGACCTTGCTTTGTGCACTGTGGCACAGTCATGCTGGACCAGAAAATGGCCTTCCCCCTAACTGTTGCCACAAACTTGGAAGCGCCTGTTTGTCTAAAGTGACTGTCTTTGTATCCTGTAGCATTAAGATGACTCATCACAGGAGCTCTGAAAAACAGCCCCAGACTATTATCCCTCCTCCACCAAACTTTACAATAGGCCCTATGCATTCCATTAGGTAGCATAATCCTGGCATCCACCACACCCAGATTCTTCCATCAGACTGCTAGATATTGAAGCATGATTCATCACTCCAGAGTCCAGAGGTGACATGCTTTACACCACTTTAGCCAATGTTTGGCATTGCCTACTTTAATGTGAGACTGGTGTACAGGTGCTCAGCCTTGGAAACCCTTTTCATGAAGCCCCTGACGCACTGTCAATAGCTGACAGAAAAGTAATTTAAAGGTACATGAAACCCAACATTTTTCTTTCATGATTCAGATAGAGAATACAATTTTAAACAACTTTCTAATTTACTTCTATTATCTAATCTGTTTCAACATTCATTTGTTGAAGGATCAGCAATGCGCTACTAGTTTCTAACTGAACACATGGGTGAGCCAATCACATTCAATATATATATATGCAGCCACCAATCAACAGCTAGAACCTAGGTTCTCTGCTGCTCATGTACTTGCCTAGATAAAGCTTTCAGCAAATGATAACAAGAGAAGGAAGCAAATTAAATAATAGAAGAAAATTGGAAAGTTGTTTGAAATTGTATTCTCTATCTGAATCATGAAAACTAACTTTGGGTTTCATGTTTTCCTGATTTTCTGCATTCTTCTGTTAATGCTTAAAGGGCCACTAGACCCAAAATCTTTCTTTCATGATTCAGATAGAACATACAAATTTAAACAACATTACAATTGACTTCTATTATTTATTTTGCTTCATTTTTTAGATATCCTTATTTGAAGAAAAAGTAAATTAGAAAGATGTTTAAAAATGCATTCTCTTTCTAAATCATGAAAGAAAAAATGTGGGTTTCATGTCCCTTTAAGTTGTTCCAATTCTTTTTCTGCAACAAATAAAAGATGAATATAGAACACTATTGCTTATAAATATACTTTCTAGCTTCTATCTTATTCTTGGTTTATTGAGTTTTCCATGTTATTATATTATTTGTTCCTATTATAATGCTGATAGGCAAGTAAAGAATGTACACTATCCAACCTCTGTCTTTTTAATTACCTAATGTTCTATGTTTAAAAAGTGCTGATGTGCGCAGCCTAAAGTTATTTACTTTTTTCTTGAAGATCAATTATAAGTTTCATGTTGTTTCATGATTTTTGTTCATAGGTTTTTATGCAATGAATGAAAATGTGATTTTTACAGTAATGTAGATAAGAGAGAGAATCCCAGCACTCACCAACCAGACCAAAGGTGCACGCTAACGGGGTCCATGCACTAACCCCAATAAGGTATAGTAACAAAGTTGAAGCAGCACCAACTTGAAATATTCTTATTACCTTTAATTCATCAGAGACATATAAAAACAACAACAACGTTTCGGTCAGAACCTGATTAACCATGATTAAGGTCAGGTTCTGATCGAAACGTTGTTGTTTTTTTTATTTGTCTCTGATGAATCTAGGCAAGTACATGAGTAATGTCGGTAAAACCGTGATGTGATGAACCCATATGTCATTAATTACGTGACAGGTGAAAGAATGTTTTTCATATGTCATTAATAACATGACAGGTGAAAGAATGTTTTTCATTTAGGTGTCCTATAACCATTGTGCACTAATTTTTTTTTTTTTTTTTTTTATTGTGCACTTTTTTTTTTATTCTTTCATTGTAGCCAATATCTTAGTTTTTCATTTCTGCATTTTCCTCTCTTTTTTACTAGTAAAAGTTTTTCTCAGTGGGCTAGATTTCATAAAGCTCACCTAAAGAAATGATCTGGTCTGAAAGGTATCTTCCCAAATTCATAAAGAAAAAAAAAATTCCATTGAGCTCATTTGGGCTTTTCATTATATTTTAAAGTGAAAATACTCAATCAAGCAATTTCTTAGGATATGAGTGTGCTTTAATTTCATTTTTATTTAATATCACAAAGGCAGCGTGTATAATTGTAACCACTTAAATTTGGTTTACTTCCTACAATATTAAAATGCTAAAGTGCGTATGACTCACACTTTTCATTGCTAACTTTATTCTATTGATGTTATGCTGAGCTAAATCAATGTATAATGCAGATTTATGTTTTATTTGTGAATACAGTAGGTTGGAAATAAATATCCTTTTTCTATGCAAAACATATCTTACAGCTAGTGAGACAGATGGAACAGTTTGTTCCCTGTATGCTTAGGATTTGCAGAGTAAAATGCAAGAAACATAAATTATGCTTACCAGATAATTTCCTTTCCTTCTGTACAGGGAGAGTCCACAGCTACATTCATTACTTATGGGAAATAAACCTGGCCACCAGGAGGAGGCAAAGACACCCCACCCAAAGCCTTAAATACCTCCCCCACTTCCCTCATCCCCCACTCATTCTGCCGAGGGAACAAGGAACAGTAGAAAAATATCAGGGTGAAAAAGTTGCCAGAAGAAAAACAAATTAAATTTAGGGCCTCCCAACAGAGAACACGGGCGAGAGCTGTGGACTCTCCCTGTACAGAAGGAAAGGAAATTATCAGGTAAGCATAATTTATGTTTTCCTTTATAATACATGGAAGGTTCAACAGCTGCATTCATTACTTATGGGAAATTATACCCAAGCTACAGAGGACACTGAATGCTAACGGGAGGTTAAAAAGGAGAGGCGGCCCAAATCTGAGGGCACCACAGCCTGCAACAAACCCAATTCTCCTGAAGGCTGCTTCAACAAAAGCAAAAAGGAAAAGGAATGCTTTTTAGGAGGACCAAGCAGCTGCCCAACAATCAGAACCATAAAGATCAAATGCCAGAGACCCAAGATGACGTCACTGCTCTCCAACTGAGCCGTAAACCTCTGAGGAGGCTAGCGTCCCACTGTCTCCTATGTCAAGCGAAAGACACTCCTCCACTAACAATAAGGAAGTCGACCAAGCCTCCAGACCCTTGCATTTCCCAGACAGGAATATTCAACAGAGAAAACTGATTATTGTTCTGTAGTCTGAAAAAACATCAACGCATGATTCCCTGAAAAGGGAAAAACCTTTTTCCCCCTGGAAAAGGAATATGACATATAAAATGACATATAAAAATAACAATCTTAGGAAGAAAAAGTAAAACAGCCTCATTATAATGGACACCCCAGGAGTACGTATTGCAGTACAGAGACTATGGCACATAGAAAATAAATTACAGACCGAATAGATCATTGAAGAAAATTCAAAGACCCCCTCCTGCACAGGTACCAAAGTAACCCATTGCAAATCCCTAAAAATAAAATCTAAACTCCAAGAAGGAGCAGCAGATAGAACTCACCGGCCTGACCGTAGTCAGTGCCCTAGCAAAAAGAACTGAACGCATGGAAGCTCAATGAGCCTCTAGAGTAGAAGACCAAACAGGGTATTTTAAAAGCTGCTACCGAGCCCACATGCAAGGTGCAAGGAACTGCAGATGGATTTAACTGCAAACCTTCCACTTGCTAGGCAGCTAAGCTAACCATCAGGCTGTTACAGCTGGCTGCCCCAAAAAGACTGTTCGAACAAGGGAATAGCTAGGAAGGCCCTTCTCCCGATCATCCTGGAGCAAAACCCCTGGTAAGTCAGATATAGTTCCAGGACTAATCTTGCTCTTCTCAACAAAGGGGGACCCTCCACACCTATGATAGATGACAAGGGACCAGCTACGAGCTGAAGGAGAGGACTGTAACCTCTCAGAAAATAACCTCTCTCGACTAAGACCTAGTGACCTCTCACGATGCCCCTTTAGAAGAATAAGATCAGATGATGCAAATGGGCCTTAAGTCAGCAGATCCCTGCAACAAGGAAACCCCCATGGTGGTGAAAACCCCTAAATCGCGAATACGAACTTGCGGGCACAAACGGAGCAATCAGTCTCACTGACGCCTGCTCGGATAGAGCCATCCTCGAAAAAGAGTGATATGGCCGAAAAGAAAAAAGGTTAAATTGGACCTCCAAAGAACTGTTAAGGATCTTTTAGCTCTGCCTGAATTCTCTGAACCACAACCCATTAAGAGGTAACATGGGATAGGTACGGGCAACCTGAGATTCTCGATCTGCTTCCCCATTCAGAGACAAACATTCGAAACCCTTCGGATAGCCAGATCAAAGGATGATTGTAAGAAAACATCAATTTTTAGTAGTTAATACCCATTTTATAATGATAGACTCTAGGAGTATTTCTTATATCACATTAGCTACCTATCTATCCTTGTAACTTAAGTTCTAATGTTTAATTCCAGATACATTTGTTTACTTTACTTTATTTATGTATTTATTCCTTATCTTTAATATTTCTTATTTGTATTTTTATTACACACATGCTCTATAAAGGGATTTAGACAGTTATAGTGTCTAGTGCACTTATAATAAGCTAACTTGTCTGCATCCAGCCAGGTGCCTTATTTTAACACAATGAGCACTTTTGTCCCTTTTTGCGTTTAATCAGAAAACAAACACATTATACTTTGACATAGAAAGCATATTTATTTTTATGTACATTGCAGCATGAAGATAGTTCTACAGGGTGAGAGTAGACATTAATATGTCTTATTGTTCCATTATGTATACTTTATATTGTAACTTTCGCTTTATTCAGTGTATGTAGAACATGTCCTATGATGCCTATAGCCCTTATAATATTAACTTACCTATTATTGATTATGGGATCACTTGTATATTTAATTTAGCAGGTATAATCAATTTAATTTGTTTGAGTTTTGTATATATTGTGTTTCACATAGTATACATTGTAATTATTACCTATTATGGTGTGCTTCTTTATGAACACTGCATAAATTGTGTATAATTGTTTTGATTATGCACAAGCAATTACAGATACATGGTTATTGGTTGAACCAATCAAGGGTTTCATCCAATGTGAGTCTAGTACACCCTTTTTAAATCAGTACTAGGTGCATGGTGCATCTTTTTACCGGTAGTGATTACGGCTTAGGCCAAAATCCGTATACTGTTTTTGATCCATTTATCTCATTCTATATTCTCCTTCCATGGAGTATGTATTTTAATTATGGAAATAAAGATTTAACTTTTTACCTAAGGCTGCTACTACATATTCGTTTTTTAGATTCAAAATAATGCCATGCCGATTTCTCAGCCTTGGCTGAAAACATCATCCTCCACCACAGCCCCAGCGATGGCCTGAAGGGGGACTGGAGGGCATAACCCGATGAAGTAAACTCTAACTTTGCAAGATCTAAGGAAAATATTGTAAAAGATAAGAAAAAATGTGTGTATGTGCGCTGACAGCTGCGGGGATTAAGTCCAATAGTAATTATAAAATAACTTTTGTAGTGAGTGTACAGTAGGCTCAAAATACTAAAGGATTGTATTTCTCCTTAGACGATATATCTAATAAAATGAACACAAAACCCAATTTTACAGGAATAAAATACTTTATGTTATTTAATCTTAAAAAATATTAGAATAAGCATAAATGACAAAAACTAAATTTAAGCTAAAATAAGGCTAAAATGTATGACCGGTCATATACATATATGCATGCAAACAAAATAATTTGATACTTTATATAAATCTCTGGAAATCTAAAAGCACCACTTTAAAGTTAGGGTGCAGTAGAGAATTACACTTTGTGCAACAAAAAGTATGGTGAGGGATTTGTTCTGCTTAGAACTGTGAAATCGTAAAGGTGTCGTAAGTTCTTTAACGACTGAATTCTCAGTTATGAAAACTTGTATCCACCTAACTATTCATTCCTTTGGATATATTAACCTTCAAAAAAGTTCCAAAAAAGTTCCGTTATATAGTGGCGGTTAACCAATCATCTGGCAAATCCGTTTAAAGGTAGTTGGTTCGATACTAATGTATTGTTAGTGTATTATCCAGGATATAAGTCTTAATCATAGAACGGGTGACATGTATAACCTAACTGCAGGGCCACAACACCTCTACAGTGCCTACCTGTCTCACTTTGTGGTAAGAATTGATCTAAGGAAAAAACTTCCTGTCTGTAAGACCAAATCAGAATCCAGGGATCCCCCCTGGTGCCTATACCAGAGAACTCAGGTCTAGATCCAACTCTGAGGATCGCAGAAGACAAGTGCAAATCCCTAAAAGTCTACTAGCAGATGATGGTAAGAAAACCAGAACCGCCAATACCAGGGAGCTACTGTAAAATCTGGAAGATACGATCCCTAAGAACCAGCTTTTTCTTAAATGGAATGAAACAGCAAAGATATCCTTCTTGACAGTCATGCCGCAGAATACCTGAATGAAGGTAAAGAGAACCTTATATTCACCCTAAAAAAAAGGAGATATAATAAGCTCTGCTTAAGTACCATAGAACCCAAATAGGAAGGGAGACCCCTCCCCTTATTGGACCATGAACCAACAGTGGAATGAAATAATGCTCACACTCCGATAGGTACCAGGACAATGACTCCAAAAGTCACCTAAAAAACTTCCCTCTTTCTGCCAAAAGACAAAATCAAGAGAAGAAAAACTGTCCAGAAAAGCAGAATGAGAAGCCTAGCTTCGGCCTCTAGGATCCCTGGATCCAATATGATCCAGAATCAAGCGCCCATCCAAGATAGTACCTAAAACAGGTCCTGCCTGTCATCTAGGAATGGATAAATATACCTGCTCTGCCTGGACCGGAATAGCTAGAAATAACTTCATCTCTCAAGTAGCAGGAAAGAGGCAGACTTAACTAGTTCCCAAAACAGGTCCTGCCTGTCCTCTAGGGTATGACACCTCTGCCAGAGCACTCAAGAACTAAACAGAAAATTCTGAAGTTCGAGCTGTGCTAGAAAAACTGAGAATAATCCAAATAAAGAAACATAAACTCTGTGATTTAAATTGTGTCTCAAAACTATCGAGTGAACCATCACCCTGAACAGAGACCTAGATGCTTCAACCGGAAGTCACCAAAAATTGCTATCATCAAAGTCGTCAGTATAAAAAAAAAACATGTGGCGAAACATCTTCCTAAAAAGAGTTTCTACACCAACCAAGAGCTCTAAAACAAAAAACTATCCAAAACGGAATAGAAAAAGAAATTAGGCAAACGCACAAAAGTGATAGCCATAAAGGAGTGTGCAAAAAACAGGTCCAGCCTATCATACGACACAAACCCCCTAATTTCTAAAATAAAATAAAAAAATTATATATATATATATATATATATATATATATATATATATAGATGATAAGGAATAGGATCTCCATCCCTCTCCACTTGTCTAGTCAAGATCGCTATCTAATTTAGAGGGCTGAGATTCAGCTGACGGATCAGTACTAGGAACCTCTAACATCACCAAAACCTCTCTCAGAAGTAAACGCAGGCATGCCATTCTAAATCGAAATGCTAAATTCTCCACAGTCAGAGGAATTAAGTCAGCAGACTCCGACCCTGGAGGTTCTACCTCTGAAGCCTCAGAGGAAACTGCATCCCAAGAAGACTGATCGGATACAATCATAATTTTACACGACGGTCCCCGGGCAGGAGTGCAGGGAACTGCGCAGTAACCTCTGGTGGAAAAAAGCCCCCTTCAGGTGAAGGAGCGGTGGTACACGGGGAAACTGCATGTGTAAGAACAGAAAATTCTGAGGAGCACACCTCATGGGACAAGGAATCCTCAGAGATGGACGGCTCAGTGGTCTCTAACGTCTCAACATTGGTTGATGAGAACACCCTAATGCGGCATACGGAACATAATTGAAAGGGCTGGACTACCCGGCCTCCTCACAATATATGCAGATATCGAATTCTGTATCAGAGGGATCCCCCTCTAAAATATATCAGAATACTCCATAACTCGTATACCCCCAATGGCTGGGGCACTCACCACCTCCTATGACCCAGACAGGTAGAGAAATTGGCTCCTCTCTGCAGACACTCGGTCAAGAATCGGAAATGGGAAAAAAACGCGACCACTCCCGGTCACACAGTGCATCATGCAGGACCGCCCCTGCTAAGAAAAAGCACACCAGCTTAATGAAACTGCGCAGCTCTCAAAATGAAAAATAACCTGTACGTTCCCCATCAGCCTATGAGCCCAAACGTCTCCTATACATAAGCAGCCGAAATCACATAACAAATATGATTAAAACCCCACTGTTTAATAATCCCCCTCAGGAGATATTAACCCTTGATTCCATAAGGATAAAGGAGTCCCATTGTGACCCTGTCTTCTATAGTTAACATGTGTATAAAAAATGAAATGATCTTACTGGAATCTTTGCCGTGGAACAGCAACATGGTCCTTCAAGTTTGACAGATTGTAGCAGCGCTTCTGACATGGACTTGAGTAAATAAAGGCAGGCAGCGAAACTTGTCAACGCTGATTGCTAAGGAGCTGTTAATATGAGTCTGGATGGTTTTGCAGAAAGACTATCCCTGCATCTCCAGACTCTAACTTTCATCAATGCTCTCACTGAGAGGCTGACAAGACTACTTAAAATTCCAGTCCCATTTCGAAGGGCAGATACCCTTCCTAGGGAACTACTCCGAAATCTTCAGACACTTCTCTGCCAACCTCCTGTGACAAAAGGCAAAGAATGACTGGAGGATGAGGAAAGTGGAGGAGGTATTTAAGCCTTTGGCTGGGGTTTCTTTGCCTCCATCTGGTGGCCAGGTACAGCATTTCCCATAAGTAATGAATGCAGCTGTGGACTCTCCCTGTATTAAAGGGATAGTAAACTCAATTTTTTTTACCAATATTTACAATCATCATAAAATAATATTATACTTTGTAATTTACATCTATTAACTATTTCCTAGCATTTACATGTATTTTGTTATTAAAAATCTTATTGCTGCCAAACCTACTTTTTAATTATTATTTAAGCCCTATAACGATAGTCTACCTAGGTAGAACCAATATGGTGCCCAGCATGCGCAGATTCTCCTCTTCAAAGTCTCATACATGTGCATGGGGATCCCATCGTCTACCTTGAGGCACGTCATTACCAAAGCAGTAGAAGTAGAGGTTTGTGAAGTTGAAGGTGGTGGGTGTGCCGCTCCAGGCATCAGAAGTACTGTACGGAGCGGATGGAGGATCTAAAGGTATTGTGAGAGTATGGTAATCACCCCTAGTCAAATGAGCATGATGTTGCTTGCAGTATTTTTCCCCTAGACTAGCATTTCCTCTAGAACAACAAGCAATGGCAATATTAAATATGTCGGACAGGGACCTTTTTGCTTAGTTGCGCGTGCACAATGTAGTGCGTGTGTTATTGTGACATAAATATATTCATGAATATTAAAATTAGGGTATGCCTACTGCAGCGCTATTGGATGTAGCATGATGAAGAAGCTTCTTCATGTTCAGCCTACTTTTATAGGCGGTCGTTGCTGAACAGTTTGGAAGAATAAAAATGATGTTTTAATAGATGTAGAAGCTTTGTTTTATAACAAAAGTAGGTTAACTCAATATATTATATATTAAGCTTTGACATGCTATGCTTTATTTATATGGATGATTGAAAAGATTTATAACCCTTTAAGAGGGAAACAAAATTCTTACTATGTGAGAAAAGGCCTTTTGATTTTGTAAGGCCAAAAAGCAAATTCTGTAATCTGCAAATCAATAGCCGGTTGAGACAATTTGCAGCATTTTAAAAACTTATATTACAAAGTTTACTTCTTGGCCTCTCTAAGGAGTGTAGGACAAAGCACAAGTTCTTTAACCCCTTAACGACACGAGTCGTACAGGGTACGTCGCACACAACCTGGTCTTTAAAGACCAGCGACGTACCCTGTACGACTTTGGGGATTAAAGCGTCTGGAAGCGATCCGCTTTACGGTTATTGCAGTGATGCCTCGATATCGAGGCATCCTGCAATAACATTTTTCCCCCATCCGATGCAGAGAGAGCCACTCTGTGGCCCTCTCTGCACCGGCATCGATTGCCGCAATCGTTGGTGGGTGGGAGGCGGGTGGGCGGCCATCGATGAAAGACTGAAGAGAGAGGGGGGCGGGGTTGTCGGGAGCGCGCACGGGGGCGGCGGGTGGGCGCGTGCACGGGGAGGGATCGGGTGGCAACCACTACACTACAGCAAAAACATATATGAGTGGCAGTAAGGGGGGATAAAATCCTTAACAAAAGTAAATCTAAGGGATCTGGGAGCGGGTAGGGGATTGGTCTGTGGGGGGGGGGGAAGCTACACTACAGAAAAAATGAAAAAAAAAAAAACATTTTTATTTGCAAACAGGGTACTGGCAGACAGTACCCAAGATGGCTCCCAGTAAGGTAGAGGTGGTGGGTTAGAGAGCTGTTTAGGGGGGGATCAGGGAGGTTGGAGGCTAAGGGGGGATCCTACACAGCTGCATATGTAAATATGCTATACAATTTTTTTAAAATTTTAAATATACCTTTTATTTTAGTACTGGCAGAGTTTCTGCCAGTACTTAAGATGGCGGGGACAATTGTGGGATAGGGGAGGGAAGAGAGCTGTTTGGGAGGGATCCTGGGTTGTGATGTGTCAGGTGGGAGGCTGATCTCTACGCTAAAGCTAAAATTAACCCTGCAAGCTCCCTACAAACGACCTAATTAACCCCTGCACTGCTGGGCATAATACACGTGTGGTGCGCAGCGGCATTTAGCGGCCTTATAATTACCAAAAAGCAACGCCAAAGCCATATATGTCTGCTATTTCTGAACAAAGGGGATCCCAGAGAAGCATTTACAATCATTTATGCCATACTTGCAAAAGTTGTTTGTAAATAATTTCAGTGAGAAACCTAAAATTGTGAAAAAATTTAAGTTTTTTTTTATTTGATCGCATTTAGCGGTGAAAAGGTAGCATGAAATATACCAAGATGGGCCTAGATCAATACTTGGGGTTGTCTACTACACTACACTAAAGCTAAAATTAACCCTAGACACTCCCTACATGCTCCCTAATTAACCGCTTCACTGCTGGGCATAATACACGTGTGATGCGCAGTGGCATTTAGCGGCCTTCTAATTACCAAAAAGCAACGCCAAAGTCATATATGTCTGCTATTTCTGAACAAAGGGGATCCCAGAGAAGCATTTACAACCATTTATGCCATTTATGCCATAATTGTACAAGTTGTTTGTAAATAATTTCAGTGAGAAACCTAAAGTTTGTGAAAATATTTGGGAAAAAGTGAATTTTTTTTAATTTGATTGCATTTGGTGGTGAAATGGTGGCATGAAATATACCAAAATGGGCCTAGATCAATACTTTGGGATGTCTTCTAAAAAAAAATATATATATATATATACATGTCAAGGGTTAATCAGGGATTCCTGAAAGATATCAGTGTTCCAATTTAACTAGCGCTAATTTTGAAAAAAAGTGGTTTGGAAATAGCAAAGTGCTACTTGTATTTATGGCCCTATAACTTGCAAAAAAAACAAAGAACATGTAAACATTGGGTATTTCTAAACTCAGGACAAAATTTAGAAACTATTTAGCCTGGGTGTTTTTTGGTGATTGTAGATGTGTAACAGATTGTGGGGGTCAAAGTTAGAAAAAGTGTGTTTTTTTCCATTTTTTCCTAATATTTTATCATTTTTTTAAAGTAAATGATAAGATATGACGAAAATAATGGTATCTTTAGAAAGTCCATTTAATGGCGAGAAAAACAGTATATAATATGTATGGGTACAGTAAATGCGTAAGAGGAAAATTACAGCTAAACACAAACACCACAGAAATTTAAAAATAGCCCTGGTCCTTCAGGGAAAGAAATTGAAAAATGGCCTTGGTCCTTAAGGGGTTAACCTCTCAATTACAAAACTGAAAAGGCTGGTTCTAATAAAAATTTTTATTGTGTTTTATTTAAGTATAGATGACTGCAGTGTTTTTTTATTTAAAGTGATAGTAAATACCAAAAATTTTATTGTTTAATAATATAGATAATACCTTTATTTACCTTTCCCCAGTTTTGCACAACGAACACTGTTATAGAAAACATAATTTATGCTTACCTGATAAATTTATTTCTCTTGTAGTGTATCCAGTCCACGGATCATCCATTACTTATGGGATACCAACTCCTCCCCAACAGGAAGTGCAAGAGGATTCACCCAGCAGAGCTGCTATATAGCTCCTCCCCTAACTGCCATTACCAGTCATTCGACCGAAAACATGCAGAGAAAGGAAAACCATAGGGTGCAGTGGTGACTGTAGTTTAATGGAAAAATTACCTGCCTTAAAGTGACAGGGCGGGCCGTGGACTGGATACACTACAAGAGAAATAAATTTATCAGGTAAGCATAAATTATGTTTTCTCTTGTTAAGTGTATCCAGTCCACGGATCATCCATTACTTATGGGATACCAATACCAAAGCTAAAGTACACGGATGACGGGAGGGACAGGCAGGCTCTTTATACGGAAGGAACCACTGCCTGAAGAACCTTTCTCCCAAAAACAGCCTCCGAAGAAGCAAAAGTGTCAAATTTGTAAAATTTGGAAAAAGTATGAAGAGAAGACCAAGTTGCAGCCTTGCAAGTCTGTTCAACAGAAGCCTCATTCTTAAAGGCCCAAGTGGAAGCCACAGCTCTAGTAGAGTGTGCTGTAATTCTTTCAGGAGGCTGCTGTCCAGCAGTCTCATAGGCTAACCGTATTATGCTACGAAGCCAAAAGGAGAGAGAGGTAGCCGAAGCTTTTTGACCTCTCCTCTGACCAGAATAAACGATAAACAGGGAAGACGTTTGTCGAAAATCCTTAGTTGCCTGTAGATAAAATTTCAGGGCACGGACTACATCTAGATTGTGTAGCAGACGTTCCTTTTTTGAAGAAGGATTAGGACACAAAGATGGAACCACAATCTCTTGATTGATATTCCTGTTAGTGACCACCTTAGGTAGGAACCCAGGTTTAGTACGCAGAACTACCTTGTCTGAATGAAAAATCAGATAAGGAGAATCACAATGTAAGGCAGATAACTCAGAGACTCTTCGAGCCGAGGAAATCGCCATTAAAAACAGAACTTTCCAAGAACTTGATATCAATGGAATGAAGGGGTTCAAACGGAACCCCCTGTAAAACATTAAGAACTAAGTTCAAACTCCATGGTGGAGCAACAGTTTTAAACACAGGCTTGATCCTAGCTAAAGCCTGACAAAAAGCTTGAACGTCCGGAACTTCTGACAGACGTTTGTGTAAAAGAATGGACAGAGCTGAAATCTGTCCCTTTAAGGAACTAGCGGATAAACCCTTTTCTAAACCTTCTTGTAGAAAAGACAATATCCTCGGAATCCTAACCTTACTCCATGAGTAACTCTTGGATTCGCACCAATATAAGTATTTGCGCCATATCTTATGGTAAATCTTTCTGGTAACAGGCTTCCTAGCCTGTATTAAGGTATCAATAACTGACTCAGAAAAACCACGTTTTGATAAAATCAAGCGTTCAATTTCCAAGCAGTCAGCTTCAGAGAAATTAGATTTTGATGTTTGAAGGGACCCTGGATCAGAAGGTCCTGTTTCAGAGGTAGCAACCAAGGTGGACAGGATGACATGTCCACTAGATCTGCATACCAAGTCCTGCGTGGCCATGCAGGCGCTATTAGAATCACTGATGCTCTCTCCTGTTTGATTCTGGCAATCAATCGAGGAAGCATCGGGAAGGGTGGAAACACATAAGCCATCCCGAAGGTCCAAGGTGCTGTCAAAGCATCTATCAGAACCGCTCCCGGATCCCTGGATCTGGACCCGTAACGAGGAAGCTTGGCGTTCTCGAGACGCCATGAGATCTATCTCTGGTTTGCCCCAACGTCGAAGTATTTGGGCAAAGACCTCCGGATGAAGTTCCCACTCCCCCGGATGAAAAGTCTGACGACTTAAGAAATCCGCCTCCCAGTTCTCCACTCCCGGGATGTGGATTGCTGACAGGTGGCAAGAGTGAGACTCTGCCCAGTGAATTATCTTTGATACTTCCATCATTGCTAGGGAGCTTCTTGTCCCTCCCTGATGGTTGATGTAAGCTACAGTCATGATGTTGTCCGACTGAAACCTGATGAACCCCCGAGTTGTTAACTGGGGCCAAGCCAGAAGGGCATTGAGAACTGCTCTCAATTCCAGAATGTTTATTGGTAAGATGACTCTCCTCCTGATTCCATTGTCCCTGAGCCTTAGTAGGCTGGCGTCTGTTGTTACAATTGTCCAGTCCGGCCTGCTGAATGGCATCCCCCTGGACAGATGTGGCCGAGAAAGCCACCATAGAAGAGAATTTCTGGTCTCTTGATCCAGATTCAGAGTAGGGGACAAGTCTGAGTAATCCCCATTCCACTGACTTAGCATGCACAATTGCAGCGGTCTGAGATGTAGGCGTGCAAAGGGTACTATGTCCATTGCTGCTACCATTAAGCCGATCACCTCCATGCATTGAGCTACTGACGGGTGTTGAATGGAATGAAGGACACGGCATGCATTTTGAAGCTTTGTTAACCTGTCTTCTGTCAGGTAAATCTTCATTTCTACAGAATCTATAAGAGTCCCCAAGAAGGGAACTCTTGTGAGTGGAAAGAGAGAACTCTTCTTTTCGTTCACCTTCCATCCATGCGACCTTAGAAATGCCAGTACTAACTCTGTATGAGACTTGGCAGTTTGAAAGCTTGAAGCTTGTATCAGAATGTCGTCTAGGTACGGAGCTACCGCAATTCCTCGCGGTCTTAGTACCGCCAGAAGAGAACCCAGAACCTTTGTGAAGATTCTCGGAGCCGTAGCCAATCCGAATGGAAGAGCTACAAACTGGTAATGCCTGTCTAGAAAGGCAAACCTTAGATACCGGTAAAGATCTTTGTGAATCGGTATGTGAAGGTAAGCATCCTTTAAATCCACTGTGGTCATGTACTGACCCTTTTGGATCATGGGTAAAATTGTCCGAATAGTTTCCATTTTGAACGATGGAACTCTTAGGAATTTGTTTAGGATCTTTAAATCCAAGATTGGCCTGAAAGTTCCCTCTTTTTTGGGAACCACAAACAGATTTGAGTAAAACCCTTGTCCTTGTTCCGACCGCGGAACCGGATGGATCACTCCCATTAATAAAAGATCTTGTACGCAGCGTAGAAACGCCTCTTTCTTTATTTGGTTTGTTGACAACCTTGACAGATGAAATCTCCCTCTTGGGGGAGAGAATTTGAAGTCTAGAAGGTATCCCTGAGATATGATCTCTAACGCCCAGGGATCCTGGACATCTCTTGCCCAAGCCTGGGCGAAGAGAGAAAGTCTGCCCCCACTAGATCCGTTCCTGGATCGGGGGCCCTCGATTCATGCTGTCTTAGGGGCAGCAGCAGGTTTCCTGGCCTGCTTGCCCTTGTTCCAGGACTGGTTAGGTCTCCAGCCTTGTCTGTAGCGAGCAACAGCTCCTTCCTGTTTTGGTGCAGAGGAAGTTGATGCTGTTCCTGCTTTGAAATTACGAAAGGAACGAAAATTAGACTGTCTAGCCTTAGGTTTGGCTCTGTCTTGAGGCAGGGCATGGCCTTTACCTCCTGTAATGTCAGCGATAATTTCTTTCAACCCGGGCCCGAATAAGGTCTGCCCTTTGAAAGGTATATTAAGCAATTTAGATTTAGAAGTAACGTCAGCTGACCAGGATTTTAGCCACAGTGCTCTGCGTGCCTGAATGGCGAATCCGGAATTCTTAGCCGTAAGTTTAGTTAAATGTACTACGGCATCTGAAATAAATGAGTTAGCTAACTTAAGGGCTTTAAGCTTGTGTGTAATCTCATCTAATGGAGCTGATTCAAGTGTCTCTTCCAGAGACTCAAACCAAAATGCTGCTGCAGCCGTGACAGGCGCAATGCATGCAAGAGGTTGCAATATAAAACCTTGTTGAACAAACATTTTCTTAAGGTAACCCTCTAACTTTTTATCCATTGGATCTGAAAAGGCACAGCTATCCTCCACCGGGATAGTGGTACGCTTAGCTAAAGTAGAAACTGCTCCCTCCACCTTAGGGACCGTTTGCCATAAGTCCCGTGTGGTGGCGTCTATTGGAAACATCTTTCTAAATATCGGAGGGGGTGAGAACGGCACACCGGGTCTATCCCACTCCTTAGTAACAATTTCAGTAAGTCTCTTAGGTATAGGAAAAACGTCAGTACTCGCCGGTACCGCAAAATATTTATCCAACCTACATATTTTCTCTGGTATTGCAACTGTGTTACAATCATTCAGAGCCGCTAACACCTCCCCTAGTAATACACGGAGGTTTTCCAGCTTAAATTTAAAATTTGAAATATCTGAATCCAGTTTGTTTGGATCAGAACCGTCACCCGCAGAATGAAGCTCTCCGTCCTCATGTTCTGCAAATTGTGACGCAGTGTCTGACATGGCCCTAATATTATCAGCGCACTCTGTTCTCACCCCAGAGTGATCACGCTTACCTCTTAGTTCTGGTAATTTAGCCAAAACTTCAGTCATAACAGTAGCCATATCCTGTAATGTGATTTGTAATGGCCGCCCAGATGTACTCGGCGCTACAATATCACGCACCTCCCGAGCGGGAGATGCAGGTACTGACACGTGAGGCGAGTTAGTCGGCATAACTCTCCCCTCGTTGTTTGGTGAAATATGTTCAATTTGTACAGATTGACTTTTATTTAAAGTAGCATCAATACAGTTAGTACATAAATTTCTATTGGGCTCCACTTTGGCTTTAGCACATATAGCACAGATATCTTCCTCTGAATCAGACATGTTTAACACACTAGCAAATAAACTAGCAACTTGGAAATACTTTTCAAGTAATTTACTATAATATGAAAACGTACTGTGCCTATAAGAAGCACAGAAAAAAGTTATGACAGTTGAAAATTAATAAACTGAAAAGTTATAGCATCAAATCTTTGTAAAAAACACAATTTTAGCAAAGGATTGCTCCCATTAGCAAAGGATAACTAACCCTGATAGCTAACAGTGAGAGAGATCAGTAAACTGTCATAAATTAAATAAAACGACTGCCAAGTGGAAAAAAATAGTGCCCAAAACATTTTTTCACCCAGTACCTCAGAAAATTAAACGATTTTACATGCCAGCAAAAAACGTTTAACATTAATAAATTGAGTGTTATTAAAAAGCCTGTTGCTAGTCCCTGCAAATTAGGCTAAAGTTTTATGCATACAGTATAATTCCAGTGAAGTGCCATTCCCCAGAATACTGAAGTGTAAAATATACATACATGACAGCCTGATACCAGTTGCTGCTACTGCATTTAAGGCTGAGTTTACATTATATCGGTATGGCAGAATTTTCTCATCAATTCCATTGTCAGAAAATAATAAGCTGCTACATACCTCTTTGCAGATTAATCTGCCCGCTGTCCCCTGATCTGAAGTTTACCTCTCCTCAGATGGCCGAGAAACAGCAATATGATCTTAACTACTCCGGCTAAAATCATAGAAAAACTCAGGTAGATTCTTCTTCAAATTCTACCAGAGAAGGAATAACACACTCTGGTGCTATTATAAAATAACAAACTTTTGATTGAAGGTATGAAACTAAGTATAATCACCACAGTCCTCTCACACATCCTATCTATTCGTTGGGTGCAAGAGAATGACTGGTAATGGCAGTTAGGGGAGGAGCTATATAGCAGCTCTGCTGGGTGAATCCTCTTGCACTTCCTGTTGGGGAGGAGTTGGTATCCCATAAGTAATGGATGATCCGTGGACTGGATACACTTAACAAGAGAAATATACTTTTTACCTCTGTAATTACCTTGTATCTAACCTCCTGCACACTGCCTCCTTATCCAGGGCCGTCTTTAACACAGGGCAAAAGGGGCAGCTGCCCAGGGCCCAGTCTTTGTTGAGGGACCCAAGAGTCCTTAAAAAAATAAAAAAATTAAAAAATGTTTTTTGGTTCATGCCAGACTGCTGATGTCATGTGGCATGGGGGGGGGGGGCAGTCAGTCTTTATACTGTCACATTCAAAGGTTCTCTGCTTATGTTTATTTGCGAGAAACTGTGCCAGACCGTGGCGATGTCATGTGACATGCCAAGCTAGTGCCATGTGCTGTTTTAGATGTGCACTGTCCAGCACTGAATGCTAAGTCCTAACTCGGCATCCAGACAATCCCACTGCATCAGAAGAGGTCCTGCTGGGATTACCATTGTTACCAGGTAACTGCTCTGGTGGTGGGGATTGTTTCTGGGTAGGGCTGACTATAGGCGCATGCAGCAGAAAGCTGGATTGGCAGGCACGTGAGGATTTGAGCATCTGTGCAGCTGCACACACTGCTCTCTTCAGTCTTGAGGCTGTGTGACTCATCTCACACTGTATCCATGCAGCTTTAGGCAGACAGCATCCAGTCTGCTGGTCCCCTTAGCCCTGCTCTTTCTGCTGTGGCCCTAAGATCAACTAACTGAAGTTTTTTAGGGAAACAGTGCTTTGTAGAAAGGTGTCAGTGGGAAGAATAAGTGAGTGCACACATTCCCCTCCCCCATTCAGCATTGTCTAGTGTAGGGTGAGAGGGAACTTGTTCCTAGCAAAGAAGTGACATGTGCTGCTGTGGCTGATGTATAATGTCATGCTGATACTTCACACATTAAGGTAAGGTTTATTTTTATAGTTTTTTTCTCTCTCTGTCTCAGATTTTACAGCTTCCCATAGTAGTTCTGCTGTTCCAGTCAGTAAACATATATTTGTTTGCACCTCCATGCTTCCTCCTCAGTCTTTACCTTGCTTTGCTCCTGTTGGCTGCCCTAAATCTCTTTTACCAGCTAACCTCACACCAGAATCACATTCAAAAGCATAATAAATTAATCCACAGTGAATTTATACTTATTTGTACTGCTTAGGTCCAGTTTCACATATTGCAATTTATTTCATTTTTTTTTTAAATGATTAGCCCAGCAGTGGATGATCCACTGCTGGGCTAATAATTAAAAAAATTAAAAAATAAATAAATTGATTTAGTTGCTTTTTGGGATGTTGGGGTGGAGAGCAAAATTGCACTGGGGGGCCCAAGAAAATGTTTGCCCAGGGTCCAGTAAATATTAAAGACGGCCCTGTCCTTTTCTTACATCTTTTGACAAACTTGCATTTCAGGCAATTAGTGCTGACTCTTAAACTGCACCATGTGCGTGAATACAATGTGATTTATATGAAACACATGAACTAACACCCTCTAGCTGTGAAAAACAGTCAAATGCATTCAAATAAGAGGCAGTCTTCTAGGGTTAAGAAATTAGCATATGAACCAACCTATGTTTAGCTTTCAACTAAGAATGCCATGAGAACAAAGCAAATTTGATGACAAAAGTAAATTAGAAAATTGTTTAAAAGTACATGCCCTATCTGAATCATGAAAGTTTAATTTGGAATTTGCTATCCCTTTAAGTAAATCATGTGTACTCTATGTATAACAAATGTTTTAGTGGTGTTGGGTGCTCTCCAAGTAAAGTCTGGAAGCAAGAATGATATTTTTGTAAAGGGTGAATGTGTGAGTGCTGTTTATTTCTATGGGACAAAACAACAACATTGCAGCTACTGTAAGGTTACTCCCACTTGTCTGTTAGGTGAGGTCAGGCAGATACAATCTACTGTGTTTTTTATTCTCTCCTTCTTTATCTGCCTTATTTCAAAATATTTCTATTTATCTCTTGTATTTCTCAGTTTTTATACCCTCCTTTTTTATTGTGCTTTCTTCATCTCATTAAAGGGATATGAAACTCAAAATCTTTCTTTCATCTGATAAATCACGTCATTTTAATCAACTTTCCCGTTTACTTCTCTTATTAAATTGTCTTCATTCTCTTGGTATCTCTTGTTAAAAAGCATAAAAGTAAGCTCAGGAGCATGCATGTGTCTGGAGAGCTGAATGGCAGCATGCTATACATTTGCAAGAGCCCTAGATGGCAGCACTTTCTCTTGCCATGTAATGCTCCAGACCTGTGCACGATACCTATCTAGATAGCTCTATGACAAAAAATACCAGGAGATCAAGCACATTTTATAATAGAAGTAAATTGGAATCTTTTTTTAAAAATTGTTCACACAGTCTGAATAACAAAAGAAACATTTTGGGTTTCATGTCCCTTTAATGTTTTTCTCTATGCAGTTTATTCTGAATGTCTGTTTCTTTAGGACAATGTTTAACCCCTCATAAAATCCCCATGCATCTAGAAATGGCCTTCCAAGGGCAAGTATGTTTATGCATATATTTTTTTTGATGAATTTTCCCTGCTGCATGAGAGAGATGGTCAAACTATTTGGCAGTATGGTGAGTGGATCTAAAAGTATCCCCATGCCATTTCAAGTAAAGAATTTCCTCTGCAACATAATGTGTGACCCTGCAACTCCCCATCAGGGTAATTATAAATCTCATTGTACTGAGATGATCCAAAATCGGCATAGAAAGATATTGCTCAAAATCTTTGAGTCAATTTTTCACCATTTTAACTGGTTGCCGGTGTGATTTCTATATTGTCAGCACCTGTTAATTGATACAGGGGAGTTTAATTACAAATTACCGGAGCATCACAAACTTGGAATGCAATTATTTCTTACAACTTTGAGAAGATGCCAATTATATTGTCCAGTCCATTTCAGAGTTTTGCATGGAATGTGTCAGATTTGTTTTTTTTTCTCCACTTTTTTTGTGTCATACCAATACAAACAAAATAAATAAACATGAGAATGCCTAAACATTTGTAATCGCAACAATTTTTTGGGCGAAGTGGTGCATTATCTGACAGAAATGCAGGGGTGCTAATATTTTTGGCCATGACTGTATGAATATATATATTAGTCCTAAAGTCCGTTCACACAGGCCATTTTTTGCAGTACAGCGGTCCCACCCCTTGTTCTCTCTCTCCCCCTCTCTTTTGTGCTCTCTCTCCCTCTCTTTTGCGCTCTCTCCCCCTCTCTTTTGCGCTCTCTCTCTCCCCCTTCTCTTTTGCTCTCTCTCTCTCCTCCTCTCTTTTGCACTCTCTCACCCCCCTCTCGTTTGCTCTCTCTCTCCCCCCTCTCTTTTGCTCTCTCTCTCCCCCCCTCTCTTTTGCTCTCTCCCCCCTCTCTTTTGCTCTCTCTCTCCCCCCTCTCTTTTGCGCTCTCTCTCCCCCCTCTCTTTTGCTCTCTCTCCCCCTCTCTTTTGTGCTCTCTCCCCCTCTCTTTTGCGCTCTCTCTCGCTCCACCTCTCTTTTGCTCTCTCTCTCCCCCCTCTCTTTTGTTCTCTCTCCCCCTCTATTTTGCGCTCTCTCTCGCACCACCTCCCTTTGCTCTCTCTCTCCCCCTCTCTTTTGCTCTCTCTCCCCCTCTCTTTTGTCCGACCATGCCCACGCTCCCGCCCGGCCACGCCCACTTTCACCGCAAACATCTTGTCAGGTAAGGCCAGGTGTGTTTGTCCTCGTGCTGTCTCTACTGCGCATGACAGCTTCGGACAAACACACTTGGTCTTTTATATTATAGGATATATATATATATATATATAAACATACATCATTCGACATGTATTTGTCTCAATGTTAAAGCCATTTGCCTGCCTTTCTACACCCGCAACTTTTTTGTGCAATTTTTTATTACATTTTTTGTTATCAAACAGTGTTAATATGAGTGTTACTATACTTTGTAATGTATTTTTGAAGTGTTTTGTGCAACATTTTTTTTCCAGTAAACAGTTAACCACAGCTCTGAGATCACACTAAGGATTGAAGCGTAAAGGGAGACTGCGCTAGGGTGTAAGTCGTGCAGAGATGGGTAGCAAAGGTTAAATATATATGAATATATACATATATATTTATGTGTTTATGTGTGTACACCGAGACGCGTTCACGTTAACCCATAAAAACTGCTTTGTGCAGTTTCTAAAAAACAAAAGATGCTCATATTTTTTATTTACAAAAAGGCACACTAGACTGTATTTTGGGGGCAATTGGGGGACATTTTAAAAATTTACCAGAGGTCTGACATCTGGTTAATTTTTTGAGCGTTAATTGCTACCGGAAGCTTGTGGTAGCAATTACCAGCCACTTGTAGTGGCTGTTTTTTTGTGCGCCCGTAAACAGGCGAATTTGCCAGTTTACAGGCGCATGATAAATTAGCGCTCCACAGGTAATACAGCCCTAAGTGTGTTAAAAAGTGTTAAAAAGTGTAGTGAATAGGGTTCTAGTAAAAATAAATTTTCAGTTTAATGATTAGTATCAATCCCTTATAGATACCACATATAAATACAATTTAGAAATACCAATTGCAATGTTTATCATGGTGGAAAACAGCTAATTTATAGTTACGGTAATATAGAGGTTAATGTTCTATCAGGGTATCAAAATATTCCAGTGCCAACAGAACTATAAAACACAGCTACCCAATACAGTGGCAAAAATAACAAGTTCCATCCTAAGTAATATGGTGTATAAAATTGTGTGCAAATTATACAAATAAAGCTTATTATAAGAAGTAGAGAATAGGGGATCATTAAGGGCTGATGCTGTATTCCAACCCCTTACAAAAAAACACTTAACATAACTACTTAACCTATAAATAAACACATGACACAGATAGCTGGGATTTAAAGACCATAACGATGGTCATATTTATTAACAAATATTAACTTGACTTCAACGGAAGTCATTCAAATATTTAACCTGTGGCGGCATTCGAGGCCTAGTAAAATAATACTATTAGCTCCATATGACAAGAGGTCGCAGCCAGATGTTGTGGAATTGCAAATGCCAAGGGTGGGCCGCAAATGTGGCCCCACCCCATTCCGTCTAATAGGCGCGGACGTCCTAAAGGATCTTCAGCCAGCAGACCCGCGGGGCGGGGCCCCCCAGGTCACGACCTGAGGACATCACCCCCGCCCATTAGCCCGACTGTCACCTCTGCAGACTCCGCCCTCAATTGTTGATGGCTACGACCTCCCGCCATTAGGAGATACATGGATGTTATGATGCGCTTCAGCCTCTAAGGCACTGGTATGGCAAAGCCCTGCAGCAAAGCTCATCCAGGAAGCAAATAAATTACGGCTAAGGTCTTACCAAGACTAGGTCAACTAACCTCATCTCTGCCTTTCGCATCTAAAGGACCAGCAACCCGTCCGGGAAGCCATCTGCCTGAATGACGCCATGAATGTTGCATTAACAACTACTTAGTAACCATTAACAATAGGGTTGGGAGGGAGGGAAACTTTCTCCTTGCAAAATCCCAGATGGAAGAGGCCAGATTGTTCCAGAGCTTCCCTTATATGAGGTAAGCCTAAGACCTCCCCTCACCTTGCAACATTGTTGCTACTACACTGCACTGAGATTTTCCACTAGCCTGTCAGCTCATCCCTTAACTCCATTACAGGAGACTCTGCTACCTTTGATTCCCCTAAGGGCTGATGCTGTATCTGGTAGTTCCAACCCCTTACAAAAAACCACTTAACATAACTACTTAACCTATAAATAAACACACGACACAGATAGCTGGGATTTAAAGACCATAACGATGGTCATATTTATTAACAAATATTAACTTGACTTCAACGGAAGTCATTCAAATATTTAACCTGTGGCGGCATTCAAGGCCTTGTAAAATAATACTATTAGCTCCATATGACAAGAGGTCGCAGCCAGATGTTGTGGAATTGCAAATGCCAAGGGTGGGCCGCAAATGTGGCCCCACCCCATTCCGTCTAATAGGCGCGGACGTCCTAAAGGATCTTCAGTCAGCAGACCCGCGGGGCGGGGCCCCCCAGGTCACGACCTGAGGACATCACCCCCGCCCATTAGCCCGACTGTCACCTCTGCAGACTCAGCCCTCAATTGTTGATGGCTACGACCTCCCGCCACAAGAGACAGGCACTCCCACATAAACCGGGCTCTTGCCGCCACCCGCTAAATATTACTAACCAGAGCCGTTTTGAGGTCCGCCAGGAAGATCGACAGCCCTTCATCGGACAGGTGCACCCCGTCCGGGCGATACAGCCCTTTCTTGTCCTCTGAGATCAGTTCATGGCGGACCACAAAACCCCCTACCTCTAGTATTGCTCTACCCAGCTCCCTGTTAACTTTTTTCCTAACCCTATAGGCTATCCTAGGTGTGGGAAAATATCTCCAACGCAGTCGGGGGATTATGTTGGACCAAGCCAGCCTAACCCCCAGGAACGTGGTACAGATCCACTTGACATCTGACCTCATCGCATTGATGAGGTCCAAAGCCGGTGCACTCCCTATGTCATTTCCCCCCATGTGAAGGAGGATGATGTGGGGCTGTCCCCATCTATGTCTAGCATTCTGGAGGAGGGCAGGCAAACCATCCCACTGTAAGCCTCTACGGCCCAACCACCGTATTGATGCCTTAGACGTCGGAAGCCCCAACTGCTGCCCCTCAGGAAGAGAATGGGCCCTCAGTGCCGTTCAGTGCACGTAAGAGTGCCCTATTATCCAGATGCGAGAAGGACCTGTAGCCACACCTGAAAAACGGATTACATAGTCAATCACCAGAAACAAAAGATAGACAACACAACCAGAACAACTGTAAAACGCATGTTTTCTTACTCATGCCCCGATTACCCCCTACGCCTCAGCTGGCGGGCGCACGTAAGACTTGTAACATTGGGACCTCCATCTACCCAACTTCTGTATGCGTTCTCCCTTCCATCCCAGCACCGCTGCGCTGGTAGCAGCCCCTATTCGGAAGGAATGGGGGGTGATTCTACAGTTCCCCAAACCTGCTGCAAGTGCTACGTTTCTGAGCACCGCTGAGAACTGGTACCGAGAGAGATTCGATCCGTCGGAATGCACTAAGAACTGGGCGGGGCCCCGCGGTCGCTGCGCCATGTAGGCCCTTGTATTCACAACCGGGCAGATGCCCGATGCTGAGGGTGTCAGAGTGATCCACACCCCTTTCCCCTCCTGGTCAGTCTTCGAGTGTGGGATAAACAATAACAAATTCTCGCCCGCAAGTTTGACATGAGCCAACTGCATACCCGCGTTAACCACATCCTTTGAGGTTGCGACCAGCTCGCCCGGCCTAAGGGCCGCAAAGAACGCCAAGGAGAATGCGCACTGAAACAGTTCTCTTTCACCGGGTTTGACGCAAATGCCCTCAATGGCGTCCATCAGCTTGGCTAGCCTACAGAATGTCACAGGTTCGCGCGCATCTTTCGCTCTACCCTCGAGCCTTCCCCAGCCCTTAATCACTTGCCTCACCAGAAAACCTTTAGTGATGTTGGGCCACTCTAACATATTGCAAAAGAAGGAGATTGCAGCTATTCTATTGGATATAGCGCCCTTCGAAGTCCCTTGCCCGTGTTTCTCTGCCAGCCACTCCAAGAACAGATCCCTCGAGACCCTTTCCGGCGCTGCGCCCTGTTCGTGACAGTAACTTACCCACTCGCCCCAGTGCTGTGAATAAGCTCTCCATGTATTCGGCGCCAGGGACGCCCTCACTAGGTGCCCTATGGACCTCCCTGCCCCGCCAACTGCCAAATAGAGTGGGGACAAGGTAAGCCAACTGCTGCTGCGTTAGGGGCCAGTCTGCAAAACTGCTCCCATTGAAACCTTGATAGTGCATCCGCCAGGGTGTTGTTGACCCCGGGAACGTGCCTCGCGGAAAACTGAATATTGTATTGCAAGCACCTCAGCACTAGCTGACGCAAGTACCTAACAACTACCGGTGACGACGCAGACAACCTATTTATGGCGAACACAACGCTAGCGTTGTCTGTCCAAAACACGATGTATCGATCCTTTAACGCCGGCCCCCAGAGCTCCATAGCCACAACTATGGGAAAGAGCTCCAGAAGTGTCAAGTTCCTTGTCAGACCGACTTGGACCCATGACAGGGGCCATGGCTCGGCGCTCCATTGCCCATCCAAATAGGCGCCATAACCCGCCGCTCCAGCTGCATCCGTCAGCAGGTGCACTGTCTGACTGGAAACCCTAGGAGCGCGCCAGAGCAGTGTTCCATTGAAGCCTTGCAGGAAGTGCTCCCATACCTTCAAGTCTTCCCGCATGTCTTCCGAAACCGACAATTTACGTGCACCATGCGGAGTGGAAAGCAAAGCTTCCATCCTCCTGTTGAACACGCGTCCCAGTGCATGAGTAAGCCTAGCACTGACTGCAGCTCCCTCAGGGGCATGCTCTTTGCTGCCCCGGCTTTGCGCACCGCCGAGAGCATTGCTTCCACCTTATCGGCTGGAAGACGACATAGACTTGCAGCAGTGTCAATTTCGATCCCCAAGTACGTGAGTCTTGTACAGGGGCCCTGTGTTTTTTCCTCAGCTAGTGGCAGTCCAAATTTCGACATTAGCCCTCGCATTACTGCGATCAGCCGATCACATTCGCGTGTGTTCGTGGCGCCAACCAGCAGGAAGTCGTCCAGGTAATGAGCGACTATTCCCCCGCCAGCCGCCGCCGGCGGCCTCACACGATAGCGAGCAACCCATGGATAAAATAATTCCCCTCAAATTTACACCCCATCAGTCTGAAAGATGCTGGGTGTATGGGGAGTAACCGAAAAGCAGACTCAATGTCCATTTTGGCTAGCAGCACGCCCGGACCCGCCGCCACTACCAAACCGAGCTTATCAGGGGGTCTATTGCGTCGTTAACGGAACCCCCTTTCGGATAGGACAAATGCTGAATCAGGCGGAACTTCCCTGGTTCCTTTTTGGGGGACCACCCCTAAAGGGGAAATAACCAGGTCAGGGATGGGAGGTTGTTCAAATGGACCAGCAAATCTTCCCAGAGCAATTTCTCAGTTTCGCCCTAACTTCGCCCGGCATTTCATAAGCCGACTTTAAATTCTTATGCGACGAGGACCCCATTACCAACCCCAATGTTGGTATCTTGAAACCTTCCCCAATCCCCGCCAGTAGGTTGGCAGCCGACACCCTGTCTGGGTAGGCCGCCAGCCAAGGTCTAATGGCGTCCAGCTTCAGGGGTGTTGGAGCTCTTTTGTCCAGCCCCTCCCGATTTTGCCCCACGGAAGGCTCCTCCGTCCCTCCGCTTCGGGCATTCAACACCTGGGTGTTGACCGCTGCAGTACATGCAGGCATGCCGAAAGGAACAAGAAGCACCTTTGTCGCATTGCTTCTCGTTGTACTTCCAACACTCCCTGCCCCGACGCTTGACGATGCTCGGTGGCCTCGGGGGCCCTGTCCGCAGCATCGATCCCCCTGCCCCCCCCTTTTCCGGTATGAGCAGGGACCACAAGTCCAAGTCTTTCACCCCGAAGTTCAAAACTGGATTCCCAACCATTTTCCTCCTAAACTCACTATCATAGGCACGCCACATGCCTTCCCCATACCTATTATAGATACATTCTATTATCTCTGCGTACTTGATCACGTCTACCGCGGCCTCCGGCCTCTGTTCGATGTAGCAGGAGGAGAATACCCTAAAGCACCGCCTCCACTCATCAAATGTATCTGGGCGCTGGATCTTCTTTGGTCCAGTCCCATCCTCGCTACGCTCTTTGTCGCGCTGCGCCTCTAGGGACAGCTCAAACATATTGACGTATTTGTGATCGCACATTTTCTGTATCTTTTGGGTTTGAGATGCGCATGCAGGCAGTGTATCTTGCAGGGATAAGAGTCCCCCTGCAAAGCAACCCTTCTGGCACTAACTTATATGTCCTGCGGCTGCGCAGCGCTCTCGCCTCCCTGCACACTGCCGGCGGAGGCGGACACGGAGCTCCGACCCGCCAGCAGCGCAGGTTGCTCCATGCTACCTAAGCCCTTAGCCTGATTTCGCTCAGCAACCAGCACCTTCAACATTTTGAACATGCGGCGCTGTCCCTTGCTATTTAGCCCTAATTTCTTCCCACCATCTGAGTCTGAATCAGTGCTATAGTCGGTGTCAAAGGTGCATGACAGATTAAATAAATTTCTGTCACCAACTGCCGATGTGGAAGGTGTAGATGTTCCGGGTGTTGCCTCCGCTGATCCTCCTGACGGCTGTACTGACAGTCCAGCTCCTGCTGGACCAGAGACCTCTGTCCTCTGCTGTGCAGCCAGCGTGTCCTGTGGAGGAGAAACAAACAAGAGGGGAGTATCCAGGCCAGCCATGCGGCCCTCCTGCCTACTACCCCCAACTGGGGTAGACGTACTAACCCCTGCCCCAGTCGAGACCCCTCTGGCCCTCTCATCACCCCTATCACCACTCCATTCATTCACTGACCCTGCAACAACGGGCGATGCACTTACCATGCGCTCCCTGCCTGAGTGTATGCTCTGAACGCCTACATTGGCCGGTCCGTGGCCTCCCTGAACCCCTGCAGCTGTTGGTTGCAGTGACTCGCCCTGCGCCCTATCTGCGAGCGCAATCCCCCCCCTTTGGGGTACATCAGTATTGCCGGAACCCCCCCTGCTATACCACTGGCGCCCCAGCAATGCACTTCTCGCTCTCCCATATGCCTGCCTGGTAACCTTAGATCCCATGAGCCTCCCCCTTTGCAAGCCGCGGCCTCTCTGCACTACGTTGGCCCTGTCTGTCATGCTAGGTGCTGCAGAGTGTAGCGCAGCGGAGCGGGCCTGCCCGGATACTCCCCCCTCACCTGTGGAGAGTACCCGGCTAGGCCTCTTTCTGGCCCCAGGAACGCGTCCATCCGCTCCATGTTCCGGCCGTGTGACTACCGCTGCACCGGAAGTGACGTCTCGCGTGTCACCTGACCGGCTGGAAATGGGAGCGCCAGACGCAAGGCCGCAACCGGAGCTTGCACTGGAAGTAGCAGGCTCCGACTGAGCCACCAATGATGGATGCGGTCCGGCGGGCGGGCGAGGACCCATAGGCCCCACACCGCCCACAGACTGAGCCACCACTGAGGCATCCGGTCCGGGCCCCAGGGACCCGGCCGGATGATAGGAAACGCTAGGCCCCTGAATAATGCCGCTAGGCCCCGGGCCCGCATGGGGTAAAGGAGGCTGATGATGAGGGGCGCTAGGCCCCGGTTCAGCCTGTCCCACTGCCGGAGGCATCACAGCGGCCGTCAGGGCCTTGAACATGCCCACAATGGCCGCCGCTGCCACAGGAGACAATCCGGAGGCCGTGAGGGCCCCCAGGCCTGCCTCCAAAGCTTGGTCTAAATTAGATGGGCCAGAGCTCACTGCACCCGCCTGTCCCGTAACCATAACAGTACCAGGGCCGGCGGGCGCAGGCTCAGGGGGTGGGGGGTTATTTATTATAGGATTGGGAGTTAACACAGACAATACTGGCCTTGTTTCTGCCGGAGTCGGTGGCACCACATCCTCATCCTCTTCCTCTATTACAGGTGTACTCCTCAAGGATCTCCCAGGGGACTCCCTTAAGCAAATGGGCACCGCAGCACTTCTCTTTGATCTAGACATTTTCACTTGAAGAATGGCAAAACTTTCTCCTTGCAAAATCGCAGGTGGAAGAGGCCAGATTGTTCCAGAACTTTCCTTATATGAGGTAAGCCTAAGACCTCCCCTCACCTTGCAACATTGTTGCTACTACACTGCACTGGGATTTTCCACTAGCCTGTCAGCTCATCCCTTAACTCCATTACAGGAGACTCTGCTACCTTTTATTCCCCTTAGCATATTAAAAAAGCATCTAAAAAATGGAAGACTTTAACCAGCCCAGCTTAAAAAAATAAAAACAAAATAACCAATCAAATTGATATTCTAATGACTTATGAATACTTGCCAGAGATGTCACATGTGGCTTGAGATGAAAACCTTAATATAAGAGATTATTTGGGCATTAACAGTGACATTTTCTAAAACTGTACATACAAAGAGTTACAATAACCAGTAATATAACTTTTTAATTATACTATGTAACCCACCCAAGGAAGCAGGATTTGTGATATGCAAGACTGGAATACAAATAGGGTCAGGACAGTTAAAATAACATCTTTCCAAAGTCACCACAGTTATCCACAAGCTGGACACCATGGGGCCCATTTATCAAGCTCCGAACGGAGCTTGTGGGCCTGTGTTTCTGGCGAGTCTTCAGGCTCGCCAGAAACAGCAGTTATGAAGCAGTGGTCTAAAGACCGCTGCTCCATAACCTGTCTGCCTGCTATGAGCAGGCGGACAGGAATCGCCGGAAATCAACCCGATCGTGTACAATTTGGTTGATTGACACCCCCCTGCTGGCGGCCCATTGGCCGCAATTCTGCAGGGGGCGGCGTTGCACCAGCAGCTCTTGTGAGCTGCTGGTGCAATGCTGAATACGGAGAGCGTATTGCTCTCCGCATTCAGCGATGTCTTGCGGACCTGATCCGCACTGTCGGATCAGGTCCGCAAGACATTTGATAAATAGGCCCCCATAACCTTAAATGAATATCATTAAACATGCATATTATTATATGTTTAAAAGAGAGGCAGTAGTTCTCAATGTTGTATCCATAGTAATGTTCAGCCTATACTGGAGAATAAAAAAAAAAGTGGGTTACAGGGTCCATGGTTCTCTGACTTTATCAGGAGTTGTAATTGGGCTTCAAGGTGCTGTAGCTGGGGATATATTATACATGGTCCTTCTCACTCACTATGCTTTGCTGAGTGTCACATTTTTAATAATGATGTGCTTGCTCTAATTTCCAGGAGGGAATCAGTGGCAAAGCTAAATCAGAGGTTAGTGTAAGCAGATGTGGTCAGTCATCTGCCAGCAGAGAGCTCCAACTCAGATGTGAGTCATCAATATATATATATATTTTTTTTAAATCATTAGATTTTTTATTGAGGTTGTTAGAAAACATGTCAGTAAGCAAACATTTTACAGATGTAAAGAAATAATGAAAAATATAATCGCCATTATTATGATGTAGCATCAGGGTACAGAAATATGTCATTTCCACATGCTGCATATGTTATTATAAAAAAAGACAATAAAAGAAATAGCAATATTTATGTTGAGTATAATAACTTGGAACCTCATTTTTAAACTTTGGTAATTCCTCTCATTATATCAAGGATCGCTCATGGACCCCTAAGGACTGAGAATACACTTAGAGGGAATTTTATGATATAAACGGTCACTTTTGGACCTTTCAACAGTAGCATCAAACATATGTGATATAACAAGTAGTATATTGATGCATTATAGTTGCTATAAAAAAGCATTTAATGATAAAGACGGTCACTCTTGGACCTTATGTTGCTCAGCATGATATTATAATGCTATAGTAATAATAAAAATAGTAATATATGTAATAATGAGTTGGAATGAAAACTACTGTGAGAGGGAACTTGCGTAAGAGACTTGATAAAGATAAGGAGTTGGGCCTTTTGATTAGTTTAAGATAACCAGATCTATAAACCACTTAATTTACTGTTTGTAAGAGGTTTAAGGACTCACAGAACAGGTAAACATAAGAAAATTCATGCGTTATCTGAGATATTGTAATAGTGTGAAACTTTAACAATAATATAATGTATATGCTGAGTATAGCTTATTCCCATAAATGAGCAGAGTAAGAAACAGGTTAAATAACCATATTGAATATGAAATTGAAACCTCTATAATGAGCAAGTTTATATGGTAGTAAACACTTAACTAGGGTGCCACATAGCTTAAAACTCATATTAAAAACAATGGACCACTTATATCTCAAGTCCATATTCACATGATACAGCAGCCTGACATGGAAATACTCAGGATGCTAGTTATATTGCAAAAAAGAAAAAGTATCAATGGTGTTCTGCTAAATTCTAGATGTGAACTGAAAGTAATGAGAATGTGATATCATGCTGTCTCGGCCGCAGACAGCATACTTATGATGTGAGCAGGGCCACTGGGATGTTAAAACTAGTATGGAGTCGATGTAGCAAGAGGTGTTTGTTGTGTGAGCGGTTGTTAACCATTTGTTAAAGTATATAGGCTCCATCATTGCTATAGATGGTAAGCTTAACACCTGTAACTAAGCATAAATCTTAACTGGAATATATTGGGTAGATTTATCTTTTAAATGTTGACTCCTATAAGGAGGTCACATAACTTTAGGGGATATTTATCAGATCCTAGTACATCATATAACATTTTTAAATATATAACCATCTTTATCTTAATAGGGACAAATTGAACATAAATCATAAAAACTTATCTGTTTGACTAAGAGCCAAGTACATTTGAATATTCTATGCAAACCAACATAGTTGAACTAAAATTGAGCGTGTCTCTGAATTCTATGACAGACTCTGTCTTCTGACTGTCAGGTCTTCATCTAGGGTTTAGTCTATCACAGATAAGGGATCAAGAAGAAGCTATGTATACCAAAACTAGAGTTCAAATAGGGGAAGTAAGATAATAGAACAATGAAGGCAATATATTTACTCGATCACTGTTCAGGGATCATGAAACATCTACCCCACTCCAGTTCTCATGAAGAACATGTAGGTCAGCATAGTGATTTGAAAAGGTTTGTAGCTGGAGTCCCATGTCGCTTGAGAGATATTTCTGTGAGTCGCAAACCACCCAGATCCACAGCCAGTAGCCTTTTGCTTGCTAAGGGTCTGTTTGCAGTAGAAGATCAACAGCGACCCTTATAGTGGTCCCCACTGAGGGTTCTTCACAGAGGCTTTATCCTTCACATCATAGAGACTCCTAATAGTGTTTATCACTAGTAACTAGGGAACATAAGATCTTGAAATCAACGGTGGCACCTCAAGGTCTGCTAGTGAGCCTGAAGTATGTTTAATTCTGAGGTCCTCTGCTGTCTTTAGATTTCTCCGTTCTGAAGCCTCACCGTGCTCGCTCTCTTCCTGTAGTGAACATTGAATGCTACTGGCATGTGGAGCTTCAGTTAGTGATGTAGTGGAGGTTTAAGCTAACTGCAGATCTCAGCATGTCAACGCAGGCCACCTGGTGACGATCTAGATGAACACTCAGTGTTTTCAAAAGAGAAGCCACAAACACAATGATAAAGAGATTAGTGACGTGAGCTAGGTATATGTTAGCATGGTGTAGTTCAGAAATTAAAGTGAACCTGCTCCACCCGGCTTACCGGAGGGGGCGAGATCCTTTAGAGAAGGCCACTATCGTAGATCTCAGTGGTCCAGAACAGGGCTAATAGGTCATCCATGCAGCAAATATTGATCTATCTGGTACACCAGAATGCGGAGTATTCAAATCTGTGTTGCACAATTGCAGATGCTGCTAAAATCCTGGGATAAGCAGCTAGTATCTCAGACATAGCTAAGAGCTTCTGTTTTTGCGGCCATTTTGGTCACTGCCTAGACACGCCCCCTGAGTCATCAATATTTTTTGCAACCGACAGAGTATAAATCTTCTGTGTAATGTGCATTATGTTGTTACTCCTACACTTGGTGGGTTCACTTCTCACATAGCTTGAGGAGTATGGCTGTCACCTACCATACAATTCTGCCACAATCATGTATGCAACATAGCAATACTGATTACACCAAAACAAGAACAAGTTTGGTCCAAGTAATAAGCCTTCATCATGAGTAGACTGTAGTAATTCCTCTTTCCACTATAGTTCCCAGAACGTCTTGCTGCCAAGGCATGTGTGGATGGCTAGAGATACTGGCTGCAATAAATATTTATTAGAAGAAATTCTCAACAGAGTTCTAAGAATGTGCAGTCATTCTGACACACCCTCCACCCTAATGTAACAGAGGTTAGGGTGAAATGTCATATAGATACAAAGAGTTTTGAAGCTTATTTTGGGCATATTGTAAGGATAAAAAAAAATGTAATTTAGGAAGCATAGTGGTTGTGGTTTATATAACAAGTTCTGGGTTCTGGGTTTAACTAACCTTAACCACTTGGCTTCAGTTATGTACAGATGTGTGTAGCTGTATTTGTGTATGCATGCATTCATATATAGTTACCAGATTTTTCCACTGGTCCACTAGTCCCAGGTTAGCAAGTAATGTCAGTGGATTTGTGAGAAATGTTATTTTTTCTGATATTTAACACTGGGTGAACTAGAACGTTTTTCTTTCTTGACAAGTAACTTTTCTTCCCTGACTGGTAGTCTGTACAAATTGGGTTTAGTTACAGCTGTTGGGCAAGTAATGATCAGCCCAATGTTTCTCTATGGCACTTCAACATTATGGATCCTATTCTTAGCCTTTCTTACTAGTCACTAACACTGCTTGCAATCTATACCTGTGAGGATGCTCTAACTGACTAGCCTCCCTAGAAAATCCGTACACTGCCTAGAAGTAGATTGCACTCACAGACTTGCTTGTGTGCATATCTTATAACCCAAGATGCATTACTAAAATAAACTGGGTGCACTTCCCTTACCTGGGCAGCACTCAGAATACACTAGCAGCACATCCCCTCACACAAACAGTTAACCTCTGGCAGTCTGGCAGAAAAATACACTTGAGCGAGCCAAACCTTCTCATCCAACATCAGTGCCTGACCTCATAAATGATCTTTTGGCTGAATGGGCACACTCCAAAACCTTGTAGAAAACCTTCTCAGAAGAGTTGAGGCTCTTATAGCCACAAAGGGGGATCAACTACATATAAATGCTCTGAAATGGGATGTCCAACAAGTTCATATATGTGTGATGGTCAGGTGTTTATATACTTTTGGTCATATAGGGCTAGATTACAAGTGGAATGCTAATTTATCGCACGCCTGCAAACGGGTCGGTTCACCGATTTGTAGGCACACAATAAATAAACAGTCATTACAAGTGCTTGCAGTAGCAATTAGAAAATGTTCTCTGGTTAATTTTCTAAAAGTGCCCCAAATGCCCCCAAAATAGAGGGTCTTTTATTTTTTATGAAAAAAGTAGCATTTTTCCCCCCATAAAAAAATACTACACTAAGCAGTTTCAAGGGGTTAAAAGTTGGTGGGTGTAGGGTGTTTGGAAAAAAAAAACACACTGAAAAGTGCCTTTACATTGGGGTCTCTGGGAACTGTGTGTTACCTGTAAATATATATGCATACACTTATATACATATATATTTATGTGTTAATATGTGTTTATACACATATAAACACATAATATATATGTATATACACATAGAGATATATAGTTAAAATTGCTGCCCATTGCTGCGCTACTTACCCCCTTCGATGCGCTTCAGGGACGTGCAGTCATAGGAGGCAGGGGAGGCAGGGCCAAAGTTTTTTTTACATTTAATCAGGTAAATAATAATAATAAAAAATTAACTCCCCCCCATGTTACGCTATGGAGTAGCATTGTACATTTCTACTTCTCCGTTGCACAACATGGGTGCATTTTTCATAGTCAACAGCAGAGCATTAGAGCGCCACTCACTGGCTGACACTGGCTGAGGAAACATCATCGAAGAAAAAATGGTCCAATAGGAGGCATCCCTCATAATGCCTCTTAGTGAGGGAGCCAATCAGAGACAGACATGCACAAGGGAGCAGCATAACGCGCTACCGGTGGCCGCAGGAAGGAGAGACTGCTTCCTTCTGTGACGGACCTGTCATCAGATCTTGAGCCATCAACTTGCTGTAGACTACGCGTCGTCAGTCATCAGCTGCTGCCCTACTATACCAGACCAGTAAGCCAGGTTAGTAACTGAGAGACCCCCTGGCCAGGATTACAACTTTAAAAGAGCGACAGTGCATCTATGCAGCAGGGATTAACTTAGTGAATGTCAATAATGTTATTATTATTATTTGTGCACATTATTTTTATTATAATATACCTTGATCATGACATCAAGGTATATTATAATAAAAATAACGTGCACAAATAATAGTTAATTCATGATTTATGACGGTTTGGTTAGGTAGATTTATTTTTTTATTTGTGCACATTACTTTTATTGTAATATACCTGAGACAGTGAGACTAGTCCAGGTGATATCAAGGTATATTATAATAAAAATAATGTGCACAAATAATATTCATTGGTTAATTTTGGGTTAACAGTAGCACTGTAATAGTGCTCTGCTCTCCCTTTACAGAACTTAGCATGCCACGTGCTTTCCAACTGTCCCGGCAAAAATAAGTATCAGGACTATTTTTTTTTTATCTCCCTGTTCTGTTACCGTGCAGCACTGCCGTTCAGCGTGTGTCTGACCACTAACTGTCACATAAGTTAATTACTTTTGCACCGACCTGTGGTGCTAGCCAGAAATGAAAAGTCCATTAATAGGAAAGTTAGTTAAGGTTACCAAAAATTCCAAATTGTCATAATTAAATTTCTTCCATGCTTCATTCAAGTTTTAAAACTAGATCATTTCATTACTGTGTTTAAAATCATTGTGCTGTTTCTTGCAGTGAGAGCTACATCATTTGCTCCTATTTTTGCTCAGATTATTATAGAAATTGCTTGTCAGCTCACACGGTTTTCTCTCACAAACAGCCAAAGGCAGCTTTTTGTATTGAGGGGTGTGAATGTGAAGAGTGGTCTTTCTTTCAATATAGTGATAACATAAAAAAAACTGCTGGGAATGATAAAAAGTGGATTGGAATAATTAAGTCATCACATCACCTTGGAATAGTTCAACTTCCATTTTTACTGCACAGTTAATAACTGGTTATATTAATTATTCCAATCCCTTTTTAATCATTCCCGGCAGGGTTTTTTTCTGTGATACTTAGTTCTCAGAGACTCAGGCCTAGATTTGGAGTTTGGCGGTAGATGGGCTGTTAACGTTCCGCGGGCTTTTTTCTGGGCACACCATAAAATTAACTCTGGTATCGAGAGTTCAAAAAAATGCTGCGTTAGGCTCCAAAAAAGGAGCGTAGAGCATTTTTACCGCAAATGCAACTCTCGATACCAGAGTTGCTTACGGACGCGGCCAGCCTCAAAAACGTGCTCGTGCACGATTCTCCCATAGGAAACAATGGGGCTGTTTGAGCTGAAAAAAAACCTAACACCTGCAAAAAAGCAGCGTTCAGCTCCTAACGCAGCCCCATTGTTTCCTATGGGAAATACTTCCTACGTCTGCACCTAACACTCTAACATGTACCCCGAGTCTAAACACCCCTACCCTTACACTTATTAACCCCTAATCTGCCGCCCCCACTATCGCTGACCCCTGCATTATATTATTAACCCCTAATCTTCCGCTCCGTAAACCGCCGCAACTTACATTATCCCTATGTACCCCTAATCTGCTGCCCCTAACACCGCCGACCCCTATATTATATTTATTAACCCCTAACCTGCCCCCCACAACGTCGCCGCCAGCTACTTACAATAATTAACCCCTAATCTGCCGAGCGGACCTGAGCGCTACTATAATAAAGTTATTAACCCCTAACCCGCCTCACTAACCCTATCATAAATAGTATTAACCCCTAATCTGCCCTCCCTAACATCGCCGACACCTAACTTCAATTATTAACCCCTAATCTGACGACCGGAGCTCATCGCTACTATAATAAATGGATTAACCCCTAAAGCTAAGTCTAACCCTAACACTAACACCCCCCTAACTTAAATATAATTTAAATCTAACGAAATTAATTAACTCTTATTAAATAAATTATTCCTATTTAAAGCTAAATACTTACCTGTAAAATAAATCCTAATATAGCTACAATATAAATTATAATTACATTGTAGCTATTTTAGGATTAATATTTATTTTACAGGCAACTTGGTAATTAGTTTAACCAGGTACAATAGCTATTAAATAGTTAAGAACTATTTAATAGTTACCTAGTTAAAATAATAACAAAATTACCTGTAAAATAAATCCTAACCTAAGTTATAATTAAACCTAACACTACCCTATCAATAAATTAATTAAATAAAATACCTACAATTACCTACAATTAACCTAACACTACACTATCAATAAATAAATTAAATACAATTGCTACAAATAACTACAATTACATAAACTAGCTAAAGTACCAAAAATAAAAAAGAACTAAGTTACAAAAAATAAAAAAATATTTACAAACATAAGAAAAATATTACAACAATTTAAAACTAATTACACCTACTCTAAGCCCCCTAATAAAATAACAAAGACCCCCAAAATAAAAAATTCCCTACCCTATTCTAAATTAATAGAGTTAAAAGCTCTTTTACCTTACCAGCCCTGAACAGGGCCCTTTGCGGGGCATGCCCCAAGAAAATCAGCTCTTTTGCCTGTAAAAAAAAACATACAATACCCCCCCCCCAACATTACAACCCACCACCCACATACCCCTAATCTAACCCAAACCCCCCTTAAATAAACCTAACACTAAGCCCCTGAAGATCTTCCTATCTTGTCTTCACCATCCAGGTATCACCGATCCGTCCTGGCATCCGGTGCTGAAGAGGTCCAGAAGAGGCTCCAAAGTCTTCCTCCTATCCGGCAAGAAGAGGACATCCGGACCGGCAAACATCTTCTCCAAGCGGCATCTTCGATCATCTTCCATCCGGTGCGGAGCGGGTCCATCTTGAATCAGCCGACGCGGATCCATCCTCTTCTTCCGGCGTCTCCCGACGAATGACGGTTCCTTTAAGGGACGTCATCCAAGATGGCGTCCCTCGAATTCCGATTGGCTGATAGGATTCTATCAGCCAATCGGAATTAAGGTAGGAATATTCTGATTGGCTGATGGAATCAGCCAATCAGAATCAAGTTCAATCCGATTGGCTGATCCAATCAGCCAATCAGATTGAGCTCGCATTCTATTGGCTGATCGGAACAGATTAGGGGTACATAAGTATAACGTAGGTGGCGGTCGGCAGATTAGGGGTTAAAAAATTTTAATCGAGTGGCGGCGATGTGGGGGGACCTCGGTTTAGGGGTACATAGGTAGTTTATGGGTGTTAGTGTACTTTAGAGTACAGTAGTTAAGAGCTTTATGAACCGGCGTTAGCCCAGAAAGCTCTTAACTCCTGCTTTTTTCCGGCGGCTGGAGTTTTGTCGTTAGAGCTCTAACGCTCACTTCAGAAACGACTCTAAATACCGGAGTTAGAAAGATCCCATTGAAAAGATAGGATACGCAATTGACGTAAGGGGATCTGCGGTATGGAAAAGTCGCGGCTGAAAAGTGAGCGTTAGACCCTATTTTGAGTGACTCCAAATACCGGCGGTAGCCTAAAACCAGCGTTAGGAACCTCTAACGCTGGTTTTCACGGCTAACGCCAAACTCTAAATCTAGCCGATAGTGATCTCCCAGCTTCACGTATTTGTGACAAAGTATTTAACTTGTCTATTTCTCACACTGTTTTTTTCATTTGCTATCCACTGTAATTCAGTGCACTCATTCATCACTGATAACTACTACAGATAAGAGAAATGTGATTTAAGTTGATGGGGTGCATTGTCTCATCAATATGTGTCATTAACTCATAATCTGACCCTAAGGCCTATATTTAGAGTTTTGCGGCCAAAGGGGTGCGTTAGCTACGCATGCTTTTTTCTGGCCGCACCTTTTAAATACCGGTGGTATTGAGAGTTCACAGAATGGCTGCGTTAGGCTCCAAAAAAGGAGCATAGAGCATATTTAACGCAACTTCAACTCTCGATACCAGCGGTGCTTACGGACGCGGCCAGCTTCAAAAACGTGCTCGTGCACGATTCCCCCATAGAAAACAATGGGGCTGTTTGAGCTGAAAAAAAACCTAACACCTGCAAAAAAGCCGTGTTCAGCTCCTAACGCAGCCCCATTGTTTGCTATGGGAAAACACTTCCTACGTCTGCACCTAACACCCTAACATGTACCCCGAGTCTAAACACCCCTAACCTTACACTTATTAACCCCTAATCTGCCGCCCCCGCTATCGCTGACACCTGCATATTTTTTTTAACCCCTAATCTGCCGCTCTGTAAACCGCCGCTACTTACATTATCCCTATGTACCCCTAATCTGCTGCCCTAACATCGCCGACCCCTATATTATATTTTTTAACCCCTAATCTGCCTCCCCCAACGTCGCCTCCACCTGCCTACACTTATTAACCCCTAATCTGCCGAGCGGACCGCACCTCTACTATAATAAAGTTATTAACCCCTAATCCGCCTCACTCCCGCCTCAATAACCCTATAATAAATAGTATTAACCCCTAATCTGCCCTCCCTAACATCGCCGACACCTAACTTCAAACATTAACCCCTAATCTGCCGACTGGAGCTCACCGCTATTCTAATAAATGTATTAACCCCTAAAGCTAAGTCTAACCCTAACACTAACACCCCCCTAAATTAAATATAATTTTAATCTAACGAAATAAATTAACTCTTATTAAATAAAGTATTCCTATTTAAAGCTAAATACTTACCTGTAAAATAAATCCTAATATAGCTACAATATAAATTATAATTATATTATAGCTATTTTAGGATTTATATTTATTTTACAGGTAACTTTGTATTTATTTTAACCAGGTACAATAGCTATTAAATAGTTAAGAACTATTTAATAGCTAAAATAGTTAAAATAATTACAAATTTACCTGTAAAATAAATCGTAACCTAAGTTACAATTAAACCTAACACTACACTATCAATAAATAAATTAAATAAAATACCTACAATTACCTACAATTAAACCTAACACTACACTATCAATAAATTAATTAAATACAATATCTACAAATAAATACAATGAAATAAACTAACTAAAGTAC
The DNA here is from genome assembly GCF_027579735.1 of Bombina bombina. Classification (NCBI taxonomy): domain Eukaryota; kingdom Metazoa; phylum Chordata; class Amphibia; order Anura; family Bombinatoridae; genus Bombina; species Bombina bombina. The sequence goes on along the minus strand of NC_069502.1, from coordinate 343,779,657 downwards.
AAAAAATAAAAAAGAACTAAGTTACAAAAAATAAAAAAATATTTACAAACATCAGAAAAAAATTACATTAATTTTAAACTAATTACACCTACTCTAAGCCCCCTAATAAAATAACAAAGACCCCCAAAATAAAAAAAATGCCCTACCCTATTCTAAATTACAAAAGTTCAAAGTTCTTTTACCTTACCAGCCCTGAACAGGGCCCTTTGCGGGGCATGCCCCAAAGAATTCAGCTCTTTTGCCTGTAAAAAAAACACATACAATACCCCCCCCCCCCAACATTACAACCCACCACCCACATACCCCTAATCTAACCCAAACCCCCCTTAAATAAACCTAACACTAAGCCCCTGAAGATCTTCCTACCTTATCTTCACCATACCAGGATCACCGATCGATCCAGAAGAGCTCCTCCGATGTCTTGATCCAAGCCCAAGCGGGGGGCTGAAGATGTCCATGATCCGGCTGAAGTCTTCATCCAAGCGGGAGCTGAAGAGGTCCATGATCCGGCTGAAGTCTTCATCCAAGCGGGAGCTGAAGAGGTCCATGATCCGGCTGAAGTCTTCTATCAACGGCATCTTCAATCTTCTTTCTTCCGGATCCATGTTCATCCCGCCGATGCGGAACATCCATCTTCACCGACGACTTCCCGACGAATGAAGGTTCCTTTAAGGGACGTCATCCAAGATGGCGTCCCTCGAATTCTGATTGTGTTATAACCCTGAAGAAAAAGTGTGAGTGTACTTGTTTTTGTGAGGATTTCCTGAAAGCAGTTCTGTAGAATTTATGCAGCTTACTTGAATAGGTTAACTTAAGCAAAGTGATAGATGTTACAGATAGCTTAATTACAATATGCAATTGGCAATATTAAACTATCTGTCTTAATGTTTGCCTATAAACTATTTCTCCAGAGTCACTGCAGACTTGGAGGTTATAGCTTTAAGCAGAAGGTAACCATACAAATACAATCAGGTATAAATGAGAAAGAGATTTCAGTAACAATTCACAGGTTACTAAGCATGAAGCTAAATTGACTTAGCATAAGATAATAAGTTATACAACCTGCCTTAGACCTTAGTCAGTTAGAGTCCAGTGCTGCTACAGGTCTCCCAGGAACAGAAGAGTTCAGCGTGTGTGAGAATGCTGAACTGCAGGTAACAAGCTTGAGAGTGAGAGGTGAGAGCTGTGGCTGTAGCTGATGATGTCAGTCCTGCACACAGGTGGTTCTGTGTGAGAGGGAGAGAGCTGCAGCACAGGAAGTGGTTGCTCTGTGTAGCAGAAGAATGATTCCCCTATGTCAGATAGCAGATTGGCTGAGAAGCTTTCTCATGCATGGATGTGAAAACATTAATCCAGCAATGAGGTAAGAGAAGTGGGAGGTTATATAGGGAGTAAGGACAATTGCTTACAGAGACAGCATAAGCTACACTGTAGAATCTGACAGATTGGCTGATAGGATTCTATCAGCCAATCGGAATTAAGGTAGGAAAATTCTGATTGGCTGATGGAATCAGCCAATCAGAATCAAGTTCAATCTGATTGGCTGATTCAATCAGCCAATCAGATTGAGCTCGCATTCTATTGGCTGTTCCGATCAGCCAATAGAATGCGAGCTGAATCTGATTGGCTGATCGGATCAGCCAATCGGATTGAACTCGATTCTGATTGGCTGATTCCATCAGCCAATCAGAATTTTCCTACCTTAATTCCGATTGGCTGATAGAATCCTATCAGCCAATCGGAATTCGAGGGACGCCATCTTGGATGACGTCCCTTAAAGGAACCTTCATTCGTCGGGAAGTCGTCGGTGAAGATGGATGTTCCGCGTCGGCGGGATGAACATGGATCCGGAAGAAAGAGGATTGAAGATGCCATTGATAGACGACTTCAGCCGGATCATGGACCTCTTCAGCTCCCGCTTGGATGAAGACTTCAGCCGGATCATGGACCTCTTCAGCTCCCGCTTGGATGAAGACTTCAGCCGGATCATGGACATCTTCAGCCCCCCGCTTGGGCTTGGATCAAGACATCGGAGGAGCTCTTCTGGATCGATCGGTGAACCTGGTATGGTGAAGATAAGGTAGGAAAATCTTCAGGGGCTTAGTGTTAGGTTTATTTAAGGGGGGTTTGGGTTAGATTAGGGGTATGTGGGTGGTGGGTTGTAATGTTGGGGGGGGTATTGTATGTGTTTTTTTTACAGGCAAAAGAGCTGAATTCTTTGGGGCATGCCCCGCAAAGGGCCCTGTTCAGGGCTGGTAAGGTAAAAGAACTTTGAACTTTTGTAATTTAGAATAGGGTAGGGCATTTTTTTATTTTGGGGGTCTTTGTTATTTTATTAGGAGGCTTAGAGTAGGTGTAATTAGTTTAAAATTGTTGTAATATTTTTCTGATGTTTGTAAATATTTTTTTATTTTTTGTAACTTAGTTCTTTTTTATTTTTTGTACTTTAGTTAGTTTATTTCATTGTATTTATTTGTAGATATTGTATTTAATTAATTTATTGATAGTGTAGTGTTAGGTTTAATTGTAGGTAATTGTAGGTATTTAATTTAATTTATTTATTGATAGTGTAGTGTTAGGTTTAATTGTAACTTAGGTTAGGATTTATTTTACAGGTAAATTTGTAATTATTTTAACTATTTTAGCTATTAAATAGTTCTTAACTATTTAATAGCTATTGTACCTGGTTAAAATAAATACAAAGTTACCTGTAAAATAAATATAAATCCTAAAATAGCTATAATATAATTATAATTTATATTGTAGCTATATTAAGATTTATTTTACAGGTAAGTATTTAGCTTTAAATAGGAATAATTTATTTAATAAGAGTTAATTTATTTCGTTAGATTTAAATTATATTTAATTTAGGGGGGTGTTAGGGTTAGGGTTAGACTTAGCTTTAGGGGTTAATCCATTTATTACAGTAGCAGTGAGGTCCGGTCGGCAGATTAGGGGTTAATAATTGAAGTTAGGTGTCGGCGATGTTAGGGAGGGCAGATTAGGGGTTAATACTATTTATTATAGGATTATTGAGGCGGGGGTGAGGCGGATTAGGGGTTAATAACTTTATTATAGTAGCGGTGCGGTCCGCTCGGCAGATTAGGGGTTAATAAGTGTAGGCAGGTGGAGGCGACGTTGAGGGGGGCAGATTAGGGGTTAATAAATATAATATAGGGGTCGGTGGTGTTAGGGGCAGCAGATTAGGGGTACATAGGGATAATGTAGGTAGCGGCGGTTTACGGAGCGGCAGATTAGGGGTTAATTATTGTAGGTAGCTGGCGGCGACGTTGTGGGGGGCAGGTTAGGGGTTAATAAATATAATATAGGGGTCGGCGGTGTTAGGGGCAGCAGATTAGGGGTACATAAGTATAACGTAGGTGGCGGTCGGCAGATTAGGGGTTAAAAAAATTTAATTGAGTGGCGGTGATGTGGGGGGACCTCGGTTTAGGGGTGCATAGGTAGTTTATGGGTGTTAGTGTACTTTAGAGCACAGTAGTTAAGAGCTTTATAAACCGGCATTAGCCCAGAAAGCTCTTAACTACTGACTTTTTTCTGCGGCTGGAGTTTTGTCGTTAGAATTCTAACGCTCACTTCAGACACGACTCTAAATACCGGAGTTAGAAAGATCCCATTGAAAAGATAGGATACGCAATTGACGTAAGGGGATCTGCGGTATGGAAAAGTCGCTGCTGAAAGTGAGCGTTAGACCCTTTAATGACTGACTCCAAATACCAGAGGGCGGTAAAAACCAGCGTTAGGAGCCTCTAACGCTGGTTTTGACGGCTACCGCCAAACTCTAAATCTAGGCCATAGTGTTGTATATTAAGTATATATGTGATGCTTTAGAGCTAATACTACAGGCTTTAATATTAACGATAAGAAACAGAAAAAGCATCACAGAGTCAATAGCAAAAGAGATTTTCCACTTGAAGTTGTCCATCTTTCTTAAAGAGGCACTTTTAGGGATTTAGGAATGAAATTAGGTATAATCATTAAAAAGAGGGACTGTCCCTCAAACATGCAAACTCACATAATTCAATACACAAGCGTGTTAGGGGAAAAAATATTTAAAGGAGAACTCATTTGTTCAAAGAAAATAATGACTGCATATATTTTCTAAGCTCAGAAGCTTTAGATGCGTACCAAATTATCTTTTTATAATATTCTTGTTGACCTGTTATCACAATGTCACATCGCTTTCACTTCAGCTTCCATTAATATTAGAGTATGCTGTAACTTTGAGTTGTAAATGTCATTTTTCATATTGCGTCTAAAAGATTTAGTGTATTGATAAAAATGTGTCTATTTTGAGTGCAAAACTAGGAGCAAAATAGTTGTAATGGTGGACTTCACTTAAAATTCAAATTGCAAATCAAAGCTTTGTAATATATAATGCCTTAGTTTTAAATTAATATACAAGATTCAAGATGGTTTAATTTTAAAAATATGTTTTATGTTAAAAGCTCATTTACAACTTTTGAATAAATACACAGATTTAGCAAATTACATTCTCCCGGTAAGTGAATCTTCGGGGGTTAGTGTTAGGATTTTTAAGGGTGTATTGGGTGGGTTTTATTTTTAGGTTAGGACTTTGGGCAGCAATAGAACTGAATGCCCTTTTAAGGGCAATGCCCATCCAAATGCTTTTTTCAGGGCAATGGGTAGCTTAGGTTTTTTTAGTTAGGGTTTTATTTGGGGGTTTGGTTGTGTGGGTGGTGGGTTTTACTGTTGGGGGGATTGTTTCTTTCTTTTTTTTTACAGGTAAAAGAGCTGATTTCTTTGGGGCAATGCCCCGCAAAAGGCTCTTTTAAGGGCTATTGATAGTTTAGTTTAGGCTAGGGTTTATTTTTATTTGGGGGGGGGGGGGCTTTTTTATTTTTATAGGGCTCTTAGATTAGGTGTAATTAGTTTAAATATCTTGTAATTTGTTTTTTATTTTCTGTAATTTAGTGTTTGTTTTTTGTAATTTAGCTAATTGTATTTAATTGTATTTAATTTAGGTAAGTTATTGAATTGTAGTGTAGTGTTAGGTGTTAGTGTAACTTAGGTTAGGCTTTATTTTACAGATTAATTTGTATTTATTTTAACTAGGTAGTTATTAAATATAAATAACTATTTACTAAACTATTTAGTAACTATTCTACCTAGTTAAAATAAATAAAAACTTGCCTGTAAAATAAAAATAAACCCTAAACTAGCTATCATGTAACTATTAGTTATATTGTAGCTACCTTAGGGTTTATTTTATAGGTAAGTATTTAGTTTCAAATAGGAATAATTTAGTTAATGATAGGCATTTTATTTAGATTTATTAAAATTATATTTAAGTTAGGGGGTGTTAGGGTTAGATTTAGGTTTAGGGGGTTAATAAATTTAGAATAGTGGCGGCGACATTGGGGGCAGCAGATTAGGGGTTAATAAGTGTAGGTAGGTTGCGGCGACATTGGGGGCAGCAGATTAGGGGTTAATAAATATAATGTAGGTGTCGGCGATGTCGGGGGCGGCAGATTAGGGGTTAATAAGTGTAAGATTAGGGGTGTTTAGACTCGGCTTTCATGTTAGGGTGTTAGGTGTAAACATAAATTTAGTTTCCCCATAGTGATCAATGGGGCTTGCTTTACTGAGCTTTACGCTGCTTTTTTGCAGGTGTTAGACTTTTTCTCAGCCGGCTCTCTCCATTGATGTTTATGGGGAAATCGTGCACAAGCATGTACAACCAGCTCACCGCTGACTTTTTTGCTGACAATTTTGCTCTACGCTAACTTCTTGCCTTTAAACGCTGGGTTTGTAAAAACCTGTAATACCAGCGCTGTAGGTAAGTGAGCAGTGAGAAAAAACTGCACGTTAGCACCGCACCCCTCATAACGCAAGACTCGTAAGCTAGCCGTCTGAAAATTAGATATAAATTGGATCAGTAAAAAATTAGATTTTGATAACGTTACTTACCCATACATTGGTAAACATACATAGTCACTATTTTTTATACCAAATCAAATTAACTTTTATTGCAGAAGTTACAACTTATATTGATCTGCAGTTTCACTTTTGGTAGCTATGGAATGCATAGTTCTGCTATAGCCTTTCCAAAGCTGATTGACTAGGGTGGCAATATGGTCACCCTATGATTGACAGATGCAGTGAAATACACACAAGATGAATGTGAAGAATAAAAATCAGTCTAGTTGTATATTTGACACCTAAAATGGATATATTTATAACAAAGCACCTAATGCATTTTTTACACTGACAAGAACCACTTTTATTAAAATAGGGAATTTTGAGAATTAGGAGCTAATTCAAGGATAAACATTGCATTTTTGTGTGTATGCCTAGTATAATTGCAATCTCTCTTAAAAATACTTTGCATAAAGAGTTTGTTTGTTTACACATTTTGCCTGTGCTTTTTATGAGCCAAGAGTCTGTTTCTCTAACAAAACTTCCCCCAAACAAATTTTAGGACCAAATGAAAAAACTTCATCAGATCTGAAGTGTTTTTTCACGCCGACCCTCACAGGGGCTGCCCTGGTGGAGTTATTGTAAAAAAGGGACAGTCCCTGTGAGTGGCAAGATGTCTCCTATTGAAAGTAATGGAGCTCGCTGAAAAGGGACACTTCACTCCGTAGACCGACGTTAGAAAGGAGCCAGGGGCACACTTTAAAAATGAAATCCTGCAGCCAATATAAACCCCATTACACTGCTTTCTGCATATAGCATCTTACACTCACCTATATTACTGTATGCTTGTATTTTTCTATTAGGGTTTGTATGGGATGTGAGACTGTTCATGTTTCCATACAAAAATAATGAACCAATAGTTAATGTAATAGCAGTTGATATCACAGCTCTGTGCACTCGCGTTGGGGCATAAATATACCTTTTCGGGCACACGTTAAATAATACTGATATTACAAGTTGACAGTAAATGTGACCGCAACCTCAGACTTCTGGTAAAATTAAAAAAAAAAGAGTCACAAAACACATGAAAAATACATTGTACAGTACAGTCACACTCATATTAACACTATCTGATATAAATTTGTAATAAAAAATATTGCACAAAAAAGTTATATAGGTGGAAAGTTATGAGGTGTCAGGTGTGAGGTGTCCAAAAGTACTTTTGCATAGGGATCCATTGAAACACATTTAATTATATTTGTATGTCTATAAATATATATCTATATTAATGTATACATTTATATTTATGTATTTACATGTGTATATATGTATTTCAAAACATATATAAACAGATATGTATACATTAATATACATGTATATTAATGTTATGTTGCGATCGGGGTTGCGCAAGCTGAGGTTGTTAGTTTGTCGTCATGCAAATGAGCCTTCATTACATTCTAGGGGGAATGCGATTATACGATCGCAATTATGTGAAGCGCCCATTTGAATGCAAGGATGCGTCTGCAAAGTCACGCTATGTTTACTTTCAACCTGTAATACGTGCGCTCATTAATGTGCATGGTAAAAACAAATCTAGCACGAATATAACACTTACGAAAGCCAAAATTTGTGCTCCAACTGTAATATTGACTTCAATATTTCACATTATTGTGAGAAAAGTTGTTAAGTTAACTAAAACATTGCTATGACATATGATTGACATAATGTTAGACACACCTACTATTAACTGTTTAATTAATAGAATTGCAGGGGGACATAATAGAGTGCAGAAGAGACTAGACTAGATTGGAGTAATGCAATGGAGTGATGAATGGTGTGATCGAGGAGTTCTAGATTAGATTGAAGCAGACAAGGTTGCTGACTAGAAGGCATCTGAGGGAGAATATACCTGTGACATCTGCAATGTTCTGAAGCTAAGTAGAGCATTATAGTTTAATAACAGTCTTGCTTGATAAGCCGATTACTGATTAATATGATTGTGATACGCGCACAGTAAACCATATTATTATTATACTGCATTCTTGTGTCAGCCTACATTTTTATCAGTACTAGTGAGACCTGTTAGTGAGACAATTTAGGGTTATAAGTATTTTGAGTGGTTTTCGAGATCTGTAAGATTACGCTGGGATTAGAGAGACAATTTCATATACGCCCATGGAACAACCATTAACCATTTTCAGCCCATTTTACGAAAAAAAACAACAATTACGCTTTGCATTTTGTACTTATAATAACAAATTTCCAAGTGAATTTTGCACATCCAGGGTACTTAAATTACAATTTACACTGTGCATATTTAATCCAATTTATTCCTGTGTAATTTACATATAAATGTTACGTTTTTTACAAAATACAATTTTTGGTCAAGATTTTTTTTTTAAGGCACCTAAACAATACAATTTATTTTCTCTGCATTTTAGTGTGAATGGTTCAATTATTAATTTTGTAGGTTTTTTAAAATGCAAATTTAATTGTGCACTTTTGTAATCTATGCATCTCCTCCCTATACAAAAATGCAGTATACGCCCCATAGTGCAACACCCTATTTTCAGGGTAAAAAGTGGTTTAGATCATTCCACCAGGGAAACAGAAGTACTGGCGAGCATTCTTTAATAATCTTGCCAGCCCAGAGACCTTTAGATCATTGGGTCTTAAGAAAAAGATTCACATTACAGAAGGTCAGATCATTTTGGATACCAGTTTTGAAGATACATTTTGAAGAGCAGAACATTAGGATACCATTAATGAAAATCAGTCAGAGAGACTATAAGGAGACTGAATTCTTAAAATTTGTATTTTTTTTATTTGTAACATTCTGTCTTATCTTATTGTAGTTTCTTCTGCTGGTATGTGATGGTCCTTTTGTAAATAGTTTAAACAGGATTAAGCTCTAGCTCTTAGTGACTGAGTAGGTGTTGTCATGGTAGTGCTACTAGCTGGTGTAAATGTTAAAGGGACACTGAACCCAATTTTTTTCTTTCGTGGTTCAGAGAGAGCATGCAATTTTAAGCAACTTTCTAATTTACTCTTATTATCAATTTTTCTTAGTTCTCATGCTATCTTTATTTGAAAAAGAAGGCATCTAAGCTTTTTTTTGGTTTAGTACTCTAGACAGCACTTTTTTATTGGTGGAAACTTACATTCTTGCATTTCAAATAAAGATACCAATAGAATTAAGAAAATTTGATAATAGGAGTAAATTAGAAAGCTCTATCTGAATCACGAAAGAATCACGAAAGAAAAATTTTGGGTTCAGTGTCCCTTTAATAAAACTACTGAGACTTTTTGCCTCACTTGTAACATGTTTGCATAAAAAATAAAATAACTTGCCATTGCAAAATGAGAGTCAAATTTTTTTATTGCCATTTTGTTTCTAAGACAAGATTGGAAAGTAGCGCTCTGTGTTTTATTCTAAAAGTTTCGGCAGTAATATTGGTGAGTATTTTGTATACGTTAGAGAAGTTAATGCTTGTGCACTCTCTGTGGTTTATTGACATTAGAATGACGATTTCTGTTCAGTCCAGAAACTATGTGCATCGCTGACAGCTTGCTAAACAAGAAGTATGAAGCTGAGGGCAGGACTGAGGAATGTAAAGGAAACGTAAAATACTGTATGACACTATTTAAACTCAAAATGTAATTCGTTTTAAACCCATATAAAATACTTAATTAATGAAAATGTAACAACTTTGTCTATGCGTCATTATTTATTTTGTTTTCCTATTGTCTGAAAATGCAATATTGTGCTTGTTCTACATTTGCTAAAGATTCTGGAGTTTAGATCTTAAAGGGACATTAAAGACAAATTGTAAGCTGCAAGATAGTGAACTTTCATATCTGAGAAGAATTTTGCAATTAATAATGCAGCTTTATTTTGTAAAATGAGCATGTTGCTTTAGGTTTATTTTATTTCCCCCGATTTCCCTGTCCCCCAGAACATAAGAACTTTTGTTAACCAATCACAAACTAATATGCAGATATAGCACAAAACTCTGTCTGCACATGTTCAGTTAAAGAAAGAAATTGGTGTAGCCTACCCTCTTGTCTTAAGGGGGTGTGTCAGCAATTCAGAGTAGTTAACTAATAATAATGTATTAAGGGCTAGATTACAAGTGGAGCGCTAATTTATCGTGCACCGGTAAAGGGGAAAATTTGCCTGTTTGTGGGTGCAAAATAAATAACCAGCTATTACAAGTGATTAGATCCCTGGTTAATTTTCTAAATTTCCCCAATTGCCCCCAAATTTAAGTGTGTAGTAGAGTTTATTTGATAAAAAAATTGTAGCATTTTCATTTTTAAATAAAATAACTGCAAGAAGCAGTTGTGAGGGTTTAAAGTTGATGGGTGTGGGTTGCTTGGAAAAAAAACGACACTGTAAATGCTTATATACATATATATTTATGTGTCATAAATATATATGTATATATTCATATACGGTACATATATATTTAACTTTGCTGCCCATAGCTGAGTGACTTACCCCTTTGTTGCGCTAGGTTCTCATGATGTGTCTCACGACATAAGAACAAGGCTCCCATTGGAGCCTATGGAAGTGCACTCTCATGAGCGCAAAGCTTCCATGCAACGCGAACATGAGTTCACGTTCACATTGCACCTAACTTGTAATATCAGCGCACATTTGCGTGCGCTGTTATTTCAAAGTGGAGTGCAAATATCGCTTTAGTGAAAGCGATATTTTGCACTCCACTTTTAATCTATCTCTAAATAGGTATTGAAACATTATCATTTCTTAAATCTGGAGGAATTTTAATTTAAAGGGAATTATGTGCTCTGTTTCAGACAGTCCATCTAAAATGTTAAAAATAAATAAGTGATACCTGCAGGGTCGGCTCCAAGGGGGGGCATTGACGGGCAATGCCCGCCCAAATGGAATGCTGTGCCCCCTCCAGTGGTGTTTTAAGGCATAGGCAAACACATTTTGGGGGGCGGCACTTTTGCACTAGTCTAGTGTGTGTATATGGTTTTTAAAAAAAATTATAATTGACTCGTAGGTCCAGCTTGCCGCCGACGTCACATGACGTCCTCCCACCAATAGCTGCCTTCCTGCACTCTGCATGTGGTTTGAGTGAGTCACACACATGTGCACATGATCTCAAAGGCCAGGCGACAATCGGGTTTGGCAGGGCTGAAGAGGACTCGAAGTCGGCAGCTAGCGTACAAGCAGTGGCAGACTGAGTGAAAAAGCAGACGCGTACTCAGGTGGGTGATGGTCACTGTCTACAGTGAGTGAGGCTAGCAGTATGGAGGTCAGGATGGTCCCTGCAGACTGGCTGAGTGGCGCAAAAGTGCTCGGGTGGGTGACGGTCACTGTGACTGAACAAATTAAATACAAATTAAATACATTCATTAATATAGCTAATTATGGCAGCACTGTGTTACTGACTGTTGCCTGGGGCTGGCATGTATGCAGGATGGTCCCTGATGGAACTGTTAACAACAACATATATATGAGGAATACAGTTTTGTGTCTCCATGTGAATGTGACAGTCTCAAACCTAAGTAGCAGCACTGACTGTTGCCTGGCATGTATGGAGGATGGTCCCTGAGCCTGTTGGAACAGCATATTTATGAGAAATACAGTTTTGTGTCTCTGTGTGAGTGTGTTGCAGACATAAATAGCAGCACTGACTGTTGCCTGCCGTGTTGGTCCCTGATCATAAACAACTGTAACACTAACAACATATTTATGAGGAATATGAATACAGTTTTGTGTCTCTGAATGTGTGACGGTGTAAATATTGTAAAATGCTAAAGAAAAACAAGGGATTAAAGGAGCAATGTCGTGCGACCCTGTAAGAAAAAACACTTTCCCCACTTAACCATCTATTTAAGCTAATAAATAAAGACACAACAACAATTGGGATTTAAAGACCCTTGGTTCATTTATTAACTCGAGGCACCCCTGGATGTTTATTTAACGGAAAACATCAGGGCGTTTTTACCTAACTCAACTCTGACTCATTTACATGGTTACATGTAAACGCTATAACTTTAACTTGAAAAACATTAAGCGGCAAACCAACTAACTACCTAACTCACATGAAGCAGGAAGCAGGCCCAGGCAGCTGACACAAAGCGGAGCCCGGCTACAACGCATAACGGATAGAAGGTTTTACTCGAGCTGTTCGGCCCACCGCAAACCAGGAGAAGCTTTCCCCAGGCACGCGCCTGGCTACGTCACTCCTCCTGCAATGGCCGTCACTCCTCCACGCTTTCTATCTGACGCCTGGGTCGCTACCGCCCACCACAAGAAACAACAACCACCTGATTCTTGCCGCCAAAACCTATGACTAACTACCCTATAACTTACATAACTGCAGCTACTAATCCTTTCCTAATGTTCTCTATAAACCTGTCTAACCCCAGGTCCTGGACCCCATCCTGCCTGTACAAGCTCCTGTCCCCTGCTGAGATGTCGGGGTGCCTCACTATAAAACCTCCCAATTCTCTGATGACCTTCCCTACGTCCCTGTTAACTTTATTTCGTACTCCAAAGGCGGCCTCATGGCAGACCATATGCCGCCAATGCAGCCTGGGAATCATCTGTGACCACCCTACTCTTACCCCAGGCAACCATGCGTGCAACCACCTAACGTCAGCGCACATAATCTGAATTAACTCTAGGGTAGGCATCACCCCTAGGTCATTGCCCCCCAGATGTATGACTATCACATCAGGACGACCCCACCTTCGGTAGGCCTCCTGTATCAATGCAGGCATGTCGTGCCAACAGAGGCCTCTGCGGCTGAGCCACCTGACGGACGCCTGGGAGGGGTGAAAGCCCATGCGGCTCCCAGCCTGGAGTGTTGACGCCCGTATGGAGGCCCAGTGTATGAACGAGTGGCCGACAATCCAGATTTTACAAGAACCTCTGCACCTTCCTGAAAAAACACAAAACTCCGTTAAACTATGCAAACCAACAACTGATCTCCCCAATGATCCCCTACCCTGTTCAGAGAGCAAACCCCCCCCCCCCGCCAAGACACCGCACCCCTCTTCTCATTCAATCTACCGGTGCCTTAGAAGGTCTAACGTACGTTTTATAGCGCTGCGAACTCCACCGACCCAGCGCCTTGATTCTGTCCGCCGACCAACCCAACGCTGCTGAGCTGGTTGCTGCGCCCACCCTAAACGAATGCGGCGCTATGCGTGACGTGTCCAAACCGTCCGCTCCGCAGCCATCGCCAAAACCCTACGAAATTGGAATCTGGAAAGCACCGACCCATCCTGATGGATTAGATACGGGCTTGTCCCTTGAGGGCGTAAACCCTCATAAACTGTCAACAGTGAAACCGGACAAATTCTGGCATCCCCTAACTTTGGTAGGTGTAGCCATACTCCTTTTCCTTCCTGGTCCGTCTTGGACCTTGGAATAAGCAACAAAACCGCATTCCTGGCCCATCTAACGTGGTGCCCCTGAATACCCAATAGCGGCAACCCCGTGAAATGCCAGTGCGAATGCTGCCTTAAACAGCGCAACCTCGTATTGCCCTGCGCACACCGCCTCTAAGGCGTGCATTAAATCCACCAACCGAGACACCGTAATGGGTTCTCTCCTGTCCGCCCTAGGGAGCTCCCTTCGACCCCAACCTCGCAATGTTTGCTTAACGAGGAAAGTACCCATGAAATCCCGCACCCTAAACAGCTTACTAAAGAAAGATAGGGCTGCCAGCTTACCCTGCACTAGCGATTTTCTGGCACCCTTCCTCTGAAGGTCCCTTAACCACTCTAACAGGGTTACCTGAGAAGTGTCGCAGTAAGATAACCTCCTTCTCCCGCAGAACTCCTGCCATTCGTTCCAGTGCCTCACATATGATGTCCAGGTCGCTGGAGCCAATGACGCCTTAACTAAGGGGAACACGAACTCCCAGGGAATGCCAGCTGCCAGAGATAAGACGGGCATGGCAGGCAGTGAGGTGAGGCACAAGGGGCAACCCTCCTGAACACCTCCCATTTCCCTCTAGACAGCGCGTCCGCCATGATATTCTTAACCCCTGGCACATGCTTGGCTGAAAACTTGATATTATGCTGTAGGCATCTGAGTACCAGCTGCCTAAGGAGCCTGACTACTACCGCTGATGTTGCTGACAAGTGGTTAATAGAGAAAACCACACTCTGATTGTCGCACCAAAAGATAACCGTTCGATTCTCCAACCTCTGTGCCCATAATTCCACAGCTACTATTATGGGGAATAGCTCAAGGAAACACAGGTTTTTTGTCAAACCCGCCTGAAACCACGAAGTAGGCCACGCTTCCGCGCTCCACTCCGTGCCCAGCATTGCTCCGTACCCCACAGAGCCCGCTGCATCGGTGAATAGATGCATGGATTGATTGGACTCCGCAGGTGTTCTCCATATACAGACTCCGTTGAAGTATGTGAGGAACTCCTCCCAAACCCACAAGTCCTCGCGCATCCCTCCTGAGATAGATATACTTGCACGTTGAGGCTTACCACCCCCCAGCTGCGCCTCCAATCTGCCATTGAAAAGGCGGCCCATCCGGATGACCCACCCCGCGAAGTTCAGGAGACCAAGCAATGATTGCAGCTCCTTCACCTTCACTGATTTAGCCTCCCTGGTGCAGCGCACCATGTCTAGCAGGCGGCTCAGCTTGTCCGCCGGAAGCCTACATAGCTTTGCCACGGAATCTATTTCAATTCCCAAGAAAGTGAGGCGCGTGCAGGGGCCCTCAGTTTTATCGGATGCCAAAGGAACCCTGAACGCCTCCATTAAGGAGGTCATGCTCTGCATTAAGTCGCCACACTGGGGGGAACCCGGTTCCCCCACAAGTAAGAAATCGTCCAAATAATGGGCGATCCATTCTGAACGCCCAAACCTTGCCAGCGCCCAATGCAGAAACGTGCTGAACGCTTCAAAGTAGGAGCATGAAATAGAGCAACCCATCGGGAGGCACCTATCTACATAATAGCTGCCCTCGAAGTAACAGCCCATTAACCGGAATGAAACCGGGTTAATGGGGAGTAGCCGGAATGCTGATTCGATATCCAGTTTCGCCATCAGCGAGCCCACCCCCGCTTCCCGCACAATATCAACAGCAGATTCAAATGATTGATACTGCACGGAACTGAGCTCCGGTGAAATGGCATCATTCACGATCCCCCTTTCGGGAACGAAAGGTGCTGTATAAGGCGAAATTTTCTGCTTTCTTTTTTAGGCACCACACCCAGCGGAGACACAATTAGTCCCTCGACAGGCGGCTGTTTGAATGGGCCTGCCATGCGCCCCAAACTAACCTCCTTCATAATTTTTTCACGAATGACCCCCGGGAACTGATTCGACGATTTCAATTTCCTCTGAATTATGGACCCCGTTACCACTCCCTGTACGGGAATGACAAACCCCTCCCTCAGACCGGACTGCAGCAAGCATGCCGCCTCCCGGTCCGGGTACACTGCGAGCCATCTCTCAAGGGCGTCCACCCTCAGCGGGGTGGTTTCCCTTTCCAGCTGGCGGCAACTTGCCCCCGCTGCGATCCCCTGCCTGCTCGCGCCTTCTGGTGCATTCGACCCCTGGGTGCTGGCCCCACAGTAGCGGCACACGTGCCGAAAAGAACAACTTTGCCCCCTGTCGCACTGCTTCTCTTTAAATTTCCAGCATTCCCACCCTTTCTGCCGCGCACGCGCGCCTGCCCGAAAAGGTTGGCTACCCGACAGCCCTGCAGGTGACGCCTGCACCTCAGGCCTTAGTTTGTTCCATAGTAGTAACTCAATGGACCCAAATGACAGGGATGGATCCGCCGCCATCTTTCTGCGATACGCGATATCATATTCCCTCCATATTCCTTCCTTATGGCATTTATAGATCCTCTCTATCGTGCTTTGATATTTTAGGATATCTGCCCCCTGCGTAGGCCATTTGGCCAAATAACAAGACCCCAGCACCCTAAAGCAGCTCACCCACTCTTCGTAGGTGTCCTGTCTTTTCAGCTTCTTATGTTAACATATTTTCTACTATGTATTTTCTTAATCGTCTTGGACTTTAGGTGCTTGTGCAAGCAGTGCACTTTGACCGTGACCGAATCCCCTTCCAGTGCCGATTTTCGATTACCATTACTACCCCCTTGCTCGGTTTGCGGCACTGAGCCCTGGCTGCGCGCTTTCTTCCTATCTACCATCAGGGTCCTTAGCATCCTGTACATACGCTTCTCCCCCTTCTTGTGTAAACCTAACTCGGTGTCACTTTCAGACCCTGACTCTGACGAACTGGTGTCCTCTTCCTCTAGTGTCTGTGGTGCAAGATATTGCTCACCTGCCTCTGCGCTTCCTTGTCCCCTTTCAGCCGGCTGTGCCAGCGGCGCCGACGATGTTGCTGCCGCCATGGAAGTGGTTGAAGGCAATCCTGGCCCCTGGACCGCTGCCTGCTGCGACTGCACCTGTGGTAAGAAAGACAGGAGAGGAGTACCGGCTGACTGGGAAGGCAAGGGTACATTCACGCTTCCAGCATTCATTCTGCACGCCATATCATCAGCCCTCTGCAGATGTCCCCCTTTCAACAAATGCTAAACCCCATCCTGCATGTTCCCTACTCCCCCCCAATTCCGGGGCTCTGGCCCAAACTCTGCCTGCTGTTCCCTACCTTGTTGCATCCTCCATGCATTGGGCAAATTTGCCCCTTCCCTGCCTTGCTCATACCAAAACGTACCCCTGTCCCGTGGGTCTAGTTGCCCAGGGCTCATATTGTGGTATCCAGTATCGTCCCCCCTTTCCCCAGATGTGTCACCCCTATTGGTGCATGCCCTCCTATCCCCCCCATCCCACCAAGTGCCTCCCCCCTATTACCCATAGCATTATAGAATTGGTCCCCGCGCACGCGCATTAGCCCCTCGCCGCGTACCCCCAAACCCCCCGCAGCCGGCACCCCCCTCATACCTTCTGGGGAGAGGGATGCGGAGAGAGCTGTCCTTTTCACTCCTCTCCTGGCCGCGTTCAGAGTCCTACTGCGGCCGCGACCGGAAGTCCCGCCCACCGGAAGTACGTTAGTGGGCTGGGCTACGGGCGCATGGATGGGCCGCAATGCAGGCTCCAAGGCCTGCGGAGGCCTAGTGAGGCCTGAAGGACCAGGCCCGTTGCCTCTATACCACCGGAGGCTGCCGCCGCTGGACCACCCAAGATGGCGGATGGGCCACGCGACGGCCCGGTGGTGAGTGCTTGTAGTGTGGCGGTAGGAGATCCGGAAGCCGCCACGGGTCCATCCAAGCAAGCGGATGGACCACGTGGCGTTCTGGTTGTCAAGGTCGGTGGTGTGGCGGTAGACAATCCGGCGACCGCCATGGGCCCCTCCAAGCGGGCGGATAGGCCGTGTGGCGGGCCGGTACTTGGCCCAGGTAGTGTGGCGGTAGAAGGCCCCGTGGCCGACACGGCCCATCCCTGCTCACGGATGGGCCACGTGTCGGACCGCTACTAGGTCCTTGCAGTGTGGCGGTAGATGGGGCCGCCGCGTGGGTGAGAAAGCCCCCCCCGGATGCGGACGGCCCCCCGCCAGGAGAAATTCTCAATGGAGCGGTGGACAAGGGGGTAGCCCCTTGTGCTTAAAAAAACGGGGCCAATGCAGTAGAAAGGGACTGCACTAGCGACCACATGGTCGCTAGCTGTCCCTGGGGAATAGCCCCCACATCCAGGTGCCCAATCTGCCCCAACAGATCCAGACTCCCCCTACCTTCCTCATAGGCCCCATCCTCGACTGATCCCTGGCCCCTACCAACCTCAGAGCTAGACCCACCCAGCTGCTCCCCCCTTTCACTAACTCCCATCCTACCACTCTCCCTATTCTCCTCTTCAACCCTTGCAGAGGCCTCTGCTGGGCGTGCATTCCCTCCCCCCCTTGAGCTAATCCCTTGCAAAGTACTATGGCCCAGCCTTAGGGTTGGTCCCTGGGACCCTGGGGAAGGGGGAACAATTTCAACGTCACTCATCTCTTTTTCTGCAGGTTCCTTGCGTCCACGTTGAGGGCCCACGTCCCTGAACCGGAGAGGAGGCAGAGAAGACCTGCGTGACCTATTCATCACTGCAATTCAGCAAGACAGCTAACTCGAGAAGATCTGTGATGGCCAGGAACAGAAAAAGAGGGCCCAAAACTCCCAGAAGCCTCTTTTTATTGGTAAGTCAAGATCCCTCCCTTAGCCTGCAACATTGTTGCTAGTCTCACTCACACAACCCACATACACTCCTCCTCCCTGCTTCCTTAACCCTTAAGCCGTTTCTGGCTAGTCTGCAGCCCTGCACTTTCCAAAATGCTGTTAATTTAACATTATTTTGAGCCTCAATGACATGACTTGTTTAAAAAAAAGTGTTTATTTTAAAGTGTTAATATTTTGTTAGCTGGTTTAATTAAGCAATTTAAAGACTCCATAACATGGCTTTAATGGTATTTATTAAATTTACTTTTGTGTGCTATATAATTTAAAGTTTTAAACTAAATATTTATTGCTCACAGAAATTCTGTGTGAGTTGTTTTAATCCAGTTTAATCCAATAAATGTAGTATTTTATATATATATATATATATATATATATATATATATATATATATATATATATATATATATACACACACACACAGATAGATATTAAAACAAGTGTGTGTATGTGTATATATATATATATATATATATATATATATCTTTTTTATTATTCATGTTTCCATATATTCATTTATCCATATGCTCAATTATTCCCATCTCCTCTACTATATATTCCTTTAATACTGGCATTGGCTATAAATTAAATATCAAGATGGCTACACTTTCCTGCAGAATATGCAGATCTGCTCTTATTTTGACTCTCATACGTGCTTTGTAAATGTGTGCCCCCTCGTGAAAAAAATGTCCCCCCATTACCCCATATCATTTGTTCTGGAGCCGACCCTGGATACCTGTATTCAATAAACTGCATTTAATGTTTTATATCATTTTATTATTATACATTTGCTTATATATAATGATGGGCTCTTTAATGGTGAATTTTGTTGAATAATCATTAGAAAAACCTTTCTAAAGGATTGTGATTAAGCCTTATGTGTTTAAACCCTGAAAAGGTCAGCTCCAGAGAAGCAATGCCCTACTCAGATCTAGCTGAACACATATGAAACAAAGACAACAGTCATATGGGTATAACAACCAATCACTGTTAGATCCCTGTAATGCATTGCTGCTTCTGAGCCTACCTAAGTATGCTTTTCAACAAAGGATTTCAGGAGAATAAATTACATTTGATAAAAGAAGGACATTAAAAGTCTCTTAAAAGTTCATGCTCTGTCTGAACCATGAAAGATATTTTTTTATTTTCATGTCCCTTTAACCTCTTTCATCTAAAATATTTTATTGTTTTTAATTGTTGCTCTGACTTTTCAATGTAAGAACAACATAACAAAAACATGGCACAGGAAGTGTGAAGTACATCCATTATGAGCATTTAATACAGAAGGCACAAGCTATTCAATTGTAAGTTCTATTAGGCAATGTCTTGTGGTTTCCAAAAAAACGGTTTGTCAAGAACTGTGAGCGATTGAGCAGTATACACAAAACAGCATTGCCGTGTTCCCAATGTTAATAGTAAAGAAAGCAGAAAGAGAAAAAAGTAGCACTCCATTAAAGGGATATGAAACACAAATTTGTTCTTTTATGATTCAGATAGAGAATGCATTTTAAAAACTTTCCAATTAACTTCCATTATATAATTTGCTTCATTCTCTTGCTATCTTTGGTTGAAAAAAAACCTAGGTTGGCTCAGGAGCAGCAAAGCACTACATTGAGCTAGCTGCTGATTGGTAGCTGCACATCTTAGGCTTCTTGTCATTGGCTTACCTGATGTGTTCATCTAACTCCCACTATTGCATTACTGCTGCTCCTTCATCAAAGGATAACAAGATAATGAAGCAAATTTGATAATAGAAGTAACTTGGAAAGTTGTTTCAAATTGTATGTTCTATCATGAAAGAAAAATGTTTGTTTTCATGTCCCTTTAACCCCTTAATGACCACAGCACTTTTCCATTTTCTGACCGTTTGGGACCAGGGCTATTTTTACATTTCTGCAGTGTTTGTATTTAGCTGTAATTTTCCTCTTACTCATTTACTGTACCCACACATATTATATACCGTTTTTCTAGCCATTAAATGGACTTTCTAAAGATACCATTATTTTCATAATATCTTATAATTTACTATAAAAAAATTATAAAATATGAGGAAAAATTGAAAAAAAAAAACACTTTTTCTAACTTTGACCCCCAAAATCTGTTACATATCTACAACCACCAAAAAAAACCATGCTAAATAGTTTCTAAATTTTGTCCTGAGATACCCAATGTTTACATGTTCTTTGCTTTTTTTGCAAGTTATAGGGCCATAAATACAAGTAGCACTTTGCTATTTCCAAACCATTTTTTTTTTTCAAAATTAGCGCTAGTTACATTGGAACACTGATATCTTTCAGGAATCTCTGAATATCCATTGACATATAAATATTTTTTTTTAGTAGACATCCCAATGTATTGATCTAGGCCCATTTTGGTATATTTCATGCCACCATTTCACCGCCAATGCGATCAAATAAAAAAAATCGTTCACTTTTTCACAAATTTTTTCACAAACTTTAGGTTTCCCACTGAAATTATTTACAAACAGCTTGTGCAATTATGGCACAAATGGTTGTAAATTCTTCTCTGGGATCCCCTTTGTTCAGAAATAGGAGACATATATGACTTTGGTGTTGCTTTTGGTAATTAGAGTGCCACTAAATGCCACTGCGCACCACACGTGTATTATGCCCAGCAGTGAAGGGGTTAATTAGGGAGCATGTAGGGAGCTTTTTGGGGTAATTTTAACTTTAGTGTAGTGTAGTAGACAACCCCAAGTATTGATCTAGGCCCATTTTGGTATATTTCATGCCACCATTTCACCGCCAAATGCGATCAAATTAAAAAAAAGTTACATTTTTCACAATTTTAGGTTTCTCACTGAAATCATTTACAAACAGCTTGTGCAGTTATGGCACAAATGGTTGTAAATGCTTCTCTGGGATCCCCTTTGTTCAGAAATAGCAGACATATATGGCTTTGGCGTTGCTTTTTGGTATTTAGAAGGCCGCTAAATGCCGCTGCGCATCACACGTGTATTATGGCTAGCAGTGAAGGGGTTAATTAGGTAGCTTGTAGGGAGCTTGCAGGGTTAATATTAGATTTAGTGTAGAGCTCAGCCTCCCACCTGAAACATCAGACCCCCTGATCCCTCCCAAACAGCTCTCTTCCCTCCCCCACCCCACAATTGTCCCCGCCATCTTAAGTACTGGCAGAAAGTCTGCCAGTACTAATATAAAAGCTATATTTTTTTTGTTTGTTTGTTTTTTTAAAAGAATATTTACATATGCTGCTGTGTACGATCCCCCCTTAGCCCCCAACCTCACTGATCCCCCCCAAACAGCTCTATAACCCTCCCACTCTAACTTAATGGGCACCATCTTGGGTACTGGCAACTGTCTGCCAGTACCCAGTTTAGAAGAAAAAATGTTTGTTTTTTTTACATTTTTTAAACTTTTCTGTAGTGTAGCTTCCCCCCACACAAAACCAACCCCCCACCCCTCCTCAATCTCTTTTTGTGCTTTTGCACAAACAAGATTAGGCCACTTTTTACTTAAAATTTTTTCCGTAGTGTAGCAGTTCCCACCTGCTCCCGCACCATGCACGTGCCCGCCCGCCACCCTCCGTGCACATGCGTGCGTCCGTGCACGCCCCCCGACGGTCCCGCCCCCGATCCCGCCCCCCTTGACGTCACACGGCACACCGATGGCCGCCCACCCGCCTCCCAAGTCGGCTCCCACCCACCAACGATACCGGCCATCGATGTCCGGTGCAGAGAGGGCCACAGAGTGGCTCTCTCTGCATCGGATGGCCATGTAAGGTTATTGCAGGATGCCTCCATATCGATTCATCACTGCAATAACCGGAAAGCAGCTGGAAGCGAGCAGGATCGCTTCCAGCTGCTTTCCACACCGAGGACGTGCAGGGTACGTCCTCAGGCGTTTACTGCCTATTTTTTTGAGGACGTACCCTGCACGTCCTCGGTCATTAAGGGGTTAAGCACATACACTTTAGTGAATCTATCAGAGATGAATCACATAAAGGGAGAAAAAAATAAAACAACATTTATTACAACTCACTAAAGGCCCTGCTAATCAAAGATTCTCCTGCTTAGAGAGAAATTGTAGTTCAGACTTCACAGGGGCTAAACTCACTGAATGATCAAAGAAAAAGGACGGAACTCTCCAGCACTGCACAATCTCTCTAATTTCTGTATCTGAAGGAGAGACAAGCCAATTGCAATATAGCTTTGAATGTCAGGAGAGCTTTGTTATACTTACACTTTGTGCTTTGTATTTTATATTACTTTATGCTTCAGATTGGGTCATTTCAATATTACTACATTCAAGCTTTGCACTTTCTTTTTTTATATTTTAATACATTTAGATTTAGATCCTGCAGTGATTTTACAAATTCTGATTATGTTTTGAAAGTTTCTGTTTTACTTTAACAAATTAGGACCATACTTTTTATATTTCTTTGTATTGACAACATTGTACTGCACTTGGTATTTTCTCTATTGTAAAATAAAATAAAAAACAGCTTCAGAAAGTGGGAGGCACAGGGGATTTCTCTGTGCTAAACAGGGGAAATCCCAGGCTGTGTCTGAAGCTCTCTCACAAGTATTGTAAAATGCCATAAGCATTTTAAACAAGCTGGTCTCACTGATCTTTCTCTCCAGCTATATGCAGGTGAAGTTTGCTAAAAAATCACAAGGCACTTATTTAACTGGCACAAAGTAATAGATACTAAACTTTAGGCAAAAGCAAGTTAAATTGTACTGAAAACATTCCAGTTTAATTTGTAATTGATGTAAACTGAGCCTTTATATCAGCCCAGGTGTTTTTCAGTTACCTTCCCTCTCCCCTGTGAAATTATTTATCCCAGAGAGCTTCATAACTTTCTGTGGAAGGCATCTCTCATTTCTCTGGGACTTCCACCATTTTTCTTATAGATTTCAGTGAGTTCAGCCCCGGTGAAGTCTGCACTATAATTTCTCTCCAAACTAGAGAATCTTTGCTTATCTGGCCAATAGAAAGTAATGAAGCTCTCTAGAAAACTAAAGCTGTCAGCTTTTCAGTTTTATTTTAAAAGAAGAAATACAAAGTGCAATGTAATTTGTTAAAGATACACATAATTAAACAAAGTATGTTCTTATTTGTTAAAGTTACACAGAAACTGTGAAAGCATAATCACAATTTGTAAAATCACAATCCTAAATGCACTGCTGTATACAACATAAAATACAAATTATAAAGTGCAAAGTTTAAATGTAATCTGAATCTGAAGTCTAAAGTAATATAAAATACAAAGCACAAAGTGTAAATGGAGCAGAACTGTCATATCATGTAGTGCTATATTGCACTGGTCTTGTCTCGCCTCCACATACAGTAATGCAAGAAACACCCTTTGAAGAAGTATAGCAAAATCTGACTTTTAAGGATTTCACTAGAGATCTTGCAGTGCTGGATGATCATTCTAGATCATCTCTGCTGAGTGGAGCTCTTTATATCATTAGCCCCTATGACCAGGGTAAAAAAATAATCCACACACACCAAAAAATTATAATCAAATAAAGCTTCTGAGAGTCAGAGAGAGAAACATATTACAAATGAATTTAAACACAATTAATCATAATATTTATTAGTAGACATATCAATACATGAAGGTATCCTGTTAGACTGGAGGCCCATTGTGTTGTATGGATCGACACAAAAGATCCCCCACACAAATTACTATGGCCTAGTTTCTATTGAGGTGGTAAAGTTTGGAAACTGGAGGTAACATAAAAATTCTTCATATATGTGACAGACCCTTCTGTCAGGACTGAAGGAGTTAACTGTGTTTAGCTTTAAGAAGCTAATTTCTAAAGACAGGTTGCTGGCTACAGCCATAATTTAGTTAGTGATAAGAATTCCATTGTTTGATCACCCTCAGAGAGAAAACGCCTAAGTGATAAGAAGAGCCCAGAGTGTCTTGTGTTTAAAGTATTCAAGTAATGTAATTCTATTGTTTCATAAAAGGGCGTCTTCCCCTTTTTTATCTAATGTACAAGAGTCTTTCAACCCCCCCATCTGGGGTCAAAACCTGTATAAATACTAGGCATTCAGCCTTTAATAAATATATTCTTTTTTAAACCTGAAATGTGGAGCTTGGTCTCATGTTTGCAGGGAAACTGATCGAGGTTGTGAAGTGCTGATTCTGTATGCAGGACATTGTTCCCTGGTACTAACCCTTGGTACACTGTTGGTACCGTAACAATTGGTGGCAAGCGACAGGATGAACCTTATCGCCCAGAAGAGCAACTACACAAGCCAGTAACCTCAGGAAGAGGGGGATTATTACAATACTGACTAAGATGGAAAAGAGAAAAGTAAATTTTGCAGCTTTTAAAAACTTCCTGGAAACAGAAGGAGAGATTGATGGGTACCTTGCGGATTTTGAGAGGCAATGTGCACTACACAAGGTACCCGCAGAGGACTGGGTCACGATATTATCTGGAAAATTATCCGGCCGGGCCAGTGAGGCTTTTCGGGCCATTCCAGATGAGGAAGTCGGGGATTATAATACTATAAAAGAGGCTCTGCTCTCCAGGTATGCGGTTACACCGTAGGCATACCGGAGGCGGTTCAGAGACACTGTTAAATTAGCTGGAGATTCCTACCTTGAGTGGGCATGTAAGGTGCACCGCACAGCAGCTCACTGGATAGCGGGGTGCCAAGCCATATCTGGGGAAGAGGTGCTGCAGCTATTCCTGTTGGAACATTGCTTCGACAAGTTACCCGCAGGAGTTCGAGAGTGGGTTCGGGACCGTAAACCCTCCACCCTGCAGGAAGCGGCTCGCTTGGCAGATGAGTATACGGATGCCCGCAAACTGGACACTGCTACCACTAAGCCCCCTGCTAGAGTGGAGTACAGACCCCCAGTCACCCCAGCAGCTGCCAGTTACCAAACCCCGGCGCACCGCTATACCACACGGCCTCCTGCCACGAACTACCCTCAGAGAGCCCTGTTCAATTCGCGGTGCTACTCACAACCTATTCGGTGCTTTAGATGTAAGCAACTAGGGCACAAAAGACCAGAGTGTCCCCTAAACGCAGCGAACCAAGCGCAGTCCTGGAGAAGACCCGCCGGCGGAATCCCACGTAATCCTCAGCCTGCGGCCCGCTACGTAGAGGCGCAAGAATGCTGGAGCATCCTACATGAGGCAGACCTTGTGCAAGCTGCCCACCGGAATAACCGGCAACTGGTTAAAGTGAATGGGAAGAAGGTCAGTGGTCTACGGGATACTGGTGCTACCATGACCTTGCTTCAAAAGAACTTGGTGTCTGAGAAACAGTACACTGGAGACACTGTGGCTGTGAGGGTAGCAGGGGGCGATGTGTTCAGCCTACCTGTTGCCAGGGTACATTTGGATTGGGGAGTGGGCGCTAGACCTGTGAATGTGGGGGTCAAGAAGGACTTACCTGTTCTTCTTGGAAATGACTTGGCCCCCCTTGTTTCTGCCTATGCTTCCATGGGTCCCGCTGATGTTAACCCTGTGACTACCTGTGCCCAGACCCGTGCCACCGAGACCGACCCACCTGCTGCTGAGACCCAGGTAAGACTCTCTTCCCCAACTTGTACCCTAGACCAGACCCCCTTAAGCTGGGATACCCCAGAGACGTACGGGAGGGAAACCCGGGAGGATCCGACCCTTCAGAAATACAGGGCTAGGGCAGATGCTGGAGAAGAGGGGGTAGATGGGGAACGTTATGAGTGGGTGGGGGATCGGCTATATAGAATCCCCAAACCTGCCCAGAAAAGTACTGCCCCTCCACAGAATCGGCAGCTGGTGGTGCCTGCGAAATATCGGCAAGATATTCTGCGGATTGGGCAAGATGTACCATTAGCTGGACATCTAGGGTCCCGCCGCACCGCTCATAGGATCACCCAGAATTTCTTCTGGCCCAATTTTAACCGAGATGTGCGGGTATATTGTAGTACTTGTGACACCTGTCAACGGGTGGGTAAGCGGGGGGATCACCCAAAAGCTAGGCTTATGTCTATGCCTGTCATTGGGGAACCCTTTTCCCGCATAGCCGTTGACATTGTGGGTCCACTGGCCAGGGCTAGTCCATCAGGTAAGAAGTATATTCTCACTGTGGTGGACTATGCCACTCGTTACCCAGAGGCAGTAGCACTGTCGAATATAGAGGCAGAGACAGTCGCTGATGCCCTAGTTAAGGTTTTTACTAGGGTCGGTTCCCTAAGGAGATTCTCTCTGATCAGGGGACCCAGTTTACCGCTGTGCTCACCCAGCAGCTGTGGAAGGTGTGCGGCATTAAACCGTTGCTCAGTTCGCCTTATCACCCACAGACTAACGGTCTCTGCGAGCGCTTTAATGGCACCCTCAAGCAGATGCTGAGGACCTTCACGGACACTTGCAGAGACTGGGAACGATTCCTGCCTCATCTGCTATTTGCGTACAGAGAGGTGCCCCAGGAATCTACTGGGTTCTCTCCCTTTGAGTTACTCTATGGGAGAAGGGTCCGCGGCCCCCTGGATCTCATTAGAGGACACTGGGAGGAAGAGAGATAGAGCAGGAGGGAACCCCCATCGTGCCATATGTTCTGGAACTCCGGGACCGCATGGAGAAACTGTCTCTGATGGTAAGAGAGAATCTCCAGGTGGCCCAGGGGAGACAGAAGGGGTGGTACGATCAGGGTGCCCGGCAGCGGGTCTTCCAGGTTGGACAGAAGGTTTTGGTGCTCAAGCCTGTGAAGACCAACAAGATGCCAGCATCTTGGCAGGGCCCGTATAAGGTGTTATCTCAGGTGTGTGATACTACCTATATTATAGCCAGCTGTGCAGATGAGAGGATCCAGCGATCCTTTCATGTGAACATGCTGAAGGAGTATCAGGAGAGGCCAGAGGATGTAGCTGCAGTATGTGCCCCTGCTGCGGACGACCCAGAGAATTTACCCCTACCCGACTTATTAGAGAAGGACCCCCAGACTGACCTCACTAGTCTTGTGCAGCTAGGGGACCGGTTAAACCCTGCCGAGAGGGTACAGGCAAGACAGCTCCTGTGGGAGAAGCAGGCGACGTTCTCCCAAGAGCCCGGCTACCTTCCAGCGTATGGTGGATAGACTCCTCGATGGCTTCCAGGAATTTGCTTGTGCATACCTGGACGACATTGCGGTTTACAGTGAGTCCTGGGAAGAACACCTTACCCATGTAGGGGTGGTTCTGGACAAGATTCGGGCCGCTGGCCTGACCTTGAAACCAGACAAGTGCCATCTAGGTATGGCTGAAGTACAGTACTTGGGTCACCGAGTGGGGTGTGGGAGACAGAGACCGGAGCCAGCCAAGGTAGAGGCTGTGGCTAACTGGCCCACACCTATCACTAAGACCCAAGTACTAGCCTTCCTGGGGACGGCCGGGTATTACCGACGTTTTGTCCCAGACTACAGTACTATCGCCAAGCCCCTGACTGACCTGACTAAAAAGAACTTCCCCAAACAGGTCCTGTGGTCTCCAGCTTGTGAAGCCGCGTTTCAGGCACTGAAGCAGGCCCTTGTGAATGCCCCTGTCTTGGCTGCCCCAGTCCCTAACAAACGTTTTCTCATTCATACCGATGCTTCCATGTATGGACTGGGGGCTGTACTGAGTCAAGTCGGGGAGGATGGAGGAGAGCACCCTGTCGCATACCTAAGCAGAAAGTTGTTACCTCGGGAAGTGAGTTATGCGGCAGTAGAGAAGGAATGTTTAGCCCTGGTCTGGGCACTGAAGAAGTTGAACCCTTATCTATACGGACAGGAATTTTCCCTCATAACGGACCACAATCCCTTAGTCTGGCTTAACCGGGTCTCAGGAGACAATGGTAGATTGCTGAGGTGGAGTTTAGCCCTCCAGCCCTATAACTTCACCATCAGCTACCGGCCCGGTAAGCTAAACGGGAATGCAGATGGATTGTCCCGGCAAACTGACATGCCTACCACCTCCTAGTCCGGTCATCCCCAGGTTGACCCGCCAAAGGGTCAAGCCGGGTCTGCCGGAGTGTTCCACAAGGGGGGAGCTATGTGACAGACCCTTCTGTCAGGACTGAAGGAGTTAACTGTGTTTAGCTTTAAGAAGCTAATTTCTAAAGACAGGTTGCTGGCTACAGCCATAATTTAGTTAGTGATAAGAATTCCATTGTTTGATCACCCTCAGAGAGAAAACGCCTAAGTGATAAGAAGAGCCCAGAGTGTCTTGTGTTTAAAGTATTCAAGTAATGTAATTCTATTGTTTCATAAAAGGGCGTCTTCCCCTTTTTTATCTAATGTACAAGAGTCTTTCAACCCCCCCATCTGGGGTCAAAACCTGTATAAATACTAGGCATTCAGCCTTTAATAAATATATTCTTTTTTAAACCTGAAATGTGGAGCTTGGTCTTATGTTTGGGAAACTGATCGAGGTTGTGAAGTGCTGATTCTGTATGCAGGACATTGTTCCCTGGTACTAACCCTTGGTACACTGTTGGTACCGTAACAATATACTTTAATAGAGATAAATAATTTTATCACCAGTTTCCACTGTTTACCACCTCAA
Source organism: Bombina bombina (assembly GCF_027579735.1). Classification (NCBI taxonomy): domain Eukaryota; kingdom Metazoa; phylum Chordata; class Amphibia; order Anura; family Bombinatoridae; genus Bombina; species Bombina bombina. The sequence continues at coordinate 343,751,048 of NC_069502.1, read as the reverse complement.
TAGAAGCTAGGCCTATGTGTGTGATGTTCCAAATTAAAAATATGAAATGGACTTATTCTGTTCTCATCCAAAATTTTATTATACACAAAGTTCCTAGGGCATAGTCCTCTTACATGTAAACTGATAAGTACTCATATTATTTAACTTCATTAAGGCGCAAAATATAAAAGAAAAATAGGCAAATGAAGTGGCTGAGTACAACTACAGTATGGTACTTACTACTCATCATGCTATTGCATTTCTTCCTGTACCTGCAGCTCCATTTAAAATCATTCTTCTATTTGAATTTATTACAGAATAGAGTTGGTAAAGATCTGTATTTTATACTGGGTGCCGCCACCTTGTAGCACACGTATTGCCTGTGACAGAAGTAGTGTACTATCACTATCTTTGATGTTACTGGCTTTTTGACGGTTGTACCTTGCACTTCAATTTAGCTCACATAACGGGAGTGGAAGTGTTACATTTGTGCAGTTTAAAAGTTGCATAACAAATGTAAAATCCAAGATGGTGGCACCCAGTGTGATAATGCTGCGCTTCACTAACTTATAATTGTAATAGGTTAAAACAAGAGAATGACAGTTGCAGGCAGAGGAGGAAAAACAATAGCACAGTGAGTAGTAACCCTGCTACTATAGTTGTACTATAGTTGCAGTTTAATGTCCCTTTAAGGGAACAGTCTACACCGTAGTCATCTTAAAGTCTTTCTTTAGATTAAAGGGACAGTCTACACCAGCATTTTTATTGTTTTAAAAGATAGATAATCCCTTTAAAACCCATTCCCCAGTTTTGCATAACCAACACAGTTATATTAATATACTTTTAACCTCTGTGATTATCTTGTATCTAAGCCTCTGCAAACTGCCCCTTTATTTCAGTTCTTTTGACAGACTTGCGGTTTAGCCAATCAGTGCCTGCTCCAAGATACCTTCACGTGCACGAGCACAGTGTTATCTATATGAAACACATGAACTAATACCCTCTAGTGGTGAAAAACTGTTAAAATGCATTCTGAAAAGAGGTGGCCTTCAAGGTCTAAGAAATTATCATATGAACCGCCTAGGTTAAGCTTTCAACTAAGAATACCAAGAGAAAAAAGCTAAATTGGTGATAAAAGTAAATTGGAAAATTGTTTAAAATTACATGCCCTATCTGAATCATGAAAGTTTATTTTGGCCTAGACTGTCCCTTTAAGCAGCAAATATCCTCCTGCACCCCTTTCTATATCATACAGCAGTAACAGGAAAAAGTCAAGCTCTGCCCACTGATGACATCACAATCTGGGCTGCATCTATGCATTTATTTTGGCCTAGACTGTCCCTTTAAGCTGCAAATATCCTCCTGCACCCCTTTCTATATCATACAGCAGTAACAGTAAAAAGCCAAGCTCTGCCCACTCATGACATCACAATCTGGGCTGCATCTATGCACTCTGCTGATTATTATTGACAGTCTGTTGAATCCAATTAGTGTGTCTTTTGTAACTAATTAAGCCTTTAATGCAGCCCATATTGTGATGTCATCAGTGGGCAGAGCTTGGCAGCCATTTCAAATTGACAAGAAACAATAGTGATTTTAAAATAACTTTTTTACTGTTACTTAGTGTTGCCATCTCAGCCATGTGCTCCTGGACACTTATGAGTTACACATGTTACAGGATGTGCAGAGAGGAACATGTATTATTGTGTTTCTGGACATCACTATATATGCATTATTCATATTCCTCCCTGCACACCCTGCACCATGTGTAACTTATAAGTGTCAAGAAAAACATGGCTGAGATGGTAACCCTACTGTTATTGCTGCATGATATAGAAATGGTGCAGGAGGCTATTTGCAGCTTAATCTTAAGTAAGGCTTTAAGATGACTAATGTGTAGACAGTCCCTTTAAGGTATCTCATACTGACTTCACAAGCAAGCGAACACCAGTACAATATATCCCAATTTTAGACATCACACAAACAGTCATTTATGTGAAGGATCTTTTTGTATCAATCCATACAACACAATGGGCCTCTAGTTTAGCAGGATAACTTAATATATTATGATTGTGTTAAGATTCATTAGTAATACTTTTCTCTCTCTCTCTCACTCACAGCATATTTGTTTAATTTCAATGTTTTGGTGTGTGTGGGAGTTATTTTTTTATCCTGGTCTTAGTGAGTTGTAACAAAGGTTAATGCCTAGATTACGAGTTTTGTCGGTAATGGTGTGCGGTGCTAACGAGCAGTTTATGCTCACCGCTCACCTACAGACAATGCTGGTATTACGGGTTTTTACAAACCCGGCGTTAGCCGCAGAAAAGTGAGCGGAGAGCAAAATTTTGTTCCACATCTCACCTCAATACCAGCGCTGCTTACGGTAGCGGTGAGCTGGCAAAACGTGCTCGTGCACGATTTCCCCATAGGAATCAATGGGGGAGAGCTGGCTGAAAAAAACCTAACACCTGCAAAAAAGCAGCGTAAAACTCCTAACGCAGCCCCATTGATTCCTATGGGGAAATACATTTTATGTCTACACCTAGCACCCTAACATGAACCCCGAGTCTAAACACCCCTAATCTTACACTTATTAACCCCTTATCTGATGCCCCCAACATCGCCGACACCTGCATTTTATTATTAACCCCTAATCTTCCGCTCCGGACATCGCCGCCACCTACATTATATGTATTAACCCCTAATCTGCTGCCCCAACATCGCCGACACCTACATTATATTTATTAACCCCTAATCTGCCACCCCCAATGTTGCCGCAACCTACCTACATTTATTAACCCCTAATCTGCCGCCCCCAACGTCGCCGCCACAATATTAAAGTTCTTAACCCCTTAACCTAAGTCTAACCCTAACCCCCCTAACTTAAATATAATTTAAATAAATCTAAATAAAATAACTACAATTAACTAGATTATTCCTATTTAAAACTAAATACTTACCTATAAAATAAACCCTAAGATAGCTACAATATAACTAATAGTTACATTGTATCTAACTTAGGATTTATTTTTATTTTACAGGCAACTATGTATTTATTTTAACTAGGTACAATAGTTATTAAATAGTTATTAACTATTTAATAGCTACCTAGTTAAAATAAAGACAAATTTACCTGTAAAATAAAACCTAACCTAAGTTACAATTACATCTAACACTACACTATAATTAAATTAATTCCCTAAGTTAACTACAATTAAATACAATTAAATACAATTATCTAAAGTACAAACCCCCCCCACTAAATTACAGAAAATAATAAAATAATTACAAGTTATTTAAACTAATTACACCTAATCTAATCCCCCTAATAAAATAAAAAAGCCCCCCAAAATAATAAAAAGCCCTACCCTACACTAAATTACAAATAGCCCTTAAAAGGGCCTTTTGCCCCAAAGTAATCAGCTCTTTTACCTGTAAAAAAATGTACAATACCCCCCCAACATTAAAACCCACCACCCACACACCCAACCCTACTCTAAAACCCACCCAATCACCCTTTAATAAAACCTAACACTAACCCCTTGAAGATCACCCTACCTTGAGAAGTCTTCACCCAACCGGGCCGAAGTAATCAACGAAGCCGGGTGAAGTGGTCCTCCAGATTCAGACAGAGCATGCGATTCTAAACAACTTTCCAATTTACTTCTATTTTCTAATTTGTTTTGTTCTCTTAGAATCCTTTTTTTTAACAGGATACCTAGGTAGGCTCAGGGGATACTGATTGATGGCTGCACTTATATGCCTCATGTTATTGGCTCCCACTAATGCATTGCTACTTTGTTAACAAAGGATACCAAAAGAATTAAGCTAATTAGATAATAGAAGACAACTTGAAAGCTGTTTAAAATTGTATTCTCTATCTGAATCTTGTAAGAATTTTTGGGGGTTTTATGTGACTTTAATAAGTATTTCCAATGTCTCAATAATGTAGCAGCAAGTACAACAAACATGGAGTGAATCTGTTATTAGAAGAAATAACCAAAATGACCATAAAGGGTAAGGTTATAGTAATGGGGGACTTTATTTTGCCAGATATAGACTGGAAGATTCCTTCTGCTAGATCAACTAGAAGCAGGTATATTCTTGAATCTCTGCTAGGGGAATTACTTGAGCAATTAGTTAAGGAACCAACTTGTTAGGAAGCTATATTAGATTTAATACTTACAAACAGTGATACAGTTTCAGATGTGTCTAGGTAAGAACTTTAGGATCCAGTGATCATCAATCTGTTTGGTTTAGTATTCATGTGCAGAAACTGTCCACCCAGACTAAAACAAAAGTTTTAGACTTTAGGAAGGCCGATTTTTCATTAATGGGAGAATACCTAAAAACTATTTAAAAGGGAAAACTCATTATTACAGGGGTTCAAGAACAGTGGGAATTTGTGAAGGGTGCCATTTTAGATGCAACCGCACACTGTATTAGACATGTCTGTAAAAGTAAAAGAAAGCGGAAACCAATTTGGTTTTCCAAAGAAGTAGCACATGCTGTAAAGACAACAAAGATAGCTTATAAAAATTACAGATACACACAATCAGATGATGATATGAAAATATGGAGAACAACAAAAAATGACTAAGCAGTTAAAGCTCATGCAGAAGAGAAGATAGCACAGTCAGTAAAACATGGGGACAAAACATTATTTAGATATATCAGTGAAAGAAGAAAAAACAAGGTAGGAATAGTAAAATTGAAAACAGTTGATGGTAGAATAATAGAAGAAGATAAACAAATTGCAGACTGTCTCAATAATTACTTCTGTTCTGTTTTCACAAAAGATTGTGAAGATAGAATGTCTACATTAAGGGATGCTACAAAAAATAGAAACAAGCTTAACACTAATCTTTTTACAGAGGATAAGGCTTTGTTAGCATTATCAAACATAAATGTTAAAAAGTCAGTGGGTCCTGATTATATTCATCCAAGGGTCTTAAAAGAACTTTGATCAGTGCTAACTGTCCCATTAACTGATCTGTTTAATCAGTAACTATCAACAGGAGCTGTTCCAGATGATTTGAGAATAGCAAATGTAATACCTCTTCATAAAAAGGGCAGTAGGGAAGAATCTGGTAACTACAGGCCAATTAGTTTAACTTCAGTAATAGGGAAATTAATGGAACTCCTCTAAAAATAAATAAAGAATTATGACTTTCATAAAGACAAACAATTTAGAGGACCAAAATCAGCATTATTTTACTTCAGGGAGATCATGTCAGACTAATCCAATTGATTTATTTGATTACGTAACAAAAATATTAGACCAGGGTGGAACAGTTAATGAAGCATATCTAGATTTCCACAAAGCATTTGACACCGTCCCACACAACAAACTAATTCACAAACTGTATCTCCTTGGTCTAGACTCAAAAATTGTGAACTGGGTGGAATGCTGGCTTAAAGGGACATGAAACCCAAATATTTTCTTTCATGATTCAGATAGAGAATATAATTTTAATCAATTTTATAATTTACTTCTATTATCTAATTTGTTTCATTCTTTTGGTATCATTTGTTGCAGGAGCAGCAATGCACTACTGGTTTCTAACTGAACACATGGGTGAGCCAATCACAATCATTATATATATGTAGCCACCAATCAGCAGCAGCTAGAACCAAGTTTCTTTGCTGCTCCTGAGCCTACCTAGATACACATTTCAGCAAAGGATAACAAGAGAAGGAAGCAAATAAAAAAATAGAAGTACATTGGAAAGTTGTTTAAAATTGTATTCTCTATCTGAATCATTAGAGAAAAAATTTGGGTTTCATGTCCCTTTAAGGACAGAAAACAAAGTGTCTTAGTAAATGGAGTAGATTCAGCAGAGGGGGCTGTGACCTCAGGGGTCAGCTCTGGTGCCTGTTTTGTTTAACATATTTATCTGTGATATCAGCAAAGGGCTACAGGGGAAAGTATGTCTGTTTGCAGATTATATAAAAATTTGTAACAGAGTGAATGTTCCGGGGGGGATTAGACAAAATGAGAAGTTATATACAACAATTGGAGGATTGGACAAACGACTGGGATCTAAAGTTTATCACAGCAAAGTGTAAAATTATGCATTTAGGGAAGAAAAATCCAAATGTTAATTACAGACTCAATGACACTTTACTGACTGTTACAAATGAGGAACAGGACTTGGGAATTATTATTTCAAATGATTTAACATTTAGTAAACAAAGTAGTATTGTAGCAAGTAAGGCCAGCAGAATGCTTGGATGTATTAGTAGAGGTATTTGCAGCAGAAATAGTAAGGTTCTTATGCTACTTTATAAATAATTAGTTAGGCCTTATCTTGAGTATTGTGTGCAGTTCTGGAGGCCATATCTTCAGAAGGATATTAACAAACTTGAATCTGTTCAAAGGAGGGCTAACAAAATGGTACATGGACTAAAAAAATAAAACTTACCAGGAGAGGCTCAATGACTAAATATGTATAGCTTAGAGGAGAGAAGGGAAAGAGGTGATATGATAGCAACTTTCAAGTACGTTAAAGGGTTTAGTAAAACTGAGGCTGTGGGTATTTTACATAAAATGGAAAATTCAAGAACAAGGGGTCATGATCTCAAGCTGAAGGGTAGTATATTCAGGAGTAATTTGAGGAAGCTTCTTTACAGAAAGAGTGATTGATTTATGGAATAAATGTCCTCAAGAGGTAGTAATGACAAACACTGTGGGGGACTTTAAAAATGCCTGGGACAAGCATAAGGCTATCCTACAAACTAGATAAGTTTATACTTTTAGGTAATATCGGGCAGACTTGCTGGGCCTATGGCTCTTATCTGCCGTCAATATCTATGTTTCTATCACAAGTGCATAATTTATTCTTGTTCATAATGATATAAAACTATTAGGAGTTTTATCAGTAAAGGTAGTTATTGCAAATTAAAGTAAAAATGCTTTATTGAATTTAAAAATTTATTTCAATGTAATGTTTTATTATGTTATACATTAATAAATATAACAGTTTCAAATAAAATTAATAAAATGATATGCTGCTGTGAAATGTGTTTTCTTTTTTTTTTTTTTAACTTTTATTTATAACCAGCAATAGATACAAAAAGAAAACAAACCGCAATTCTTGCGCCACGCAGGGCCAATTATGATCATGATAATTAACATATACATAAAAAAGCAAAAGAAAAAAAAAAAAAAAAACCTATAAAAGGTTTTATCCAAAATAATCACAATCCATTTAAGGTATACCTATGCGGAGCATCTAAACTTCAATATCAACCTGCTGGAATTTTTTTCGCCCTTTTCCTTTTCCCTTTTTTTTTTTCACTATTCCCTTTTCTTTAACAAACAAACTTAAACATGGTCATACCTGGTAATCTACAAAACTTATAACTCATATATAATGAAAAAAAAGAAAACAAAAAAAAAAGAAAAAAACTTGAGCCAAACACATAACAGCAACACAAGACAGCACAAACCAAACAAAACAAATTATACAAAAAAAACAAAAAAAAAAACACCCCTCCCTACCCCTCAACCTCTACCCCAGACTCTCCTCCCGGCCGCTCGATCCAGGTATACGGGGAGACATTTAATAATGTCAATTCCGCAAAGCTCACTGAAGCTGGGAACGGTGAGAGAATTACCCTCTGGAGCGCAACTGGAAAAGACAAGATAACCGGGGACCATTTCCATAGAAACTTCTTGATTCTGTTCTCTGAGACATCATACAGATGATGTGACTCAAAGAGAATTTGATTTTGCAAAATTTTAAAAACCATAGAAAGTCCGGGAACATACCTAGCTTTCCAGTTTTTAAGTATACAAAATCTTACTGCAAGAATAATTGTGTTAACGCTATTTATAGTATTACTATTAAGAACATCTTTTAACTGGAATAAAAAAATAATATCCTCTGCAGAAAGGGCAAATGTGACTTTATATAATTTGTTGAACCAATAAATAATTTTCAGCCACAGTTGTCTAACTTTAGGGCATAACCAGAACATATGAAGTATATCTGCTCTAGAGTGTGCACAACGCAGACAAATACTGACCGAAGATGGATAGATCTTCATTAGTTTCCATGGAGAAAGATAGAACTTATTAATCAGTTTCATATGCGATTCAATCCAAGCCACTGGGACTTTACATTTACATATTATTTCAAAGCTCTGCTTAACTATTTCAAAATTTACCGAGGGAATTGACGATGCCCAGGATTTACAAATATTATCCTTAACTACCAGACTCTGCTTATTCAGCATGATGTCATACATCAGAAAGATCGAGGAATCACCGTTGGTGAACTTTTGTATGCAAAGCTTAATATCTGACCAGGCCACTAAAGATGGGGCATACCACCTCTGCTCAGAGATGAAATGGCGGATCTGGAAGTACGCAAATAGATTTGTTCTGGGTAATCCAAATTTGCTAAACACATCCTCTGCATTTAATATTTGATAAGTATCATCAAGTCATTGTATTACATAACAAAGCCCTTTATCCGACCAAACCTTAAATACTTTTTGATATAGACCCGGAAGAAAGCTTGGATTACTTAAAATAGGTAGAAATTCTGACACAGAGTGATCTACATCTAAGATTCTACAGAATTTCTGCCAGGCCAAGACTATATTCTTAAAGGAGATAAGGCAACTTACATTCTGCGGTAATTTCTGCACTTTTAAATGTAAAATAGCTTTCAAAGAAAACGGTGCAATTAGAAAAGATTCTAGTTCTGCAGATGATACTAGGCTAGATCCCGCGAGCCAATCTATCGCTATTTTGGCCATAGCCGCCAGATTATACAATTTAAGATTAGGAAGAGCAAGACTCTCTACTCCAGTATTTTGCATTAACCTCTTAAGTGCCATTTGTGGCTTTTTATTATTCCAAATAAATTTGGAAAAAAGGGCATTGATTAGTTTCAAATCCTTATATGGTATGAACAGTGGAAGATTCTGCAGTGGGTATAACAGACGCGGGAAAATAATAGACTTAATAAGGTTAACTCTTGCTGTCAGAGGTAGTGGAAAAGCCATCCATAGACGTAAATCTGTGCCAATCTTTTCAAGTAAAGGCTCAAAATTATCTTTATACCAAAAGGATGGATTTTTATGCAGGACTAGCCCGAGATATTTAATGGCCTCAACTCGTTTAAATGGATCCTTACAGAGTATTGTTTTTGGATTATTGAAACACATCAGTTTACTTTTTTCAAAATTTATCTTATAGCCAGAGAAAGAGCTAAACATTGTCAAGATTTGCAAAACGGCCGGAATAGCTTGTTGCGTATTAACTAGAAATAGTAGCACGTCATCGGCGTATAATAAAGTTTTGAGGTACTGAGTACCAAAAGGGACTCCTACTAAAACCTCTCTAAATCGTATAGCGAGAGGTTCCAGGGCAATATTAAAGAGTACGGGGGACAAGGGACATCCTTGTCTAGTACCTCTCTGTAATACAATTTTAGACGAGACCGCGCCATTAATAAGTATGTAGGATATTGGATTATAATATAATCTATGAATAAACTGTATACATTCACCATTGAATCCAAACTGTTCTAACGCTTTAAATAGATATTCCCAAACGATAGAATCAAACGCTTTAACAGCGTCCAGGGAGAGAATAGCTACATCTTGCCATAGAGGTTCCCTCTTACCCTTATCAACATTCCAGGCATAATCTAAAAAATTGATTAGCTGAGGGGGCGGAGCCTATAGCTGTTGCGGCAGGTCGTTTTTGTGAAGAGCTCCTGGACTCATTCAACCCTTTTGGAAGTAAACTCTAAATTTCACCTACTTTTTCCTAACATACTACGCTATAATACCTTGCTGGTCTAGAGAGGAGCCTGAAAATATTAACAATAATCAACATAAAACGGTCCTGCCTATGTTCCTCAGTTAACTCCACAGAGAACAGCCACGAGGTCGGGAGGCCTCACCTGTAAGCCTGATTGTCTGTGTTGTTGGGGCTGCCGCATTCATACCCCCCCCCCAGGTCCCTGGGTAACCAAACCAGTTCTGTTGTAACTTGCCAATTATATATTATTTTCATTCATCAACTGTTAGACCATACTACCAAGCAACATGGAAATGACCGCAGCAACCATTATGGAACTCACTGAGCTCCTGGACCTGCACCAAGCGGCCCTCAAGGCATCTATAACAGAGGCCTTTGATTCGCTCTGCATGGCTGAAAGACAGGCGAGTACCAGAACCACAGTTAATATGGAGCCCCATGTGAGGGAAAATGACACCCGGTCCCAGACCCTATGGAGGCCCGCAAGTCCCTACAACCAACTGGGGGATAGTGAGGCGGCAAAAGCGGGAATGACACAGACAAGTACAGAAGCCGCTGCCTTAGCTCCTCTAGATGCCCCGGGGGAGATCGCTCTACCCAACTACGGAGACGGCTTGTTGGACTATTCACTGAGAGAGACACTTGTTGCCGGGATAAGCGGGACTCCTAGTGACAGCTGTGTTCACTGTGTTGTACCTCTGAGACCCGCAGTTCGGCTACCCACAGGATCGGGGTGCTACACGACAGATAGCTTGGCAGCTCCTGGAATGCTTGACAGTGCCTGCTTAATTGAATTGCCTGCAAGCGAGTCGGCCCGACATTGCTATCCCAGAGATGGTCTTGAGCCCGAGATTAGTGGCAATGGCGGTTTCACAGCCCGCACTGTCACCAAGAGTGTGGGAGAACTGGGGGTCGTCCTTTCGCAGATGAACAATGACCGCATTTTGTTCCTGGACTTGAGAGTGACAGACAGTAAGTGGGGATCCATTGATGTTAGCACGCTTGGCTCTTGCCGGCCTTTTGTCACTGGGGGCCCCCATACACGGTCTCATGCGGCAATAAGCCTACCTCCTTCTGCACTGAAAAGGGTTGTAGTCTCGACTGATAGACACGGAGTGGGGTAAAAGTGATGGTCGATCCGGGAATACAGACTTATGGCCAGGACATATGCTATGTTTGTCAGTATTTATATTATTTTGTGATATGCCAATTGTTTTGTTTAGTTTTTAGTCTCCAAAATTATTGTCCATACACAGCTAGATGAGCGCTATGTAGGCAATCTTCCCCTACAGTGCTGGAATATGTGTGCTTACTCTCTTTAGGGGCTCACATGCAGCAAATGTATTACACATCCCTCTGTTACTATGCCTATGTGTGAAAGTGTTTTATAGAGGTACTGCAATTATCTGAACATTTTATCACCTGTTCTTGTTCTTCTTGCTTTTTAATGTAAAGGTGTTATGTTACCTTCATTATTAGGGCAGTTGCTGGAGTTCTCATTACCATTTAGACACTATACTGCTGATTGTGATACTAGCTGGGAATTCTTCACTTTTTCTCTGGCAGCTACCAGTATCCCCAAATGACCTAATTCCAGCTTGATTCTAGTCGTACATCATAGCAATGTACCCATATTTTGCTTTGGCAACGCCTTGGATATAGATCCCTTTCCTCTACCCATTAGCTTTGTAAGGGTGCTACGCAATTTAAGAATTCTGCCTACTACCAAAAAGCCTCCCAGTTAGAAATAATGTCCACTTCTGGTGACTGCAGCAAGCCCCATATACATTAGACCTTCGCACCCCACAACTCTTAGCTAATATACCCAAATTATAATATAAATAACGCAATGTGATATAGCTGCAGGTATAAATATTTATGCTGCTTTGTTGACAGATGAGTCAAGCAAGATGACGGTATTACTGTGCCCATATCCTTGTGTATTAAGCCCAATATGCAAAGTACTTGAGTTAAACATGTGACCTGGCCCACCTTACCTCTCCAATTTTAGTATCCTTAATCATCACCTGTAAATGTATTATGTTTTCAAGACCAAATACTGATTGGTAGCTAAAGACTTCTCTTTTCTTTAAGTTCTATAAAGATAAAAAAAAAAAAAAAAAAAAGGGTTCACCAATTGGGACCCAAAAGTGGTCTCCCTTTATTTCAGATTGCCCCCTTAGTTTTGCATTCTTCACAAACTTAAGAGGCCCAAGAGTGACCTCATGTGTTATCAGGGGGGTATACAGAATACAGACTATTAGGCAAATAGTTTTTTTTTTTTTTTGCACTAAATGTATAAGTTATCATAAGAACAAGAGCTATCCTTGCAGGTTTATTTTGGTTGTGCATTGAAAAATGTTGTTCTGTTTTGTTTTTTCTTTTACCAATGAAAATTGTCTGTATGCTTACAAGTGAACCTCAATAAAAATTATTAAAAAAAAAAAAAAAAAAAAAAAAAAATTGATTAGCTTGCGAATATTTTTTGTTGGATTTCTTGCCGTCATGAATCCAGTTTGGTCTGGATGTATAATTTTATGCAAATAGGAAGACAGTCTCGACGCTATAATTGTCATTAGTATTTTATAGTCTATATTTAAGACTGAGATTGGTCTATAGGAGGCCGGGTCTTCAGAATTTTTACCTTTCTTTAAGATAAGCGTAATATTTGCGGCCGAAAAATAACTTGAAATAGGATTCTTTGTACAATAGTAGAAATTAAATAATTTTTCTAATATTAAAAGTATATCTTCACCAATACATCTATAATATTCCGCAGGGAAACCATCTGGACCTGCGGCTTTGTTTAACTTTAAATTATCTATAGCGTTTCTTATTTCTTCTATTGAAATCGGTGCATTGATTGCAGTTATATCATCAGGAGAAAGTTTAGGTACCATTACCGTATTCCAAAAAATATCTTGGTTTACATTATTAGTTTCTATCGCGGAATAGAGCTGTTGATAATAGTTCGAAAAAATGTCTACAATTTCTTTAGTTTCCGTTGATCTACCTTTATCTGTTGAAATAGCAAGGATGAGATTTTTCTTTTTTCTAGCTTTAGTAAGTCTGGCCAGATATTTCACAGAGCAACCGTGTATTCCTCTAAAGTGAAGATTTATTTTTGCTTCTTCCTCTATTGATTTTTGTTTAAGAAAAAGATCTCTTTCTTTTCTGTTGGCTCTATAAGTTCCCCAATTCCCTTCTGTACGATTTAAACAAAATTTCCTATAGGAATTTCTAACTTGATTTGTGATTTGAATTTCTCGAGCTCTCCTCTTCTTCCCAACTATACTGACATATGATTGAATCTCACCCCGTAGTACTGCTTTATAAGCTTCCCAAAAAATTTATTCCGGTTTATGGAAATAATTTATATTCTCCGTATAAAAACACAGCCAAGATACTTTTAAATAGCTAATAAATTTAGAATTAGTATATAGGTAGCGTGGAAAGACAAAACCAGGTATTTTCATCCTTTCCTTATTACCTGTGGGAAAAAATAATGAAATAATCGCATGATCCGAAATTATAATATCTCCTACCTCTACCTCTAATTCGCGCATGGATAGTGTTTCACTAATTAAAAAAAAGTCTATTCTGGAGAAAGTTCCGTGGGCCATAGACTCGCATGAAAATAATATTTTATCCGGATTTTTTAGTCGCCAGATATCTGTTACTTTTAATTGGGTACACAATTGTTTTAAAAATTTAGCAGTCCTCTCTTGAGCTGATCTATTCTTATCAGAGAATCTGTCCAGTACAGGGCAGAGGGTTGCGTTAAAGTCTCCTCCTAATATCAGATTCTCAGAGATAAAAGGAAATAGTTTCATTTTCATTTTTTCCCAAAACTCCCTGGAGAATTTATTCGGGGCGTAGATGTTACATATCACTAGTTATATATTTTTTAATTGAATTTGCAACAGAATAAATCTGGCATCTGGATCTAGTTCTATATCAACTATCTTGTAATCTAAATCTTTATGAAGTAATATCGCTACCCCACATTTTCTGCCGCGCCCTGAGGTAGAAATTACTTTACCCACCCATTTAATCCTCAATTTTGCTGCTTCCTGTTCATTGAGATGAGTCTCCTGCAGGAGGGCTATATCAGGTTTGTGTATCGCTAAAGTTTTAATAATAAGTTTACGCTTAATGGGGGAGGTTATCCCCCCCACGTTCCATGATAGCATTTTGATTCCCTCACCCATTCAACCTCAGGAAAAAAAGTGGATCAGATAAACGCAGCCTGGGGGAATATATAGTATACCATGCGGAGGAGAGGAAACTCTGTACTTGATACAATCTGTCGGGAAGGGAGGGGAGGAGGGGGTGAAACACAACCAAACACACACAAAAAAAAACAAAAAAAAACCATATACAACACACATCCAATCGCACTATGTACATAAAACAATTTTGCTGTACTATCTACTGTGGACATCATATTGTCCTGATGCATAGAAACTCAGCAAGGGTTCAACCTGCTTCTTATCTTAACCACAGGGATAAACTACCATCAATTCTCCATAGTCTCTATATATTTTTTTAACCTCTGAGACATCCCCAAAGGAATGTTTTGCACCTTGATTATCTACTATGATTCGTGCTGGATAGACCATACGCGCTTTTAACCCTTTATTTATTAATTGCGTACAGTATGGGGCCATTATTCTTCTCCTGGCAGAGGTCTCAGAGGAAAAATCCTGAAATAGTAATACCCTGCTGTTTGAAAACAATGGTGGCTCAGATGTTTTTAATAGCCTTAAAAGTTCCACTTTATCTTGGTAGTTTAGAAGTTTAAACAGACAAACTCTATTCTTCAACACGCCATCCGGCAAGGCTTTTCTTGGACCTAATCTATGTGCCCGCTCTACCATAAGTGGTAGCGAGTTAGAAGACATCCCTAATGCTAGGGGTAATGTGGTAGAGGTGAATTTTAATAGATATTCATACTCTGAAAGTTCTGGGAGGCCAACTAGTCTTATGTTGTTACGCCTGGAGCGATCTTCGAGATCCTCCAGACGCAACTGCATATTATTAATTTTGGATTCATGTTTCTGTGTAATCTCAGCGAGTGTGTGAGTCTGGTCTTCTACATCCGAGATTCTTGTCTCTGCTTCTATTAATCTAGCTGAGAATTGTCTCACTTCAGCTGACAGAGAGCCTATCTCAGAAGATATAGACCCTAATTCTTTTTTAATGACTTCAAATTGAGGGAGAAAATATCTGAAATTTTAGATATAAGTTCTTGCAAATCAAAAGAGATTTTATTAGGCTCCATTGAGCTATCAAGACTGGTATCGTTTACTTTATTATTTTTTTTATCTTTCACTTTCGCAGGCATTATGGGTGAACTAGATTTCACCTGCGTGATATATTTTTCCATAAAAATAAGGTGAGAATTTCTAATAAAACTGTGCAGGACAATACAATCCTAGCTAGAAAACATGTGAATATATACAAACTGAATGTGACTGGGTATACCTGTATAAAGCAGGCCCCCTTTTTCTATAGACTTTTTTCTTTTCTTTTTTTTCCCCTTTCCTTTCCTTTTCTTCCTTTCTTTCCCTTTTCCTTTTTTTTACCCCTTTTTCTTCCCTTTTCTTTATTCTATCTCTTCCTTCTTACCTAAAAGTGTGTGCAGAAACCAAAAAAAAAAAAAAAAAAAAAAAAAAAACTATGTGAACACAAAAAACAGTGAAAAAAGCCTGCGAAAGACTCCACAGACCTAACCAGTTAGATAGCAATTCGACACCTTTCCCCTTCCTCTTCTCCTCCCTACTCAGACCTTATACCAAAAATAATTATCTGTTTTTTATCTAGGCAATCCCACACACCTATTTTCAAATTGTATGTATCAAAAGAATATTGCCAAACTTATAGCTACATTGAATTATGCATACAGTTATAGTTGTCTTCCTCTGTATGGAACCTCTAGAAAAAATGAGGAGAGAGAGAGAAAAAGAGAAAAACAAAAAAATAGAAGCAGAAACAGGCACACAATATATGGGATAGGCCAAACTACTTATTGCTTAACTCTAGATATAAAAGGCGAGGTTTCACAGGAAAAACAAAGAATGAAAATAATAAATTTCATTTCTCTTTACCATCTATATATATAAAATGACACAGTGAGAAAAGAGACACAGGATCTTATAGATAGCATAGAAGTTCCTGCACTAAGCTTCTTTGGCACCAAGTTAATCCTGTAGAAAAGACAACCTTGTATAATATCCTCTACAATGCGGGTGTAATGTCATTACCGGCTCTTAAACATAATATTTCAGATATACAGGGCAGGCAGAGAGGACCCAAGCAATAGGGTAATTTACAGTACCACACTTGTTTGCCACCCTGTTCTTTAAGAGCTCTGATATACGATGAAGATGAAGTGGCCCCTCTCAAGCTATGTTCAATTAGGCCAAGTTCAGGGTCAGACTCCACTGCTGTAACATAAAGCATATACATGTGTTTTCCCTTGACTGTGTAAAACTTCAAGGAATTTATATCAAACAGTACCTTCAGGCGCCAGTTCACACTGAAAGTTAACACAGCCTCTTGCTCTGTTCAACGACTTGCGTACAGGATAACCTCTTACGTGTCTGCTGTCTCCTGATGAATTGCTACTGCAGAGTGTTAACACCTTTCCACACACCTCTACTTCCCACTGGCTGGATCCGGAGGCTTGTCTTAACGGAGCTCCCTGATTGGGCAAAAATTTCTGGCTGGATCCGTCAATCGCGGTCACCTCCAAGCGTCTAAGAAACTACCCCAATCAGGATAATGGAATACGGTCTGGCAGCCGGGCCCTAGGAGATATAACAACCCCACAGCGGGCCCGGAACACTTGAGGTCACAAAATACTGGAAGCGGATTTTTATTCTTTTATTTTCAGCCTACCGGCTTGTACAGCAGCACGCTGTACTATTCGTCAAACAGCTGTCCCTCCTTTACAGAGCAAAATCCGAGCTCGCTTTTTTTAGCAGGCAGGCAGGGGAATCATCCAATGTGTTTGGCGTTTACCCTTGCTGGGGCACTGGAGAATCACATTTGAGTACAGCGGAAAAGCGGCTCTGTCCCATGAGCCGGTATTAAAGCACTGGAGGGAAATTCTGCAACGGGCCCAGATGACATGGCCCTTCTCCCTAGGGTGAGTCCTCACCAACAACGAGAGAAGACTGCAGGTGGGAATGGCTGAAGCGGCTGTCTGTGCTCCACACTACACGCTGCAAACCAACCTCAGCGTGTGTTCTGCACTAAACAGCTCCTCCCACTTGGGAAACCCTCCAAAAATGTGTTTTCACTCAAGGTTATAAATTTGTTTGTGTCGAATGAAAAGTCTTAATGATGACAATAAGCTGTTTCAGCACAAGGTTATAAATTGTTTTTGTTTAGTGACAAGTCTTAATTATGCCAGTATGATACTGGTGTTTTAGGGCAAGGTTATAAATTGTTTTTGTTTAGTGACCAGTCTTAAAGGGACAGGATACCAAAACATTTTCTTTCATTTGGATAGAGAATAGGATATGTGCGTATTCTTTTCAACAAGGGATACCAAGAGAAAAAAGCACATTTGAAATTAGAAGTAAATTTAAAAGTGACTTAAAATTACAAGCTCTATCTGAATCATGCAAGTTTAATTTTCCTATACCTTTAATGATGCCAGTATGCTATTTGTGTTTTAGCGCAAGGCTATAAAATTGTTTATTTCCGCATGAGAAGTCTTAATAATAACAAAAAGCTACTTGTTTTGTTTTAGCGCAAGGTTATAGATTGTTTTAGTTTAGTGACTAGTCTTAATAATGTCAATAAGCTACCTAGAAAACCTGTAGACACAGAAAGCAGAGGCGTCTCATGGAACAGTAGCGTTTGCACAAAGGGGGAGAACAGGGCAATCACAAAATCCCTCCGGGGGGTACTCACATCGAGAGTGGCACAACCGTGTGCCTCACAATGCAGGACGGGACCTTAAGTCGCCCGACAGACGAGTGCACAAGATACTTCACTTGGGTGCCAGTAGTCAGTCAGCGATATCACAGTAGCAGACGTCACGGTGGGAGCCATCCAAGGAATAGCCAATCTCAGTGCTGCAAACCCGGCAAGCTAAGTGACAGTTCGGTACACCAAGCAAGGAATGCAAAATACGCGGAGCAGGTAGTATAAAGAAGTCAACAATTTATTGAGACCAAAATAAAAAGGTTAAACATAGTTTAAGATACAGCAACGCGTTTCTCAACCCTATAGGTCATTTCATCAGGCTGTTCCATGAGGCGCCTCTGCTTTCTGTGTCTACAGGTTTTCTTCATCGCATCCCTTCTCAAGAGCGCTGCCTGATCGTTGACGACGTCTGATGCTTTCAGTCTGTTTCCTATTTGCGCACCTCCTTTAGAGACTCTCTGCTCTAATCCAATAAGCTACTTGTTTTGTTTTATCGCAAGTTTATAAATTGTTTTTGTTGAGTGACTAGTCTTAATGATGTCAATATGCACCTTCTTGTGTTTTAGGGCAAGTTTATAAATTGTTTTTGTTGAGTGACTAGTCTTAATGATGTCAATATGCACCTTCTTGTGTTTTAGGGCAAGTTTATAAATTGTTTTTGTTGAGTGACTAGTCTTAATGATGTCAATATGCACCTTCTTGTGTTTTAGCGCAAGTTTATAAATTGTTTTTGTTGAGTGACTAGTCTTAATGATGTCAATATGCACCTTCTTGTGTTTTAGCGCAAGTTTATAAATTGTTTTTGTTGAGTGACTAGTCTTAATTATGTCATTATGCACCTTCTTGTGTTTTAGCGCAAGTTTATAAATTGTTTTTGTTTAGTGAGTAGTCTTAATAGGCTTAAAGTCAATAAGCTACTTGTTTTGTTTAAGCGCAAGGTTATATATTGTTTTTGTTTAGTGACCAGTCTTAATAATGCCAGTATGCTACTTGTGTATTAGCGCAAGGTTATCAATTGTTTTTGTTTAGTGACTAGTCTTAATGATGCCAGTATGCTACTTGTGTTTTAGCGCAAGGTTATAAAATTGTGTATTTCCGCATGAGACTTTTTAATAATGTCAAAAAGCTACTTGTTTTGTTTTAGTGCAAGGTTATAAATTGTTTTTGTTTAGTGACTAGTATTAATAATATCAAAAAGCTACTTGTTATGTTTTAGCGCAAGGTTATAAATTGTTTTTGTTTAGTAACCAGTCGTAATGATGCCAGTATGCTACTTGTGTTTTAGCGCAAGGTTATAAATTGTTTTTGTTTAGTGACCAGTCGTAATGAGGCCAGTATGCTACTTGTGTTTTAGTGCAAGGTTATAAATTGTTTTTGTTTAGTAACCAGTTGTAATGATGCCAGTATGCTACTTGTGTTTTAGCGCAAGGTTATAAATTGTTTTTGTTTAGTGACTAGTCTTAATAATGCCAGTATGCTACTTGTGTTTTAGCGCAAGGTTATAAATTGTTTTTATTTAGTGACCAGTCGTAATAATGCCAGTATGCTACTTGTGTTTTAGCGCAAGTTTATAAATTGTTTTTGTTTAGTAACCAGTCTTAATGATGCCAGTATCCTACTTGTGTTTTAGCGCAAGGTCATAAATTGTTTTAGTTTAGTGACTAGTCTTAATGATGCCAGTATTCTACTTGTGTTTTAGAGCAAGGTTATAAAATTGTGTATTTCCGCATGAGACGTCTTAATAATATCAAAAAGCTACTTGTTTTGTTTTAGTCCAAGGTTTATAAATAGTTTTTATAAATTCCTATAAGAGAGTAGGGAAGGTGCCACATAGCGTAAAATTGTGAGTGGTAAAATCAGTTAAGTGCAAGGTAGATTACACTCACCTGGTTTAAAGCACTGTAACATAGTATAAACAAAGCAGTCCGGATCCTCAGAGTTGCCCCGCAAACTCTTCGTTCGTGCTGGAACTGGATGTTTAGTTTGGTCCACAATCCCCACCTCCATAGGAACAAAACAACGTAATGTCCAAAAGGTCATATATTTTAATACCAAAAATGTCAGGTTTCTTAGAATTGGAGTAGGCAGGAAATCAGGCAGCAAGTTGTAAAAACAAGTGTTTATTAAAACACATAAAAAACACAGCGATGCGTTTCTCAGTTACAAGACTGTTTCCTCAGACTAAAACAGCCAGTATGCTACTTGTTGTGTTTTAGCGCAAGGTTAAAAATTGTTTTTGTTTGGTGACTAGTGTTAATGATGCCAATATGCTGCTTGTGTATTAGCGCAAGGTTATAAATTGTTTTTCTTTAGTGACCAGTCGTAATGATGCCAATATGCTACATGTTTTAGCTTAAGGTTATAAAATTGTTTTTGTTTGGTGACTAGTGTTAATGATGCCAATATGCTACTTGTGTATTAGCGCAAGGTTATAAATTGTTTTTGTTTAGTAACCAGTGTTAATGATGCCAATATGCTACTTGTTTTAGCTTAAAGGGCCATAATACCCAAATGTTTAAACACTTGAAAGTGATGCAGCATAGCTGTAAAAAGCTGATTAGAAAATATCACCTGAACATCTCTATGTAAAAAAGAAAGATATTTTACCTCAAAAGTTCCTCAGTAGCCACCTCCCATTGTAAAGGATTTCTAAGCAGCATTTTTGTGTGTTTGTCCTGGGACATCTGAAGGGACTAGCATCGTGCACTCTCATATTATTTCACCAATCAGGTAAAGGAAGCTTACTATGAAATCTCATGAGATCACAGTGAGAGTTCATGACCTCAGCACTGCTGATGCTGATTGGCTGCTGTTCATTTCTTAATTTTTTTAAATTTGTTTACCTGCAGCTGGGAGCAGCTGAGTATAACTTTTTACACAGAACTTACTCTGCTGAGCTGAGGAAATTGTGAGGTAAAATATCTTCCTTTTTTACATAGAAATGCTCAGGTGATATTTTCCTGTCAGCTTTTTACAGTTATACTGCATCAGTTTCAAGTGATTTAGCATATGAGTATTATGTCCCTTTAAGGTTATAAAATTGTTTTTGTTTGGTAACTGCTCATAATGATGTTAATACCCCTTCCCCGGCCTTGAAAGCGAGACAGAAAAGATTATCTGAACCAAAATGTTTTCAAGACTGTCTGGTATAATATTAATTTATATGCAAACTTGACTAAACTAGTGTAACTGCGACATTGGATTCAAATTTTAAAAATGTTATTGCATTTATCTAGCAAAATATTTTTTTATTTTTGTAATATTATAGTGCATATTTGAACAATAAAATGCATTTATTTTTAAATATTTTTCTCTCTCACTTTTTCTATATATTGTTCTCAAAATCATTCAAAATATATGAGACAGTTTCTTCTTATATAATATTAGAAGTAGGTGCCTGGTATTTTGATTTCAGAATAACTTCTCTCTAAGGCCCCAGTATTCAAAACATTCACAGACCAATGATAAACTGCCTTCTTGGGGTCGCCAGGCTTGCAGTCGCTAGTCCGTCAATATGTTCCAAAAAAGGGGGCTGAACCACAAACTTCCGACAAATGGCGATGTGTCTCCCATAGGATATAATGGGTATTCCTACACAATACAGATATTGCGTTCACTAAAATAAATAGAGGTTTCTGTGTAGAACCACTTCAAATAATACATAACTAACCTAACTGTAATAAAACCTACACTACCTGCCTCACACAGGTTACTCCCACCAAATGCCTATCTGTTATGTCTATGATCTGCCTTCTTAATAAAGTAAAAAAAAAAAAAAATGCCTATCTCTGTTATGTCTATGATCTGCCTTCTTAATAAAGTAAAAAAAAACTTGCTATTAAAAATATAGAAGCTATGTCGATACATGTATATACAAAGTTTAAATTATATGCAATGTCTTGTATAATACATATTTTAAGTACTGTATAGAGCTTAAAAAGCGTTTTTTTCATGTTCTTTTTTATTTTTAACATTAATATTTAACTTTCTAAATATAAATATGTTAAAAAAGTAAGTAGCCTCAATTTTATAGCGTTACATAATTATTATGCGCAATCTTTAACTTTGCAAAGTACAAATGCTGTTATGGAAAAAGTTGTGGCAACTGACTTTAATAACATAATTATGTTTAAAAAAATAAATATTAATGTTTAAAATAAAAAAGGAACCCACCCCAAAAAAATGCTTTTTAAGAACTATATAATACTTATAATGTGTATTATACAAGACATTGCATATAATTTAAACATATATTGTTCCTATAAACTATTAGCCTCTTCCGTGCCCTCCCCCCCAGCGCATCCTACCACCACTACACTATTAACCCCATGATCTGCCATAACTTAATAATCTAATCACCCCTAACCTATTAACCCCTATACCGCAACAACCCCTATCTCAATAAATCCCCTAACCTATTATCCCCTAAACCGCCACAACAACCCCTCGCAAACTACCCCTACACTTCTTAACTCAAGACCACTAACCTAAGAGCCCCTAAGTTACAAAAAATAAAAAATACTAGCATCACAAAAAAATACTACAACCCCCCCCCACACACACACAGTAAGGCCTATCCTAAAACTAAAGTCTTCTTAAAATAAAAGCCCATCCAAAATAAAAAAAACTATACTGACACTTAAACCTACTCTAAAGAATGCCCTTTAAAGGGCATTTGTCAGGCAGTGTCCTAGTTGAAGTGAAAAGCTCTTTTGCATTAAAAACACCTATACTGAAAATAAAGTAACATACCACCCCCCAATAAAGCTTATTTTTGAAAAACGACACTAATGGGAGGTTGTAATGGTATAGGGGTTAAGTAGTGTAGAGGTTAGTGCGATGGGGAGTTGTGAAGGTATAGGGGTTAAGCATTGTAGGGGTTATTCTGGAGGATTTTTTTAGTTGGTTTGGGGGTTATTAGTGTAGGCTGTAGTGCGTTTATATTGTTGTGCAATATTTTTAAAAAGTGATCCTTTACCTCTCTATGATGCTGCCTTTAAATAGTAATATCTGCACTTTTTAATATTTCTCTGGCTTTCTTGACATGTCGACGGATCCATTTTAAATATCTCTCTGCCTCGTGGCACTTTCGATCATCGGGGCCAAAGGCACTATAAGTAGAAAAAGGGTAAAAACTGTTAGACACTAACATACTGATAATTGTCAAAACTTGTCTGTTTTGCTTAAAACTGTTTCCCCTTTGTATCATGTGACAGCCATCAGCCAATTAAAGACATATATATATATATATATATATATATATATATATATATATATATATATATATATATATATATATACACTGTGGACTCTTGCACATGCTCAGTAGCAGCTGGTGCATATTTCTTAAAACTGCATGTTCTGTCTAAATCATAAAAGTTTCATTTTGACTTTAGCGTCCCTTTAACAGTGGAACTTGTTCTATGAACTTAGAAGTTAAAGGGATAAGAAGGTGAAAATTGTAATGTTCATGGTTGCTTTTTTTCAATAAACTCCCATTAGTAAAAAAGGTTCTAGTAAAAATGATTACTATTAGCGACATATGCACATGTGCAATCAATAGGCCATGCACCAGTATTCTTCACTAATGCAATACACACCACCGCCACAGGGTGGGCTCCAGGGGGGGGGCATTGGGAGGCAATGCCCCCCAAATCAAATGCTGTGCCCCCTCAAAAAATGTTTATTATAAAATGTTTTAAATTTTAATATTTATGTGTGAAAGTGTGACCTGACCTCTAAAAGTGTGTGTGCGCAAGCGTGCCTTTATTAGGGCACACACAAGTTTATTAAAAGTGCAGGCAGGCGGCGCGAGGTGTGTTGCATGGCGCGGTTGTGGCAGTAGGCATGTATGACGTCAGGTGGTAGATGCTTGTGATTTGTCCTTTAAGACAGTGGTCTCCTATTTCCTGCACCAGGGTGCCATTGGCGCCTATGAATTATGCCCTGGCGTGCTGATTTGAAGCCCCTAAAATACCCTGAGTCCCACCATTTGCCCCCGCCGATCGCTGCCAAGCCACACCTAAAATTCAGTCTAGTGTGGCTGGTTCCTTTTTAGGCCATGCGGCTGGGAGCTATAAATGCTGGTGGAATGCCGCATGGACAATGAGGCAGCAATCCAGCTACTGGACGGATGTAATCTCCAACACAGGGGGACTCCTAGTTGGAGCTTTATTTGGTTGCTCCAAAAATGGTGACACAGAGCGTAGCACACTGCACAAGCTGGGAGGTGAAGAGGCAGCGTTCTGTGTTGGCATGAGCAGAGTGTGTGCAGAATCTGGATGATGCCGGCAGGAGCTTATTTAGGTGGTTCACACCATTGAGGTACAGTACACTGTAACTTGAGATATACGTTAGGATCGTAGTATATCTGACCCAGCAATGATCTGCATCTATGAAGTTCTGCACTTTTCCCCTCTGTCTCCCATCCCTAATCTCTCGCTTCACTTCCTTTGCATCCACACAAATCACTCTGTTAACTGCTAGAGTGGCACTGGCAAGCATTATGCCTATGTTGAAATGTGGTAGCGCGGCGCTCGCTGACATTGCGCTAGAGGTTAAAGGGTGGCATTTTGTAAATTTGGTCAGTTGATTTTAACACCCACACACATTTCTATACCTTTTAACTGCTCAGATAATGTGTTACAGCAGATCTGAAGTGGTTGCACAGGGAGGGGGGGCTTGAAGCAGGCAAAAAAAAAAAGTTTAATGAATGAGAAAGGAGTAGGTCAAATCCAGGGACAACTATTTGGAGATTTATTAAAAAAAGAACAAGGGGATATGGGAACGCGCTGTACAAAACAGCATATGAGAGGTAAAGAACTATATAAGGAATGTGGATTACACAAGAGTATAATAAAAAAGTTTATATTTGTTTATAATTATATTACAATAAGCGATGCCGGCATCTGATACAAAGTAAAATAGTACAATTAAAATAGGATGAGAATCAGCATAAATTATAAAACATCAGTGTGTAGTGCTATAAGTAACTATAAAAATAATAATATGTTGCAAAGTAACACAATGTTAAAATTTAAACAGAGTCAATGTTACCGTCCTTTCACAATCAGGCCAGTGATTAGAGTGTCTGATCCAGCTGTTTATATGAATGACTTGGAAAATTCCCTCTGCGTTGTTTTTAAAACAGCGAAAAACTTGCAAGAATCTTCTGGCTTGTATCCAATGACTGTGAGTTAAATTTCAAAGACACATTCACAGCCGTATTTGCGGGATGTCCCGTGCTGTGGACCGGTTCCGGTCAGGAGGTCAGAGTGCAGGAGTAATGATAAGCAATGACAGACTTCGTTTCTTTGAAGTAAAAATGAATCAGACTGCTTTTAACAAATGTGGGTCATGGGTGGGAATTATGCATATAGAGTCAATTCATATATTAAAGAGGCTCAATGCACCGCACCTACCGCATATGTAAGTCAAGCAGTTGTATTGCAAGTAAAGTTTGTAACAGTGTCCATATTATTCAGATTCCAGTGCTGGACAGAAGAAAGTAGATCATGGGTATGATGGTATTTCCAGGAAAAAACAACTCTGTGAATTAGAGTTGGTCTCAACCACCTTACCTACTACTTAATTTCACAAGTTATGAGCAAATTTCTATGCGTTTCAGCCTAGTCAGGCCTTTATCAAGATGTTGATAAAGGCCTGACTAGGCTGAAACGCCTAGAAATTTAACTCACAGTCACTGGATACAAGCCAGAAGATTCTTGCAAGTTTTTCGCTGTTTTAAAAACAACGCAGAGGGAATTTTCCAAGTCATTCATATAAACAGCTGGATCAGACACTCTAATCACTGGCCTGATTGTGAAAGGACGGTAACATTGACTCTGTTTAAATTTTAACATTGTGTTACTTTGCAACATATTATTATTTTTATAGTTACTTACAGCACTACACACTGATGTTTTATATTTTATGTTGATTCTTATCCTATTTTAATTGTACTATTTTACTTTGTAACAGATGCCGGCATCGCTTATTGTAATACAATTATAAACAAATATAAACTTTTTTATTATACTCTTGTGTAATCCACATTCCCTATATAGTTCTTTACCTCTCATATGCTGTTTTGTACAGCGCGTTCCCATATCCCCTTGTTCTTTTTCTATTTTGGTTTGATGTTAGGAGGTACACTTACCTTTTGGGAACAGCATTTGAGATTTGAGCGTTGTATCTTATACCTACCCTGTTGTTTTTATTTGGAGATTTATTGTCATGAGGGAAAGAGCAAAAAAACACAAGACTGTACATACAGTACTGCAGAGATGATACTGATACTCCTTTTTTTTTACCAAGTGATTCTAAAAATTTTCCTATTAGCGTGCCCCCTCGTGAAAAACAAAATGCCCCCCCCCATTTCATTCGTTCTGGAGACAACCCCGCACCGCCAGCTCTCTCAGCAGGCATTATGTTTAAATCCTCACCCTCCAGTCACACATAACATATGTGCTTATCCTACTCAAACAGTAATAACTTTTACTAGAAGCATTTTTGCTTCTATTTATAAGAGAAATGCCCTCATAGAAATATTTTAATTTTGACGTTTCTAACCCTTTGACAGTTATCAAATAGATGTGACTCATTGATTATAATGGAAATAAACTCACAACTTGCAGCTATGACAAGGAACAGTAAGAAATCTTCAATGTTCCAATTGTGATGTTGCATGGTGACATTTTTTTTTGTTGGTTAAAGGTTCTCTCTCTCCTACTTCTTCATATGTTTCTCTCTGCTTCTGTCTATTGTGGTCGCCATCTTTGAGGTGACCTTTTCTTTTCTTGCTGACTCCTTCCCGCCCTTTACTCTTGTCAGAGATTCGTCTTTCTCGCCAGATGTTCTCTCCTTTTTTCCTTAGTGTGGTAAAAGATAGTAGTGATTACCTTACAAATAACTGCAACACTTCAGTTCAATTATACATTTTCTCCTTTTTATTTTGGCATGACCATCTTTCTTTTAATTTTTCTTTGATTACATTAATTTTTTGTTATTCGTTTATCTTTTCAAAAAAATGTGGGACATTTATTTACATACAGTATAACTTTTATGTTTATGATGTCACAGTCTGAAGAGTCTAATGTGCCTGTTACTGAAAACTCAGTGCATAGTTTAATTACAAACCTCTGCAGCTCTGCTCAGTCCTACGCTTTCAAAAACTAAAGCATGAAATCTAAAAATGTTGTTTTGTGATTCAGACAGATCATACAATTTACTTATTATTAGATATTACATTTTCTTTATTCTATTGATATCCTTTGTTGAAGGAGCATCAATGCACTACCCAGAACAAGCTGGGTGAGATAATAACAAGATGCATAAATGTGTAGCCACTAATCACCAGCTAGCTACCAATAGTGCACTATTTTTCCTGATTCTACCTAGGTATGTTTTTATCAAAGGATAGAGAACAAAGCAATTTTGATAATACAAGTAAATAGGAAATGTATTTTATCTTTTATGATCTTTCTGAATTATGAAAATTAAATTTTGACTTAATGTCCCTTTTAAAAGTCCCTTTATCCAATTCAAGGGTACATTTTTAAGAGGCTTAGGAAATGTAGGGTCCATTTCACAGCTGATCTCAATCCTCCAAGACTCCATTTCAAAACAGAGACCAACAAGTCCAAAACCAATCCTTCTCAGCCAACTTGTTTCCAGCAAGATGTTGGTTATGGACTTTTAGAGCAGCAAGGTCCTGGTGTCATTCCAATTCAGGTAAATAGTTTTCTTCCTCAATTCATTCCTTTCCCCCCACAAAGAGTAGGGGAAAGATTCATTCTCTTTATCCAAAATTGGCAAATTATTTCCTTGGATTCTTCTATCCTTGTATGTATGTATTGGGTACTTGTAAAGCGTGGCTAATCACCGTAAGGGTCTCAAGGCGCTGCTCATTTTTTCGACCTCAGAAGGATAAAAGGCTGAGTGGACCTCGCCAGGGATTGAACCTGCAACCCTTGGGTTGCTACAGAGCTCAGCCACAGTGCCTTAGCATGCTAAGCTATCTGTCTGGCATCTTTCACACTGTTTGAGGGGCCTTGAAAGATTTCACCTCTCCCCTAACCAAATCCATCTGCCTCACCCAATTGCTGTTTCCCAAACAGATCAATATAAGCAATATTTTCCTGGTCAACAAAAAGAATTTCCAATGTCATCCAGTCATAAATCTGAGAACCCTAAATAGTTATGTATCTTATGAACATTTCCAACTGGAGGGTATTTATATTCTTAGAGATATTTTTCTACATGGAGATGGCAAATAAGACAAGATCTTACCAACACTTATCAAACTGTCCCGATTCACATGGATCACAGGAAATACCTTTACTTTCTCTGTAATTAAATTCTGTAGTAGTTCACATGTCTCCCATTCGGTCTTTCCTCAGCACCATTGATATTCATCAAACTTTTAACATCTGTAACAGCTTGGCTAATATTCGGGGGATTTAATTTAATTATTTATTTAGATGATTCATCCTTGATAGAACATCTTCACATCACCATGTCTCTCCACATATTTGGGGTGCATTATAAATACAGGTAAATCCATTCTGACTTGTTAGGAGATTGTTTTTATAGGTTGCATCTCAAGTTTTCTTGTAAAGAAAATAAGGAAGAAAGAAGAAATGCAAATTCTATTTCCCTCAGAACTTTGTCCAGAATCAGTTTAATTCTGAGCATTTAAAAACTCCTTCCTTATTCCCATCACAGCTTTTTCTCCAAGGAAGCTTCCTTGGAAACTCCATGGCGGTTTTCCAGAATAGAAGCTTGGAAGGGAAATGTTTGTGAGAGTGCCAGATCTGATAATAGAATCAGATGCCAGCAACTTAGGCTAGCAAGCTCATTTTGGTCCCTCTTTTACAGGTGGTAAATTCACTTTGCCAGAATCACTTCTTTACTTCTGGCAGGATCATTTGCTGTAAAAAGCTTTGTGAATTTCCTCATCTATTCTGTTAAGAATGGCTAATATTTCAGCTGTCAGATACCTCATTCGACTGAGAGGGGGGGGGGGGGGGGGACTGGGGAGTAGGGACAAAATCCAAAAATGTTGCAGACATAACATTTATCACTAGAACACAACATCTTGATTACAGTGGAATATCTTCCTGGTGTCCCCAACAAAGCTGTAGATTGTGGTTCTTGTCATCTGAAAG
This sequence comes from Bombina bombina, assembly GCF_027579735.1. NCBI lineage: Eukaryota > Metazoa > Chordata > Amphibia > Anura > Bombinatoridae > Bombina > Bombina bombina. Next base: position 343,722,179 of record NC_069502.1, on the reverse strand, counting down.
TATTCAGCTATTTGAAACTTTCTTTAAAAAAAAATTATTTTCTCAGAGATGCATTTTGCTTAGACTCCAATGCTGCTACTATTAATGCTTTTCTGCAGAACTGGCTAGGTCTGGGCAGCTATGCCTTTTCTTTTTTTTTTCAAAGGACAATATCGGTGGTATGAGGAAATTATATCTCTCTTCTCCTAATCACTCCCCCATGGCCAATTGAACCATTATTATTATTATTATTATCGGTTATTTGTAGAGCGCCAACAGATTCCGCAGCGCTATAAACAAAGGGGGAGTACAACAAAACAATTATAGGGTAGAGGGCCCTGCCAATAGTTGCACTGTTGTAGTCAGCTCTTAAGAAGGTGATCTACTAACAGCTGGACTATTAGGCTTACATGCTAAGAGGGTTCAGGGGATTGCAGTGGAGGAGAGGAACTGGTATTAGGAAAGGTTAACGTAGGTTGTATGCGTCCCTGAACAGTAGAGTCTTTAGGGAGCACTTGAAGCTTTTAAAACTAGAAGAGAGTCTTGTGGAGCGAGGCAGAGAGTTCCATAAGATGGGAGCCAGTCTGGAGAAGTCCTGTAAATGGGAGTGTGATGAGGTGACAAGAGAGGAGGAGAGTAGGAGGTCATGAGCAGAGCGAAGGGGACGGGAGGGAGAGTATCTGGAGACAAGGTCGGAGATGTAGGGGGGAGCAGTGCAGTTGAGGGCTTTGTATGTCAGAGTGAGAGTTTTGTGTTTGATCCTAGAGGCAAGAGGAAGCCAGTGAAGGGATTGGCAGAGAGGCGCAGCAGATGAAGAACCATGATATACATCTTACCTTCTTCCTGTTTACCGTATCTCTAGTAGCTTGATTAATCTCAGGGGATCCTGATCAACTGAAGGATTATCTCAGCAAACTATTTTCCTTCTCCAAGAACCCTGGATCCCAGGCACCAAGAAAAGTTATGCCCCAGCTTGGGCTAAATGCAGAAAAGGCACCGAGGAACCTCAATCCTTTTTCAGCATTTTTAAATGATATTCTCAACTATTTTTTTTATCTTTTTGAATAAATGTAGCTTATAAATCAATTAACCTGGCCCATTCCCCAATCTCGGCTGGACACAAATTGATTAATAACTCTGCTATTGGTAAACACCCTCAGGTCTGTACTGTTCTTAAGGCAGATAATATTAAAATACCTCCTACTTTTAGGTATTACTTCTTATAAACTGTTGAGCTTGTAATTTTCTTTTTACATAACATAGTCTCTGATGCTATATATGTTAATTAGGAAATAATTTCCACTTCCTGTGTCACTTTCTCTGTGTCTCAGAACTAAATTTATATCTCAATCTATTACCCTTCTTTCTCTGATTAACCAAATTTATGTATTGTTACGTTTTAAAGGGAATGAGTACAGAACCTCTCCACTCAGAAACCCCTCCTCTAAGCAACTCTTTTTTTCCCTTTGTTTCCCCTCATAGACCTATTTCCTCTACTTCTATTGCTATGTAGGTTAAATGGATCATGTCTTTAGCTGTTGTGGATTAACTTTTTAGAGCTCATTGTGTCAGAGGAGCTTCCGCCTCTTATGCACGTTTTTTTTTTTTTTTTTTTTTAAATCTGCTTCTCTTCAAGACATTTTTAACACGTTGATTGTTCCCCATATTCTATTTTTAGACCATTTTATTTTAAACATATTAAGGAAGTTGCTGATCCATATTCCTTTAAATTAGCAAAATACAAGTCTCTGTTCTTGTAATACAATTCAATCATATTATCCTAACTTTGTATTGGAATAATAAAGATTTTATTTAAAGATACAGTGACATATACTTCCCCTATCTTCTACTATATCTTCCCTTCCTTGTTTGTGTATGGTGATGTTAATTGTTCTCATATTAACAATGGTTACCGTTTTCAGCTTCTTTCAGCTGAAGCCCACGCAATCACCTAGATTACGAGTTTTGCGTTACGGTTTTAACGCTGAAGAAATGGCCATTTTAGCGTTAAAACCGTAACGCAGCCATTACGAGTCTTGTCGGTATAGCTATACCGCAAGCATTTTAGCCTGTAAAGCAATATCAATCCTGCACTCAAAAAATTACGGTTTTGAGTGGGATTTCCTTAGAGCCGGTATTACAGGTTGTGCGGTGAGGCTAAAATGCTTGCATTACAGCCTATACCGACATGATCCATTCCGCTATCTGAAAGCAATAGTTATGAGTTTTGCGCAACAAAAATGTTACACAAAACTCATAACTAAACTGTTACAAAGTATACTAACATCCATAAACTACCTATTAACCCCTATTCCATCGCCCTCCCGCATCACAAGCACTAAATTAAACTTATTATCCCCTAATCTTCCGCTCCCGACATCGCCGACACTATAATAAAGATATTAACCCCTATACCTCTGCTCCCTGACATCACCGCCACTAAATAAAGTTATTAACCCCTAAATCTCTGACCTCCCACATCACACCACTAAATAAACCTATTAACCCCTAAACCGCCAGCCCCCCACATCACAAAAAAATAAATTAAAATATTAACCCCTAAACCTAACAATCCCCTAACTTTAAATTAAAATTACAATATCCCTATCTTAAAATAAATAAAAACTTACCTGTGAAATTAAAAAACCTAAGTGTATACTAACAATTAACCTAACATAACAATTAGACTAAAATTAAAATAACAACCAATTAAATAAACTAACACATTAAAAAACCTAACACTACTAAAAAAATTAAAATCTAAAATTACAAAAAATAACAAACACTAAATTACGAAAAATAACAAACACTAAATTATCCAAAATAAAAACAATTACACCTAATATAATAGCCCTATAAAAATAAAAAAGCCCCCCCCCCCCAAATAAAAAAAAACCCTAGCCTACAATAAACTACCAATAGCGCTTAAAGTGGCCTTTTGTAGGGCAGTGCCCTAAAGAAATCAGCTCTTTTACCTGTTAAAAAATACAAAGACCCCCCAACAGTAAAATCCACCACCCAACCAACCCCCCAAAATAAAAAAACCTAACTCTAACAAAAACCTAAGCTACCCATTGCCCTGAAAAGGCATTTGTATGGGCATTGCCCTTAAAAGGGCATTTAGCTATTTTGCATTGCCCTTAAAAGGGCATTTAGCTCTTTTAAAAAAGCCCAAACCCTAATCTAAAAAAAACAAACACCCAAAAAAAGTTAAAAAAAACTAACACTAACCCCCGACGATCCACTTACAGTTTCTGAAGTCCGGACATCCAGGCGGCAAGAAGTCTTCATCCAGGAGGCGTTTTCTTTCTTCATCCAGGTGGCATCTTCTATCTTCATCCCGGTGGCATCTTCTATCTTCATCCCGGCAGTGTAGAGCGGGTCCATCCTTCAAGACACCGGCGTACACTGAATCTTCAATGCAAGGGAGCCTTTTCAAAATGGATTTTTTAAATTCAAATCAGCCAAAAGGATGAGAGCTACTGAAATTCTATTGGCTGTTCAAATCAGCCAATAGAATGAGAGCTACTGAAATTCTATTGGCTGATAGCATTGAAGATTCAGTGTACACCGGTGACCGTATGAAAAGGATGCTCTGTGCCAGATGTTTTGAAGGATGGACCCGCTCCGCGCCGCCGGGATGAAGATAGAAGACGTCGCCGGGATGAAGATAGAAGATGCCGTCTGGATGAAGATAGAAGACACCGCTTGGATGGATTGAGACCTCACTGCCTGGATGTCTGGACTTCAGAAACTGTAAGTGGATCATCGGGAGTTAGTGTTAGGGGTTTTTTTTAAACTTTTTTGGGGTGGTTTTTTTTAGATTAGGGTTTGGGCTTTTTTAAAAGAGCTAAATGCCCTTTTAAGGGCAATGCCCATACAAATGCCATTTTCTGTGCAATGGGTAGCTTAGGTTTTTGTTAGAGTTAGGTTTTTTATTTTGGGGGGTTGGTTGGGTGGTGGGTTTTACTGTTGGGGGGGTCTTTGTATTTTTTAACAGGAAAAAGAACTGATTTCTTTATTGCAATGGCCCTTTTAAGGGCTATTGGTAGTTTATTGTAGGCTAGGTTTTTTTTATTTTGGGGGGGCTTTTTTATTTTCATAGGGCTATTAGATTAGATGTAATTGTTTTTATTTTGGATTTTTGGTTTGTTATTTTTCGTATTTTAGTGTTTCTTATTTTTTGTTGTTTAGTGTTTGCTATTTTTTGTAATTTAGTATTTTTTATTTTTTGTAATTTTAGAATTTTATTTTTTTAGTAGTGTTAGGTTTTTTAATGTGTAATTTAGTTTATTTAATTGGTAGTTATTTTAATTTTAGTCTAATAGTTATGTTAGGTTAATTGTTAGTTTAAACTTAGGATTTTTTCATTTCACAGGTAAGTTTTTATTTATTTTAAGAGAGGGATATTGTAATTTTAATTTAAAGTTAGAGGGTTGTTAGGTTTAGGGGTTAATAGTTTATGCCTGTTTTCAATCACAAATACCTATAAACAGTTGTTGATAAATTATTAAATACTATAGCTTGTGCTGCCAATTTACCTATCTCACTTTCAAAAACCAGGTGCCGTGCACTTTAGAATAACTCTGGTACCTACTACTTTCAGGATAGATCTGATATTTGGTGCAAATTACTTGTGAGTGGATAACACTATTATTTTGTCTCAAAGAACACACTGATTGGTTTCATAATCTTATTTTACCTCTTCCCTGTATTTATTGTGTAAAAGATATATTACTATTACTAATGTCGGTTTTGTTAGTGACTGCTCCATCTCAGATGTGAGGTTGTCAATAGGTCAGGTTCTTATTATTTATAACCATAGAATATAACCTAAAACTATGCTGCTCACAATCAGCAACACTGGATTATTGCCTAAGTATATGCACCTAACTGCAACATATGTGAACTACAGAGAATTTTCTCTCACTTCCATTTCAGCCTATATTTTAGATTGGATAACTCCCCATTAGGGTCCTGTCAGGATGGTAATGTAACCCCCTCTATCTTACCACAAACTGGGGCAGTAGGTGATACTCCTACCTATGCCCTCATTTCATTAGTCTCCAACCTATATTTGGGCACTCAGTATTATTATTGTAGGTTAGGTCCCTGATTATTCGTTACCCTAGGGTATTTACCCTTATTCTCAGAGATATTCATCTACTGGGTTACCACCCTTACCAGCTATCCACTCAGTTTATCACACTGTGGTTTTATCTCTATATATTTAAATTTTCAGACATTAAAAGTTAAGTTTTACCCTTCCATCCTTCAGTTGGAGGGTTTCCTATTGCAGCTTTGTTAATCCTTAGGCCCCTTATTTTCTTATTTGTCTCACAGTTGAATTTTTTTGTTTGCCTCTCCTATGTACCTCTCCTTTATGTATCCCCCCCAGCATACTTGACTTTATTCTTTTTCCCTTGTATTACCAGGGACATTGGATATAGGGTAATTGGGACACATCCCCATGTAGTGCCATCATTATTTTCTCCTTGCCCTACATATACTAAATAGACACTGAAGAGACTGAAATTCAATGATGCCGCTCTGCTCCGTGAATATCCGACAGCAGAGAGGTCCTATGACCGGCAGAGAGAGGAAGCTACACAGCAAGTAAAAGGCGCGCGTTTCCTTCTGCCTACAACATAAGATGCAAGTAGCTGCAGGCTGGTTTCAAACTCAAGCAGTTTTTCAGTTAGCCTGTTCTAGCTAAGCAAGCAAAGAAAACCAACTGCCAAATGTTAAGCTTATACATAAATCCCTGTAAAAAACATAAGACACACACATACTAATCAAGTATTTCAACAAAATTAGCCCAAAGAGGAAAAACGTCTCAATAAAGGTAAGATTAAGCCCAATGCATCAACTTATCAAGCCGTCAACTTACTTGCATTCGACGGCACCAATATGCTCGCCTAAGATCACCTAACATCACTGACGCGGATCTGAATACGTTCTCCAAAGTTACCAAAAAAGCTGTCAAAAAGTCGCGCATCAAGTACGGGGCGATGAGCAGCGGACTGTTGTTAACTAACAGTCGTCGATCTCGCTGCTCTTCTGCTTTTTCCCAGCTTTATTGGTATCCTGTCACTAAGCACCCACACTATACTATACTGTTTACCCCCTATACCGCCACTCCCGGAGCCCACCGCAACTCTAATAAATGTATTAACCCCTAAACTGCCGCTCCCGAAGCCCACCGTAACCCCTAAACCGCCACTTACATTATACTTATTAACCCCTAATCTGCTGCCCCCTACACTGCCGCCACCTACATTATACTTATTAACCCCTAATCTGCTGCCCCCTACACAGCCGCCACTATATTAAACTTATTAACCCCTAAACCTAAGTCTAACCCTAACCCTAACACCCCCTAACTTAAATATAATTTAAATAAATCTAAATAAATATTCCTAACATTAAATAAATTATTCCTATTTAAAACTAAATACTTACCTATAAAATAAACCCTAAGATAGCTATAATATAACTAATAGTTACATTGTAGCTAGCTTAGGGTTTATTTTTATTTTACAGGCAAGTTTGTATTTATTTTAACTATATAGAATAGTTATTAAATAGTTATTAACTATTTAATAACTTCCTAGTTAAAATAAATACAAAAGTACCTGTAAAATAAAACCTAACCTAAGTTACAATTACACCTAAAACTACACTATCATTAAATGAATTCCCTACATTAAATACAATTACATACAATTAAATAAAATTATCTAAAGTACAAAAAACAAACAAACACTAAATTACAGAAAATAATAAAGAAATTACAAGATTTTTAAACTAATTACACCTAATCTAATCCCCTAACAAAATAAAAAAGTCCCCCAAAATAAAAAAGCCCTACCCTACACTAAATTACAAATAGCCCTTAAAAGGGCCTTTTGCGGGGCATTGCCCCAAAGTAATCAGCTCTTTTACCTGTAAAAAAAATTACAAATCCCCCCCCCAACATTAAAACCCACCACCCACACAACCAACCCTACTCTAAAACCCACCCAATCCCCCCTTGAAAAAACCTAACACTAACCCCTTGAAGATTACTTTTCCGTGAGAAGACTTCACCCAACCGTGCCAAAGTCCTCAACGAATCCGGCAGAAGTGGTCCTCCAGATGGGCAGAAGTGGTCCTCCAAGTGGGCAGAAGTCTTCATCCAGACGGCATCTTCTATCTTCATCAATCCGGTGCGGAGCAGCTCCATCTTCAAGACATCCAACGCGGAGCATCCTCTTCAAACGACGTCTTCTTGTTGAATGAAGGTACCTTTAAGTGACGTCATCCAAGATGGCGTCCCTTAGATTCTGATTGGCTGATAGAATTCTATCAGCCAATCGGAATTAAGGTAGAAAAAATCCTATTGGCTGATTGATTTAAGTTCAATCCTATTGGCTGATCCAATCAGCCAATAGGATTGAGCTTGCATTCTATTGGCTGTTCCAATCAGCCAATAGAATGTGAGCTAAATTCTATTGGCTGATTGGATCAGCCAATAGGATTGAACTTAAATCCTATTGGCTGATTGCATCGGGCAATAGGATTTTTTCTACCTTAATTCCGATTGGCTGATAGAATTCTATCAGCCAATCAGAATCTAAGGGACACCATCTTGGATGACGTCACTTAAAGGTACCTTCATTCAACAAGAAGACGTTGTTTGAAGAGGTATGCTGGGCCGGAATAGTGGCGAGCGTACCAGTTATGAATTTGTTAACTAGCAAAAGTAGTCATATTGTAATGAATTAATTCACTGTATCAATTCAATCCTTTGTATGGATCACAACTGTGGATGATAGGTTTTGTATCACTTAGCTGTAAATTAACATATGGATAAATGTTAATTTTAGGGCACAAAGTGAGTTTATATCGAATTCACAAACTTGGATTAATATGTGAATAGGTGTAGAATCTCTCACTATGTTTATACTTGCAAATTAATAAAGTATAAATTTTCCACACTGGAAAAATAGCAATGAAGATTTTATGCTGGTAATATAATTCTAAGTACAGCCAAAATGTTTAGGAAACCTCTGAGACCACACTACCTGCATATAGAGACTAGCAGGGAAATGTTCTGTAGCAGCAGAGCATGTGAATCAGTGAGACAGGCTGAGACAGAACGGTAGAACAGCTGATATGAGGTCTGCTTGTAAGCTGAGCCGTCTGGAATAGTTGTGATGTCACTGCTTAGGAATGTCTTGCAGTGAGCAGCTCCGTGTTTGCTGAAACTTCCAATGCAGAGTGGCAGTTGAATTAGAGGTAAACAGCTTACCGGGAATTGTAACAGTATCAATCTTGCAAATTGTGACAAGCAGGTCACGCTGTTGTAGTGTCAATAAATCACTTGATAAACTTCAGCAGTAGCGGAGCAGAAGTAGCAAGTTCTGCCTAGGCAGAAAGCAATCCAGTTTCCTTGTAGAAATTCAGGTTAACGATTTAGGAATAAACTTTCTAAGGTTTGAAATAGCTGGAGCACAAAACATGTGCAGGGAGCTCAGTCAGGTTAATTTCTTAATCTCTAAGCACCTGGCTGGCCTCAAGAGTAACTTTAAATAGGGTAAGGGGTTGGCCTGAGTTTGTAAAGGTGGTATAGAGAGATTACAGCTTTCTTTAAAGGTGGAACAGAATTCCTGACAGAATGCCCCCTTCAGGCATGCCGTCCCACGGCTTGCATGCGTGGTCTTTCAGGATTCCGTTGATGGAACTGAGAGATAAGTCTTGGGGCATTGACATGGTTAATGGGTTCCCATGTGTCCTCGTCAGAGGAATATCCTTTCCACCTAACCAGGTACTGAAGTTGACCCCTGTTGATGCGTGAGTCTAGTATGTTACCTACTTCATAAATATTATCCTCTAGAATTTGTGTTTTTGGAGGTAATACTTGGGTGCTGTTAATAGCTGATGGTTTTAGTGAGGATACATGAAAAGTGGGATGTATACTTAAAGATGAGGGTAAGCGAAGGGTTATAGCATTTTGATTGACGACTTTAATAATCTGGAAGGGTCCAACAAACAGAGTAGCTAACTTCTTACTGGGAAGTTGTAGTTTAAGATTTTTCGTGGAAAGCCAGGCCCAATCTTCTATGGAATATTGTGGAGATGGTCTTCGTCTGAGGTCGTAGTATTTCTGTTGTACAGCTTGAGCTGTCTGGAGGTTTTCTTGGAGTAACTTCCAATTCTCGTGTAAATGGTCAGCTAAATCTTCAACGTTTGGATTACAACAGGATTCCGTTGTTGTTAAGACCATCTTTGGGTGAAATGCGTAATTTGCGTAGAAAGGTGTCATTTTGCTAGAGGAGTTAAGGGAGTTGTTGTAAGCAAATTCAGCTAGAGAGAGGTATTTATTCCAATCCCCCTGATGGTAGGCACAGTAACACCTCAAGTACTGTTCAAGCCACTGGTTTAATCGTTCCATTTGGCCATTAGTCTGGGGGTGGTAAGCAGTACTATAACGATGGTCGATTTGGAGTTTCTGGCATAAGTTTCTCCAAAAACGAGAGGTGAACTGCGTGCCTCTATCGGTGGTGAGAATCTCTGGAATTCCATGGTACTTTACTACATTATCAATGAATAACTGAGCTGTTTCGGCTGAGGTTGGGAGTTTGTGGTGAGGTACAAAATGAGCCATTTTAGTGAGGAGGTCTATTATAACCAAGACTGTATTCATTCCGGCTGAAGTAGGTAATTCAACAATGAAGTCTAGGCCTAAGTGAGTCCAAGGTCTTCCAGGGACTGGTATTGGCATGAGTAATCCGTATGGGGGTCTTTTTTTGGATTTTGATGTGATACATCTAGTACAAGCCTGTACATAGAGGCGAATCTACGGAGTCATTCCTGGCCACCAGTAAGCCCTACTTATCAGCTCTTGAGTTCTCTGGATCCCAGGGTGTCCAGAGAGAGGAGTATCATGATGTTCTCTAATGATGTATTGTCTTAAAGTAGTCGGAACATACAACTTATTTTGTTTGTAGTAGAGACCATCCGATCCTATACGTAGATCAGGTGGAAGTTCCTGTTCAGTTTGCAAGGCTTTTTTAAACTTGGAAGCTGTGGTGGTAATGCTTCCAATGTATGAGTCGTGTGGAATTATAGCCGAAGGGTTTTCGCTACAATCGGGTTTAGGGTCTCTACGGGATAAAGCATCTGCCTTACCATTACGAGAGGCTGGCCTATATACTATCTGGAATAGGAATCTACTGAAATAGAGACTCCACCTCACTTGTCTTGAGGAAAGAGTCTTATTCCTTTGTAAATATTCCAAATTTCTATGGTCTGTATACACTATTATTGGTAGTTGAGTTCCTTCTAGTAGATGTCTCCAAGTCTCGAAAGCTCTTTTGATGGAGAGTAGTTCCTTTTCGCCTATGGGGTAGTTTCTTTCGGCGGGGGACATCATCTTGGAAAAGAAGGCTATTGGATGTAATGGATGCATTAGGCTTTTTCTCTGAGAAAGAACTGCTCCCAAAGCATAATCAGATGAGTCTACTTCGAGGAAGTATTGGAGATCAGGATTGGGGTGATGTAAAATGGGTGCTGATGTAAAAGAGGATTTCAAATATTCAAACGCTTCTGCTGCCTTTTCATTCCAAAGAAATCTGGAAATGCAACCAGTAAGCGAGGTCAATGGTTTAGCTATACCAGAATACCCTTAAATGAATTTTCGGTAGTAATTACTAAACCCTAAAAACCGCTGTAGATACTTGCGGCTTTGTGGAGTAGGCCAGCTCTTTACCGCTTCTACTTTGTCTTGTTGCATTTGAATGCCCTCGGATGAGATATTGTATCCCAAGAAGGAGATCTTTTCAGCATGGAATATACATTTTTCGGCCTTGGCATATAATCGATGTATTTGAAGTCTGGATAGAACCCAGCTGACGTGTTTGATATGGTCTTGTAAATTCTGGGAATAAATGAGAATGTCATCCAGATAGACCACTACACATATGTCAAGGAGATCCCTGAAAACATCATTGATGTAATGCTGAAAAGTTGCAGGAGCATTACATAATCCAAATGGCATAACCAGGTATTCGTATAGGCCATATCTCGTTCTAAACGCAGTTAACCATTCATCTCCCTCTCTTATGCGAATGAGGTTGTAGGCCCCCCTGAGGTCCAATTTGGTGAATATCTTAGCTTGATAGAGTCGCTCGATAAGTTCAGGAATTAAGGGGAGTGGATACCTGTTTTTAACGGTAACTTTATTGAGCTCTCTATAATCAATGATCGGACGTAGTGATTTAGCTTTGTTTCTAACAAAGAACATACCAGCTGCCGCAGGAGACACGGACGGCCTGATGAACCCTTTTTTTAGGTTTTCGTCTAAATAGCCTTTTAAATGTGCTAATTCAGGTTGGCTTAGAGGGTAGAGATGACCATGTGGTATTACTGAAAAAGGTTTCAGATCTATAGGGCAGTCATAGCTACGGTGTGGAGGTAGTGTTTCTGCCTCCCTCTTACTAAATACTTCTGTATATTGTGAATATACTTCAGGTATATCTGTAGTTTGTTCAGCTATGTAGATGGTATGTGATGAATGGTAACAATTTGTTTTACAATGAGAGGAGTTCAAAGTGACTTTTAGGGTTTTCCAATCTATGGAGGGTTCATGGAGGCGTATCCACTGAATACCTAGAACGATTGGAAAAAGAGGAGAAGGTAAAACATCAAATGACATGTATTCGAAATGGCAGTTTTGAGTGGTAACCATTAAAGGAACCGTGTGGTGTGTTATCGGACCGCTAGCTATGTATGTACCATCCACAACACAAATGGAGACAGGAGAGCTTTTTTTTTCAAGTGGTATTTTATTTGCCTTAACAACCTCTATGTCTATATAATTCCCATGTGCCCCAGTGTCGAGAATGGCCTCAGAAGATAGGCGTCTACGGTCCCACTGCAAAGAGAGAGAGATGAAACAATAATTAGGTTTGTTCTGCTGTGAGGTAGTACAATTGGTTAGCAGACACTTACTTTTCTTGTTTTTCAGAAGAATGGGGCAGTCCTTGACTGAATGTGCTGGACTAGCACAATAAAGACACAACGAGAGAGTTTTTCTTCTTTGCTTTTCCTCAGTAGACAGAGGTCCCCTCAAGAGCCCTATTTCCATTGGTTCCTGAGATGTCCCACCGCTACCTATGGGTACTGTGGAAGTGGGGCTCTTACGATAAGTAGGTTCTGGACCATGGCGTTCAGACTTCCTCTCCCTTAGGCGCCTGTCTATTTGCATAGATAATCTCATCAATGCTTCCAATGTGTCAGGTAGCTCCACTCTGGCAAGCTCATCTTTAACACTATCAGAGAGTCCCAGTCGGAATTGATTTTTTAAGGCTACCCTGTTCCATTGAGAGTCTGTTGAATACTGTTTGAACTCAGTAATATACTGTTCAACTGGTTTCGTACCCTGTTTGAGGGCTCTCATCTTTGTTTCTGCTGTAATCTGTGAATTTGTATCAAGGTATAGCTCATCCATGGCCTGAAGAAAGTCTGGGAGAGAGAATAGAATGGGGCTGTTAGATTCATAGTATGAGTCCGCCCATATCCTGGGTTCTCCGTGCAGATAGGAGATCATAGTCAAAACCTTTAAATGGTCGGTAGGATAAGTCTTTAGTTTGAGTGTGAAAGTGAGCAAACAGGCATTTTTGAACTGACGATAAGTTCTTCTGTCCCCAGAGAATAAATCAGGACTGGATATTTGTGGCTCAGGATGAGTGTCTTTTGATGGTGTTTTGTGTCCTATGGAATCTCTAATAACCTTTCTTAGAGTTTCATTTTCTATTTGTAAACTGTTCATAGCTTGACCTAATTGGTCCACCTTCTGTGACAGTTCATAAACCACCTGTGGTAAATCCACTGGATCCATCTTACTGGCTTAGTGATTCTGTAATGAATTAATTCACTGTATCAATTCAATCCTTTGTATGGATCACAACTGTGGATGATAGGTTTTGTATCACTTAGCTGTAAATTAACATATGGATAAATGTTAATTTTAGGGCACAAAGTGAGTTTATATCAAATTCACAAACTTGGATTAATATGTGAATAGGTGTAGAATCTCTCACTATGTTTATACTTGCAAATTAATAAAGTATAAATTTTCCACACTGGAAAAATAGCAATGAAGATTTTATGCTGGTAATATAATTCTAAGTACAGCCAAAATGTTTAGGAAACCTCTGAGACCACACTACCTGCATATAGAGACTAGCAGGGAAATGTTCTGTAGCAGCAGAGCATGTGAATCAGTGAGACAGGCTGAGACAGAACGGTAGAACAGCTGATATGAGGTCTGCTTGTAAGCTGAGCCGTCTGGAATAGTTGTGATGTCACTGCTTAGGAATGTCTTGCAGTGAGCAGCTCCGTGTTTGCTGAAACTTCCAATGCAGAGTGGCAGTTGAATTAGAGGTAAACAGCTTACCGGGAATTGTAACAGTATCAATCTTGCAAATTGTGACAAGCAGGTCACGCTGTTGTAGTGTCAATAAATCACTTGATAAACTTCAGCAGTAGCGGAGCAGAAGTAGCAAGTTCTGCCTAGGCAGAAAGCAATCCAGTTTCCTTGTATAAATTCAGGTTAATGATTTAGGAATAAACTTTCTAAGGTTTGAAATAGCTGGAGCACAAAACATGTGCAGGGAGCTCAGTCAGGTTAATTTCTTAATCACTAAGCACCTGGCTGGCCTCAAGAGTAACTTTAAATAGGGTAAGGGGTTGGCCTGAGTTTGTAAAGGTGGTATAGAGAGATTACAGCTTTCTGTAAAGGTGGAACAGAATTCCTGACACATATAGTGCCGAATTTGCATTCGGAACATCTGTAATGACGTAAGCATCAATCTGTGATGGACTTTGCCCGACGGATCTTATGTTACGTCACAAAATTCTACTTTTGCCAGTCTGTAGGGTTTGATACCTAAGGGGAATCAGGCTTGCCACAAATACGCTGCGGAATTCCAGCGTATTTGCGGTTGACGGCTTGATAAATAGATGCCCTAGTCTCAACATACATAATGTGCCTGCCCACTGCCAAAGAAAATCCTGTATAAAGGATTTTAAAAATGTCCCCATCTACTGCATATGGCATATTCTTCTGAAGTGCAAGTCTCCAAGACCTAGAAGACAAAAGCACTTACCTGCAGTCTAGCTGTTCGGCAGGAAGACAGCTCACAAGGCATGAAAGGACACATACTCCTTACAGAGACCTGTAGAAAAAGAAAGAACAGAGTAACCAACTCTGGCTTTCTGTACCATGGGCAGCAATGTGTTAGGAAACAAAGCAAGGACTACCTCATAACTTCCTAACTGCTTAAAAGCCACCACTACTCTACTGAAGAGATTGACGTGGACTCAGCTAAACCCAAATCCTTGCTTGCAGGGAAAAGTACCCAAAAAAGGAATTCATTTCTTCAGACACCAAACTTCACCTCCTCCATTGACATAGGCAAAGAGAATGTCTGGGGATTATGGGTAGGGGAGTGACACTTAACACCTTTGATGTGGTGCTCTTTGCCTCCTCCTGCTGGCCAGGAGTGATATTCCCACTAGTAATTGAATGACGTCATGGACTCTCTATATCTTAGAAAAGAAAATAACTTTTTCTTCTAGTTGGAAAATAAAGATATTTCAACTATTTCCTAACATAGGTTGACCGAATCTTTGGGGGAAAAAAAGGAAACTTTATTTAGGACACACAACAAAATGAAAATAATTAATTATAAGACTAGGTTTTGGTTGTAGCATTTAAACCCATTTATTGAAAATTAAATAATTAATGAAAATAAAAGCTGTGACTATTATGGCTGTTATTAATTAATAGCTTCACATACAACATTTATGAAAACATACAGATAACAATATATAACAGGAAAAATCAAATGTAATTCCTTTCATGCATAACTGGTGATTTGGTTAGGCAGAAGACACCATCTATTTATGTCACTCATCTTTTATATTTTGAAAGGTGTTTCTTCTGCCTCTCACACACCCTATCACATTTAGTAATATAAATCTAATATTTACAACAGATATCACTTTACATTAATAGTTACTGTATTTACCATAAACACCCAGAGTAAGCTCTCTATTGTTCAACTCTTTCTCTCTGTTGTTCAACCCTGTCTCTGCTTTTCAACTTTCTAATGTTCATCTGCTCTCTGATGTTCAATTGCTCTCTCTGTGTAGATCAACTCTGTCTCTGCTGCTCAACTCTCTCTTTGCTTACAAGCCACCCTCCCCCACTCCCAATCAGACACCACGAAAAAGGTGCACAGAATTATCCTGCCTCCTTTTTCATGTGTCCACCACTGTAGCATGTGGGGAACTGTAGTTTGCGGCTGCAGAGCTGCTAACTTCTGCAGATATTGCATGCCATAGCGCTGCAATGGATATAAAAATAATACCAGTGTGAGTGTTTTTCATATATAATAAATGGGTGGCAGCAATGTCAATATATATTTTCTTTTACTTGATAACAAGTGGTAATTTCAGGCAAGATCCCAGCAAGTAAATAAAAAGTACCCACTTACTAGAAATAACCTCAATCATATGAGGTAAGTAGGGATCATTGGTATTCATCAGTCTGTCAGTGTACTTCAGTGTTGCTTGGGTATGGTAGCTCCACTTTTCTCTTTTTTTTTTTTTATTTTGCCTGAAATTACCACTTGTTATTAAGGAAAAGAAAATATATATTGACATTGCTGCTATTTTGAAACATACTTGTATATTAAGGACACTCTGTGTGCACAGGTGCACACCAGATCTATAATCAATATAAGATTCTACAGATTAACATCTTTGGTTTGTTTGTCTTAAAGGGACGTAGACACCATTTGTTAGATGTTAACAATTAAGCTGTATTAACCCTGTTGTTATTTGTTATAAGCACTATCTAGTTCATATGTACTGTAGGAACATCATATTAAGATATACTTATTAACAACATAGTCTTGAAGCTAATTTGGCCTCAACAGCCACATACTACTCTCAGATTTGTAATAATTATTAACAAATTTATAATTTTATAAAGGGGCTTAAGTACCACCTAATACCATTGTGATCTAAGTTCCTATGTCCATGCGCCCTTTATCAAATCCTTTCTATCTATTTTTTGTACACATTCTGGACAGTGGTTTATCTGAGGTGGGGACCACAGACATTTCCTGCCCTGATCTTGGGCAGCATCCACAGGGGAACTTGTAAACACTAAAAATACTAGTCTCTAGGGCTTCCATATAGCGCTGATTGCACTCACTTCTTTTTACACATATATATATACAGTATGTATATATATATATTGTACTTATGGTTAATCCTTTCTGAAAAATATATTCATTATGAGGATTTTTTAATTTCACTATTACATGTAGAGGCTATTACTAACAATTTATACGACACTCTGCTTGTGTATATCAACTACCAAAAACGTTTAGTATCTAGGTTACACTTTAAATCTGAGAAGAAAAAGTTGTGGCAGCACATAGTAGTGATAAAATATTTCACTTTTTTGAGCAATCTTTCAAGCACACAGGTCCATGATGCACCTGTGTGCTTGAAAGATTGCTCAATAAAGTGAAATATTTTATCACTACTATGTGCTGCCACAACTTTTTCTTCTTGGATATTGTTGGCAAGTAATCCGTTGCTTATGGGCATTGCACCCGATCACCGCAAGCAAGAGTGTGTGTAAGCTGAATCCGGAAGCGTCAGTGACGTCATCCCCAGGAGTCTGCCACCGGAGTATGATGTGTAAGCTGGAAGCGGCCTCTCCTGTTAATTGAAGTGTTTGTCGTGGATACACTTTAAATCTGCCCTGTCTATGCAAAACAGCATTGTTGAATAGAAAAGGCCATATTCAATGTATCCTCTATACTAGCATACAGTCTATATTAAGCTTTTGCCTGATTGATCTAAAAAGGTTTACTTACTTGAATGGGTTAACAACTTCTCAATTATATATGTTAATTTAATCAGTGGTTGGCACTTCCAGGTTTTGTATTGTTTGTTCCCCTCTTATGAATCTCATTGGTCACACATTATTTTCTCTCTTAAAGGCTGATTCTATAAAATGTGCCAGTCTATACGTGGCTTTCCATGCCAACACTCGCATGGGCAGCCCTCATGGAATTCTATAAAAAGTGGGCTGTCCCTGCGAGTGATGAGATGTCTCCCATAGAAATAATGAGATCTCTCTGTTACTTAAAAGTTTGCAATGGAGGACAAAGTACAGAGGGAGCGCCTGGCGTATGTTTAAACTTTAATATTACACCTAATTCAATTCAAATTATGCTGTTTTCTGTGCACTGTACCTAAAATTCATTATTATTATTATTTTCGTGTTTTTTGCTCATCCAGTGTAATTGTGATTTTCATTGTGCACCTTTGTAATGTATGTATCTCCTTCCCATACGAAAATTGAAAAAGATGGACTTTTTATAAAATCTCATCAGCTCAAAGAGCTTTTTAGAATCGGGTCCTTTGGGATGATCTAAAGCAGTGGTTCTCAACCCGTTACCTAAATGCCCAATGAATTTTAGCCAGACATGTTAAGGACCCAGTAGACACACACGCACACATATATATATATATATATATATACTACGGAATATGTTGGCGCATTATAATAAAGTATAATATTATATACAGGGTGATCGATGCACTAAGGATTAGCAATGGTGTTGGTATATAAGGCTGATTATGAGTGATATAATAATATGAGAGTGAAACATACTTTACATGACGTCTAGAGGACGCTCAGTAAGCGCAGTTATAGGGAGTCTTAACGCTGCACATATGACAATATTATTCATTATTAGTTAATTGCTTCCATATTATATTTTAGGCAGATCTATGCACATGTAAGATTTACTATACACTCTTCAGTTAATACTGTATTCTTATTGTTACTTTGATGTTTCACAGGTTATTTGATTATAAGTGAATATAATATTAAAGGGATATTGAACCCAATTTTTTTCTTTCATGATTCAGATAGAGCATGCATTTTTAAGCAACTTTCTACTCTACTCCTAGTATCAATTTTTCTTCGTTCTCTTGCTTTCATTATTTGAAAAATTAGGCATCTAAGCTAAGGAGCCAGACAATTTTTGATTCAGAACCATGGACAGCACTTGTTTATTGGTGCTGTCCAATCAGCAAGGACAACCCAGGTTGGGAACCATAAATGGGCCAGCTTCTAAACTTACATTCTTGCTTTTCAAATAAATATAGCAATAGAATGAAGAAAAATTGATAATAGGAGTAAATTAGAAAGTTGCTTACAATTGCATGCTCTATCTGAATCATGAAAGAAAAAAAATTGGGTTCAGTGTCCCTTTAACCCCTTAATGACCACAGCACTTTTCCATTTTCTGTCCGTTTGGGACCAAGGCTATTTTTACATTTTTGCGGTGTTTGTGTTTAGCTGTAATTTTCATCTTACTCATTTACTGTACCCACACATATTATATACCATTTTTCTCGCCATTAAATGGACTTTCTAAAGATACCATTATTTTCATCATATCTTATAATTTACTATAAAAATTTTTATAAAATATGAGGATAAAATTGAAAAAAACACACTTTTTCTAACTTTGACCCCCAAAATCTGTTACACATCTACAACCACCAAAAAACACCCGTGCTAAATAGTTTCTAAATTTTGTCCTGAGTTTAGAAATACCCAATGTTTACATCTTCTTTGCTTTTTTTGTAAGTTATAGGGCCATAAATACAAGTAGCACTTTGCTATTTCCAAACCATTATTTTTCAAAATTAGCGCTAGTTACATTAGAACACTAATATCTTTCAGGAATCTCTGAATATCCATTGACATGTATATATTTTTTTTTAGTAGACATCCCAAAGTATTCATCTAGGCCCATTTTGGTATATTTCATGCCACCATTTCACCGCCAAATGCGATTAAATACAAAAAATCGTTCACTTTTCTCCAACATTGGTGTGTCCGGTCCACAGCGTCATCCTTACTTGTGGGATATTCTCTTCCCCAACAGGAAATGGCAAAGAGTCCCAGCAAAGCTGGTCACATGATCCCTCCTAGGCTCCGCCCACCCCAGTCATTCTCTTTGCCGTTGCACAGGCAACATCTCCACGGAGATGGTTAAGAGTTTTTTTGGTGTTTAAATGTAGTTTTTATTCTTCTATCAAGTGTTTGTTATTTTAAAATAGTGCTGGTATGTACTATTTACTCTGAAACAGAAAAAGGATGAAGATTTCTGTTTGCAAGAGGAAGATGATTTTAGCAGACAGTTACTAAAATCGATTGCTGTTTCCACACAGGACTGTTGAGATGAAGTAACTTCAGTTGGGGGAAACAGTTAGCAGACCTTTCTGCTCAAGGTATGACTAGCCATATTTCTAACAAGACCATGTAATGCTGGAAGGCTGTCATTTCCCCTCATGGGGACCGGTAAGCCATTTTCTTAGTTAAACATAAAAGAATAAAGGGCTTCAAAAAGGGCTTCAAAAACTGGTAGACTGGGCTAAAACGATTGCTTTACTAGGCATATTATGCAGATTCTAACTAATAATGGTTATTATAATCTTGGGGATTGTTTAGAAAAACGGCAGGCACTGTGTTGGACACCTTTTTCAGATGGGGGCCTTTTCTAGTTATAGACAGAGCCTCATTTTCGCGCCACTAATGCACAGTTGTTTTTGGAGAGCAAGGCATGCAGATGCATGTGTGAGGAGCTAAGAATCACTGAAAAAGCTTATAGAAGGCATCATTTGGTATCGTATTCCCCTCTGGGCTTGGTTGGGTCTCAGCAAAGCATATAGCTGGGACTGTATAGGGGTTAAATGTTTTAAGGGTTAAAGCTCTGAAATTTGGTGTGCAATACTTTTAATGCTTTAAGACACTGTGGTGAAATTTTGGTGAATTTTGAACAATTCCTTCATACTTTTTCACATATTCAGTAATAAAGTGTTTTCAGTTTGAAATTTAAAGTGACAGTAACGGTTTTATTTTAAAACGTTTTTTGTGCTTTGTTGACAAGTTTAAGCCTGTTTAACATGTCTGTACCATCAAATAAGCTATGTTCTATATGTATGAAAGCCAATGTGTCTCCCCATTTAAATTTATGTGATAATTGTGCCATAGTGTCCAAACAAAGTAAGGACAGTAATGCCACAGATAATGATATTGCCCAAGATTATTCCTCAAATGAGGGGAGTAAACATGATACTACATCATCCCCTACTGTGTCTACACCAGTTATGCCCACACAGGAGGCCCCTAGTACATCTAGTGCGCCAATACTTATTACCATGCAACAATTAACGGCTGTAATGGATAACTCTATAGCAAATCTTTTATCCAAAATGCCTACTTATCAGAGAAAGCGCGATTGCTCTGTTATAAACACTGAAGAGCAAGAGGACGCTGATGATAATTGTTCTGTCATACCCTCACACCAATCTGAAGGGGCCATGAGGGAGGTTTTGTCTGAGGGAGAAATTTCAGATTCAGGAAAGATTTCTCATCAAGCTGAACCTGATGTTGTGACATTTAAATTTAAATTAGAACATCTCTGCGCACTGCTTAAGGAGGTATTATCTACTCTGGATGATTGTGACAATTTGGTCATTCCAGAGAAGTTATGTAAGATGGACAAGTTCCTAGAGGTTCCGGTGCCCCCCGACGCTTTTCCTATACCCAAGCGGGTGGCGGACATAGTAAATAAAGAGTGGGAAAGGCCCGGCATACCTTTTGTCCCCCCCCTATATTTAAGAAATTATTTCCTATAGTCGACCCCAGAAAGGACTTATGGCAGACAGTCCCCAAGGTCGAGGGGGCGGTTTCTACTCTAAACAAACGCACTACTATTCCTATAGAAGATAGTTGTGCTTTCAAAGATCCTATGGATAAAAAATTAGAGGGTTTGCTTAAAAAGATTTTTCTTCAGCAAGGTTACCTTCTACAACCAATTTCATGCATTGTTCCTGTCACTACGGCAGCGTGTTTCTGGTTCGAGGAACTAGAAAAGTCGCTCAATAAAGAATCTTCGTATGAGGAGGTTATGGACAGAGTTCAAGCACTTAAATTGGCTAACTCTTTTATTTTAGATGCCGCTTTGCAATTAGCTAGATTAGCGGCGAAAAATTCAGGGTTTGCTATTGTGGCGCGCAGAGCGCTTTGGCTAAAGTCTTGGTCAGCGGATGTGTCTTCCAAGACAAAATTGCTTAACATTCCTTTCAAGGGTAAAACATTATTTGGACCTGATTTGAAAGAGATTATTTCAGACATCACTGGGGGAAAGGGCCACGCCCTCCCACAGGATAGGTCTTTTAAGGCTAAAAATAAGCCTAATTTTCGTCCCTTTCGCAGAAACGGACCAGCCTCTAATTCTACATCCTCTAAGCAAGAGGGTAATACTTCACAACCCAAACCAGCCTGGAAACCAATGCAAGGCTGGAACAAGGGTAAGCAAGCCAAGAAGCCTACCACTGCTACCAAAACAGCATGAAGGGATAGCCCCCGATCCGGGACCGGATCTGGTGGGGGGCAGACTTTCTCTCTTTGCTCAGGCTTGGGCAAGAGATGTTCAGGATCCTTGGGCGCTAGAAATAGTTTCTCAAGGTTATCTCCTGGAATTCAAGGAACTACCCCCAAGGGGAAGGTTCCACAGGTCTCAATTATCTTCAAACCAAATAAAAAGACAGGCATTCTTACATTGTGTAGAAGACCTGTTAAAGATGGGAGTGATTCATCTAGTTCCAATAAGAGAACAAGGGATGGGTTTTTATTCCAACCTGTTCATAGTTCCCAAAAAAGAGGGAACATTCAGACCAATTTTGGATCTCAAGATCCTAAACAAATTTCTCAGGGTACCATCGTTCAAAATGGAAACTATTCGAACGATCCTACCTACTATCCAGGAAAATCAATTTATGACTACCGTGGATTTAAAGGATGCGTACCTACATATTCCTATCCACAAGGAACATCATCAGTTCCTAAGGTTCGCTTTTCTGGACAAGCATTACCAGTTTGTGGCACTTCCATTCGGATTAGCCACTGCTCCAAGGATTTTCACAAAGGTACTAGGGTCCCTTCTAGCGGTTCTAAGACCAAGGGGCATTGCAGTAGTACCTTACTTGGACGACATCCTGATTCAAGCGTCGTCTCTGTCAAAAGCAAAGGCTCATACGGACATCGTCCTAGCCTTTCTCAGATCTCATGGATGGAAGGTGAACAAAGAAAAAAGTTCTCTGTCCCCGTCAACAAGAGTTCCCTTCTTGGGAACAATAATAGATTCCTTAGAAATGAGGATTTTTCTGACAGAGGTTAGAAAATCAAAAATTCTAAGCTCTTGTCAAGTACTTCATTCTGTTCTTCGTCCTTCCATAGCGCAGTGCATGGAAGTAATAGGATTGATGGTTGCAACAATGGACATAGTTCCTTTTGCACAAATTCATCTAAGACCATTACAACTGTGCATGCTCAGACAGTGGAATGGGGATTATACAGACTTGTCTCCGACGATTCAAGTAGATCAAAAGACCAGAGATTCACTCCGTTGGTGGCTGACCCTGGACAATCTGTCACAGGGAATGAGCTTCCGCAGACCAGAGTGGGTCATTGTCACGACCGACGCCAGCCTGGTGGACTGGGGCGCGGTCTGGGAACCCCTGAAAGCTCAGGGTCTATGGTCTCGGGAAGAATCTCTTCTCCCGATAAACATTCTGGAACTGAGAGCGATATTCAATGCTCTCAAAGCTTGGCCTCAACTAGCAAAGGCCAAATTCATAAGGTTTCAATCAGACAACATGACGACTGTTGCATATTTCAATCATCAGGGGGGAACAAGGAGTTCCCTGGCGATGGAAGAAGTGACCAAAATAATTCAATGGGCGGAGGATCACTCCTGCCACTTGTCTGCGATCCACATCCCAGGAGTGGAAAATTGGGAAGCGGATTTTCTGAGTCGTCAGACATTCCATCCGGGGGAGTGGGAACTCCATCCGGAAATCTTTGCCCAAATAACTCAATTATGGGGCATTCCAGACATGGATCTGATGGCGTCTCGTCAGAACTTCAAGGTTCCTTGCTACGGGTCCAGATCCAGGGATCCCAAGGCGACTCTAGTAGATGCACTAGTAGCACCTTGGACCTTCAACCTAGCTTATGTATTCCCACCGTTTCCTCTCATTCCCAGGCTGGTAGCCAGGATCAATCAGGAGAGGGCTTCGGTGATCTTGATAGCTCCTGCGTGGCCACGCAGGACTTGGTATGCAGACCTGGTGAATATGTCATCGGCTCCACCATGGAAGCTACCTTTGAGACAGGACCTTCTTGTTCAAGGTCCATTCGAACATCCGAATCTGGTTTCCCTCCAGCTGACGGCTTGGAGATTGAACGCTTGATTTTATCAAAGCGTGGGTTTTCAGATTCTGTAATAGATACTCTGATTCAGGCTAGAAAGCCTGTAACTAGAAAAATTTACCATAAAATATGGAAAAAATATATCTGTTGGTGTGAATCCAAAGGATTGCCATGGAACAAGATAAAGATTCCTAAGATTCTATCCTTTCTACAAGAAGGTTTGGAGAAAGGATTATCTGCAAGTTCTCTAAGGGGACAGATTTCTGCTTTATCTGTCTTACTACACAAACGACTGGCAGCTATGCCAGATGTTCAAGCATTTGTTCAGGCTCTGGTTAGGATCAAGCCTGTTTACAGACCTTTGACTCCTCCCTGGAGTTTAAATCTAGTTCTTTCAGTTCTTCAAGGGGTTCCGTTTGAACCCTTACATTCCGTAGATATTAAGTTACTATCTTGGAAAGTTTTGTTTTTGGTTGCAATCTCTTCTGCTAGAAGAGTTTCAGAGTTATCTGCTCTGCAGTGTTCTCCTCCTTATATGGTGTTCCATGCAGATAAGGTGGTTTTGCGTACTAAGCCTGGTTTTCTTCCTAAAGTGGTTTCTAACAAAAATATTAACCAGGAGATAGTTGTACCTTCTTTGTGTCCGAATCCAGTTTCAAAGAAGGAGCGTTTGTTACACAATTTGGACGTTGTCCATGCTCTAAAATTCTATTTAGAGGCTACTAAAGATTTCAGACAAACATCATCCTTGTTTGTTGTTTATTCTGGTAAAAGGAGAGGTCAAAAAGCGACTTCCACCTCTCTTTCCTTTTGGCTTAAAAACATTATCCGTTTGGCTTATGAGGCTGCCGGGCGGTAGCCTCCTGAACGAATCACAGCTCACTCCACTAGGGCTGTGGCTTCCACATGGGCCTTCAAGAACGAGGCTTCTGTTGATCAGATATGTAAGGCAGCGACTTGGTCTTCACTGCTCACTTTTGCCAAATTTTACAAATTTGATACTTTTGCTTCTTCGGAGGCTATTTTTGGGAGAAAGGTTTTGAAAGCTGTGGTGCCTTCCGTTTAGGTGACCTGATTTGCTCCCTCCCTTCATCCGTGTCCTAAAGCTTTGGTATTGGTTCCCACAAGTAAGGATGACGCCGTGGACCGGACACACCAATGTTGGAGAAAACAGAATTTATGCTTACCTGATAAATTACTTTCTCCAACAGTGTGTCCGGTCCACGGCCCGCCCTGGTTTTTTTAATCAGGTCTGATGAATTATTTTCTCTAACTACAGTCACCACGGTATCATATGATTTCTCCTATATATATTTCCTCCTGTCCGTCGGTCGAATGACTGGGGTGGGCGGAGCCTAGGAGGGATCATGTGACCAGCTTTGCTGGGACTCTTTGCCATTTCCTGTTGGGGAAGAGAATATCCCACAAGTAAGGATGACGCCGTGGACCGGACACACCGTTGGAGAAAGTAATTTATCAGGTAAGCATAAATTCTGTTTTTTACAAATTTTTTCACAAACTTTTGGTTTCTCACTGAAATTATTTACAAACAGCTTGTGCAATTATGGCTTAAATGGTTGTAAATTCTTCTCTGGGATCCCCTTTGTTCAGAAATAGCAGACATATATGGCTTTGGCGTTGCTTTTTAGTAATTAGAAGGCTGCTAAATACCACTGCGCACTACACGTGTATTATGCCCAGCAGTGAAGGGGTTAATTATGGAGCATGTAGGGAGCTTCTAGGGTTAATTTTAGCTTTAGTGTAGTGTAGAAGACAACCCCAAGTATTGATCTAGGCCCATTTTGGTATATTTCATGCCACCATTTCACCGCCAAATGCGATCAAATTAAAAAAAACGTTAAATTTTTCACAATTTTAGGTTTCTCACTGAAATCATTTACAAACAGCTTGTGCAATTATGGCACAAATGGTTGTAAATGCTTCTCTGGGATCCCCTTTGTTCAGAAATAGCAGACATATGTGGCTTTGGCGTTGCTTTTTGGTAATTAGAAGGCCGCCAAATGCTGCTGCATTTCACACGTGTATTATGGCTAGCAGTGAAGGGGTTAATTATGTAGCTTGTAGGGAGCTTGCAGGGTTAATTTTAGCTTTAGTGTAGAGCTCAGCCTCCCACCTGAAACATAGGACCCCCTGATCCCTCCCAAACAGCTCTCTTCCCTCCCCCACCCCCCAATTGTCCCCGCCATCTTAAGTACTGGCAGAAACTCTGCCAGTACTAAAATAAAAGCTATATTTGGGCTTTTTTTGTGTTTTTTTTAAGCATATTTACATATGCTGCTGTGTAGGATCCCCCCTTAGCCCCCAGCCTCACTGATCCCCCACCAAAGAGCTCTCTAACCCTCCCCCTCTGCCTTAATGGGCGCCATCTTGGGTACTGGCAGCTGTCTGCCAGTACCCAGTTTAGTGAAAAAATTTGCCTTTTTTTAAAAAAAAAAACCTTTTCTGTAGTGTAGCTTCCCCCCCCCCCCCCCAAGATCAACCCCCCACCCCTTCCAGATCTCTTAGCTGTTTATTTACAGCTTTCAAAAACTTATTTTTTTTTACTTTTGAAAGTGTATTTTTCTGTAGTGTAGCGGTTCCCTCCCGCTCCCGCCCCGTGCACGCGCCCGCCCGCCGCCCCCCGTGCACGCGCGCGCTCCCGTGCGTGCTCCCGCCCCTCCCGCCCCCGATCCCGCCCCCTCCACTCCACTCGGCACATCGATGGCCGCCCACCCGCCTCCCAGACTTGCTCCCACCCACCAACGATACCGGCCACCGATGTCCGGTGCAGAGAGGGCCACAGAGTGGCTCTCTCTGCATCGGATGGCCAAGGGGGGTTATTGCAGGATGCCTCCATATCAAGGCATCACTGCAATAACCGGAAAGCAGCTGGAAGCGAGCAGGATCGCTTCCAGCTGCTTTCCAGACCAAGGACGTACGCCACACGTCCTCGGTCATTAACTGTATTTTTTTTGAGGACGTGTGGCGTATGTCCTTGGTCCTTAAGGGGTTAATGACCACAGCACTTTTCATTTTCTGTCCGTTTGGGCCAAGGCTATTTTTACATTTTTGAGATGTTTGTGTTTAGCTGTAATTTTCCTCTTACTCATTTACTGTACCCACACATATTATATACCATTTTTCTCGCCATTAAATGAACTTACCATTATTTTCATCATATCTTATAATTTACTATAAAAAATGAACTTACCATTATTTTCATCATATCTTATAATTTACTATAAAAAAATTATAAAATATGAGGAAAAATTGGAAAAAACACACTTTTACACATCTACAACCACCAAAAAACAACCATGCTAAATAGTTTCTAAATGTTGTCCTGAGTTTAGAAATACCCAATGTTTACATGTTCTATGCTTTTTTTTCAAGTTATAGGGCCATAAATACAAGTAGCACTTTGCTATTTCCAAACCACTTTTTTTTCAAATATAGCGCTAGTTACATTGGAACACATATCTTTCAGGAATCCCTGAATATCCATTGACATGTATATATATATTTTTTATAAGACATCCCAAAGTATTGATCTAGGCCCATTTTGGTATATTTCATGCCACCATTTCACTGCCAAATGCGATCAAATAAAAAAAATTGTTCACTTTTTCACAGATTTTTTCACAAACTTTAGGTTTCTCACTGAAATTATTTACAAACAACTTATGCAATTATGGCATAAATGGTTGTAAATGCTTCTCTGGGATCCCCTTTATTCATAAATAGCAGACATGTATGGCTTTGGCTTTGCTTTTTGGTAATTAGAAGGCTGCTAAATGCCACTGCGCACCACACGTGTATTATGCCCAGCAGTGAAGGGGTTAATTAGGGAGCATGTAGGGAGCTTCTAGGGTTAATTTTAGATTTAGTGTAGTGTAGTAGACAACCCCAAGTATTGATCTAGGCCCATTTTGGTATATTTCATGCCACCATTTCACAGCAAAATGCGATCAAATTAAAAAAAACGCAACATTTTTCACAATTTTAGGTTTCTCACTGAAATTATTTACAAACAGCTTGTGCAATTATGGCACAAATGGTTGTAAATGCTTCTCTGGGATCCCCTTTGTTCAGAAATAGCAGACATATATGACTTTGGCGTTGCTTTTTGGTAATTAGAAGGCCGCTAAATGCTGCTGCGCATCACACGTGTATTATGGCTAGCAGTGAAGGGGTTAATTAGGTAGTTTGTAGGGAGCTTGCAGGGTTAATTTTAGCTTTAGTGTAGAGATCAGCCTCCCACCTGACATATCCCAACCCCTGATTCCTCCCAAACAGCTCCCCTCCCCCACCCGACAATAGTCTGCCAGTACTAAAATTAAAAAAAAACAAAAAACAAACAAACATTTTTTTAGCATATTTACATATGCTACTGTGTAGGATCCCCCTTAGCCCCCAACCTCCCTGATCCCCCCCAAAACAGCTCTCTAACCCTCCCCCTCTGCCTTATTGGGGGCCATCTTGGGTACTGGCAGCTGTTTTTTTTTTTTTTGTGTGTTTTTTTCTGTAGTGTAGCTTCCCCCCCTCCCCACAGACCAACCCCCACATATATCCCCCACTATTTCAACCTTTCACAAATAATTTTCTGTAGTGTAATGGTTCCCACCCGCTCTCTCCCCGTGCACGCGCCCTCCCCCGCCCTCCCATGCACAAGTGCGCGTCCGTGCGTGCGTCCGGCCATCCCCTCCCACTATCCCGCCCCCTCCAGATTACCAGGGCCATCGATGGCCGCCACCCGCCTCCCATACCGGCTCCCGCCCACCAACGAATATAGCCACCGATCTTTGATGCAGAGAGGGCCACAGAGTGGCTCTCTCTGCACCGGATGGCTAAAAAAGGTTATTGCAGGATGCCTCGATATCGAGGCATCACTGCAATAACCGGAAAGCAGCTGGAAGCAAGCAGGATCGCTTCCAGCTGCTTTCCAGACCGAAGATGTGCAGGGTACGTCCTTGGCCGTTAACTGACTTTTTTTTGAGGACGTACCCTGCACGTCCTCGGTCATTAAGGGGTTAAAGGACCAGTAAACACAGTAGATTTGCATAATCAACAATGCAAGATAACAAGACAATGCAATAGCACTTAGTCTGAACTTCAAATGAGTAGATTTTTTTTCTAACAATTTTAAAAGTTATGTCTATTTCCACTCCCCCTGTTCCATGTGACAACCATCAGCCAATCACAAATGCATACACATACCATGTGACAGCCACATTTATTCTTGCACATGCTCAGTAGTATCTGGTGACTCAAAAAGTTTAAATATAAAAAGACTGTGCACTTTTTTTAATGGAAGTAAATTGGAAAGATGTTTAAAATTGTATGCTCTATCTGAATAATGAAATTTTATTTTGACTTGAGTGTCCCTTCATTATAAGTGAATATAATATTATGCTAACTATTTTGAATTGTTTGTATTATATGGAAGATCGCCATGACAACTGTTTTGGTGCCATATTGTTCACTGGGGGTTGTGCTATGAGTATTTAAACAGCACTGTTTGTTAAGTTTGTTTTCTGAGGAAGGGGAGTGTCCCCCCCGAAACATCACAAAGATTAAACCACATTTTTGAATGACCAGAGAGTGCCTTCTTTGCTTTTTCATATACTTAACCATTGGGACCCTGGCAATTGGAGTTCTAGTGTGAGTGCGCTTTTTTTTCTGAACTTTTGTATATATATATATATATATATATATATATATATATATATATATATATATATATATATATCAGTAAAGATGAGAAGAAAAACATCCAAACAAGGCTTTAGCGTGAAATTTTTTAGATGTGTTTACTCAGGAAACATGATAAAACCAACGGCATGCAAGCCAGGTAAGTGCAATGTTAGACAAATTCCCAGTCTAACGCGTTTCAGCTAGAAGCCGTACTCATAGACTTATGGGAAACCTTGTAAATACATGCAATATATACAAATCCAACATAATTGATTAATTAAAAACAATTGTCTCTAACAAGCACCTTGTTTAACTCTTCATGGGCAAATATGCTTCTAGTCTTTATGAACTTGTTAAACCATTTCCTATATAGTTTACGTGATAATTTCCTACTAAAATGTTATTAAACTATGCATTTCTTTACTTATAAGTGTGCTTTTGCACCACTTATATATTTAATTTTTATTTATGTTATATATCAATACAACTACCATCTTTTTGAATCATTATGTAGTGTGATGTTTGTAAATGAAATGCATAAGTACTTGCACTATCTTATTAAATTTAAATTTTAAGTACAAAATTGTGTAGACCTATTCTTCACTCTATTGTGCGTTAAAGAATTCTCTGTCTACAATCCATCACTTTACTAGGCCCCTATACTTGAAATTATACAATGTATTAACTCTAGAAAAACCCCATATATGTATATCTAACTGGGGTTTAATACTGTTTTGTATGGTAATATCCCAAAATATACTATCTACTGTATTGTTAGTCGCACTGTTAATAATAAATTTGGTATAATAACTGTCTATAAATATATAATATATGTCAGTTTATATACCATTGGGAACTAAAATTATTGCCAATAGTTCATTAGATCAAATCTAGAATTGAAACCCTGTGGTATTCTGGTTTTAAGACAACATATCCAGTAAACCTCTCGTTTACTTAAAATTTTATCAAGATCACCTCCTCTGGGGGCGGAACCAACTGCCAACATGGATGGTCGCTAACCCAAGGAGCTCTGATCACCAGTAAACTGGAGAGGCCAACTACTACTTAATAATTGATAAACAACCATTGCAACAGCCTTCTTATAGTTCCTAGACTGCTCCGAAACTAATTTGCATCTCCTCAGAGCCGTTCATCCCCGCCATAACTATAAGATTGGGAGTTATCAGCGCAAAGTTTTGCAGCCTTCTATGGGTCTTGAACAAGGAGGGATCTTATGCCACACTGCAGTCCTTATTTAAATGCTTGGAGGTTAAGATGGACAGTTACTTTGAAGATCGCACCGCAACATGTAGCGGTAAGGATAGAGTTTATTCAGCCTGGCCTAGTGAAGGGATGTCAACTCCTATTGGTGTGGGAGACCAAAACATGCCGCTTCAATATTAACCACCTCCAGACCGCTCTGAGCCTAGGGGGAAGATTCCATCACTCCCAGCAGCGAAAGAGCTTCGTTAGAGTCAGCCAGTGGCAACAGCGGAACAACTCCTTAAACTAACGAAGTATAAAGATACTAGGACTCTAACCATCAGCTATATGTGCCTGGTTCCCTGTGACTCTAACCTGTGCCCGGATAAGCCCTTAGCTCTTGCGTACTCCGGCAGTCTGAAAGCCCACAACATTTTTGACGTCTATGGACATCATCGCAGCACAACTTACCTGTCATATATGAATCCACTATGTGCCTCTCTCTTTAATAAGGGGTGTGTTTAATCATATACCCCTGTATAAAAAGTCCTCCCCCACATTGTTCCTTGCTTGGTAATTCTTGTCTATTGCTATATGCATATGCCAGAACCAAATACCTACCCTATCCAAACTCTGTATTGTGTTCATTATACCTACTTAATTTCTTGTTGAACCACCATCCTATCTCAGGAAATTGCCAGGAGTTCTGTTCCTCTGCTCTCAGCCTAACTAGGTAATTCCAGTTAGCAATCCACACGCTGTGAATCTCTCACTACAAGCTGACATCTCCTACTCTGCGCTCAAGCCACTCGATCGACGGACTCCCAGGTTCCTGCTCCAACACAAATATCAGTAAGGAAGCGCTTACTTATTTTTGACTATTTTCTATACGCTGTATGTATTCAATTCATTTTGCCTAAAAGCGTCATAAGATTCTTACACTCAATATTGCCTAATCCTTATGCTTTATAGTTGTTATTTAGTAATCCAGTTATTACCTTTTACTGGTGATTTATGATACATAAACTCTGCCATTGCTGCTGCCTCCTAATGGCAATAGATATGTGTACCATAATACCCTGCACCAATACAGTAAAGTAACTCTGCAGCTTCTCATGTGATATACTTTATTACTGGTTGCCTCCAATTAATGAAGCTCATTGTTACTACATATACGTTTATTTATATACAGAGTACAATATTTGACTCTCTTAAACAAAAACTACAGTTGGATTCTATTCTGATCTTTTGGCACTCTCTTCCCTACAAGAAGCAAGGTTATTGTTACTCACACTTGACATTACCACAGCTTCCTTGAATGCACATGCGACATGGTGTTGCTTGTCTTGCTGCCGGTTGGGACTCAGTCAGTGTTGATGCTGCTGTGGAGTGTTTTGAGTCTCCAGACCGTCCTGCAGTGCAAGAGATGGATCCGTCTAGGTGTTGGCTAGATTTGAGATCTTCGGCTACGCTGGGTATGAGACCAGACTCATGCGGAACTGACATGCTCTTACCCTAGTTACTTTTTCCATGCTGCTCCTCTACGGACAAGCTTAAGACACTTGCACCAAAAGTATATACCTGTTGCCATTAAAAGCGCTTAACTCACATATATAACTTTCTCTGAAAATGGGCACTACTATTGTTTATTACACTCTGTTGCTTGATAATTCTAAAGCATTGATACCTATTGAATGTTGACTCTGGAGTGCAATCATGCTACATGAGAATAGACTACAACCACTATTGATTGTTCCTTTTCTTGCTCAAAATGATTACATGAGCTATATACCCAGTTAGGCTAGAATTATAGACTGCCACACGAATTTACTATATGCGCCTCTCGTATCTACTAGCATATTATATGGTGCTTTACACAACTAAACCAGATGTTACTCATAGGAGGGTCCTTAATATTCTTAGTAAATGCAGCCCTTATACTATAGTTAGTACCCCTTATATCCTAACAATACGCCTAACCCACTTAAAGGGACACTGAACCCAATTTTTTTTCTTTTGTGATTCAGATAGAGCATGCAATTTTAAGCAACTTTCTAATTTACTCCTATTAACAATTTTTCTTCATTCTGTTGCTATCTTTATTTGAAATAAAAGCCATCTAAGCTTTTTTGGGTTAAGAACTCTGGACAGCACTTTTTGATTGGTGGATGGATTTTTTCCACCAATCAGCAGGGACAACCCAGGTTGTTCACCAAAATGGGCCGGCATCTAAACTTAGATTCTTGCATTTCAAATAAAGATACCAAGAGAATAAAGAAAATTTGATAATAGGAGTAAATTAGAAAGTTGCTTAAAAATTCATGCTCTATCTGAATCACAAAAGAAAATTTTTAGGTTCAGTGTCCCTTTAAGTTATTAGCTCCTGTTAATATAATTTCCCTTTTTTTTTTTTTTTTTTTCTTTACCTTTTTTTCAGTTTACTATGACACTCTGAGTCTCTGCAAGGGGATAAGATAGATATAATAGTTTTAATATTTGGACCTACCTTTAACACAACGCCTGTTCATTCTTGGGTCAATACAATACTATACACAGTCCTAGTGACTGGTTTCCTCCTATATCGTGTTTTACATTTAAATTGTTCATATTAGTTATGTGATATCCTTTAGCATTTGCCTACAACCTTGACCCCATTTACTGTATGTTTGTATAGCCCAGAGTCATAGAACTCTGCATCTGTTTGCTATATGTTCCTTTTTTGTTTTTTAAGATATTGTATGGGACTTTAAATGAAACAATCTCACTGAATGTTGTTCATAAGTCGGCCCCTAACAGCTTCCCAGGAAGTAAATGCTTCCCCCATAATATACTCTGAGCTCCTTGTACTACTATGTCTGAATTAACTTATAGGTGTACCTAGCTACTAGAAGTCACATATTATACTACCCAGGACTAAGTGTATGCTAGGAGAGGAGATCACCTGGATTGCCAAGGCTCAGGCTTCTTACAGCTCGCTATTTTATTTTAGTTTTGCATTATTATGATTATGTTGCATATAACACAACCTCATGTAATGAATGTGGTGATTGCTTTTTGAAATCTTATGTTTTGAACCGTTTCCCGTATAATGTAGGTCATCCCATACGAGCTTTGTGACTGTGTGTCTCCTCCCAAGTAGATGTAAGCACATCTCAGTTCGGATCAATTCGCCTGCAATTAATATATTTTTTAGCATACACGCAGCTTCAGTCTTTACTAATGATCATACATAATCCCATATATGTTTTAATGAACAGTTGCAATGTTTAAATCCTCTATAGTATAGAATTCAGCTAGAGTAGGTAACCTAGTGACTAGTCCATAAGATATGTATTTATACCATGTATTAAAAGGCTCCCTTTTCATAATCGCATACTTTTTTATAGTATTGATCTTAGCACCATATTGTTCTCTGACAGTTGCTATGATATTAATATATATTCAGCCGTAAGTATTCCTCACATCTAGAAGCCAAGTCATATTACACTGTTTTAGATACCCTGATTAGACTATGTTTTTTTTACCTCCCTACAGGGTAAATTGAGAGGCATCCCTCCTAGAACCTATCCCAAGGAGTACACAACATGACTATATCTAACTTTCTATACCACAGCGCTCCACCTATCTCGCCAATATTTCTTTTTAAGAGACCCATGTAGTATGTTACTTAAGTTTCACACCACATTCTGGTGCCATTTCAGAAACCTCCGCCCCCCACTTCACACCCTCCGCCCCTTCTATATTCTAATCGGTGCTCACCCGCTGACTCCCACCAACTACTATAAAGCCCAATAAAGGCTGTTCTTCTGACTAACATATATAATTCAGTTCCCTCATCCAAAATGGTCCATAAGTGGCCTGCCAACTAGTCAACCATTTAAGCTAAAAATATAATAAAATGGAGGTTTGAGAAGCCTTGTTACTATTATTTACTGTTGTATTTATCCATTATCTTATAAATGTTACTGTTTCCTGTATAATGGTATGTTTGACCTTGATTTTATAAGGCGTCCAATGTATAATGTTTGTATTGCAAAACCTCAATAAAAAATTATTTTAAAAAAAGATCACCTCCTCTAACAGAGAGGGAGACAACTGTCCATCTCAAGGAATCCGTATTACGTGTGTGTTTGTCTATAAAATGTTTAGTTATTGGTAGTAACTTATCTTCTCTTTTTCTACTTGATTTTGTGTCTACAGTAATGCTTGACAGATGTTCCCTTATGCGAGATCTTACTTCTCGTTGAGTTTTTCCAATGTATTGTAAACGGCTTAAGGTACACTCAATTAAATATACCGCTCCTGTTGTCCTGCAGCTGACACAACTATTGATGTTATAACATATATATATATATATATATATATATATATATATATATATATATGCTTTGGTGTATGTGGGTTAAGAAAATATATACTTTCATTGGAGTCAGGCGGCTGGTATCACTTACTTACCTGTGGTGTTCAGGTCCAGTCTCTTCTGCTCCTTGTCCGCTCTCTCCTTCCACCGAACTGCACTACTGAACTGCAGCTATCTTATGCACACTCACATGTGCAATGGCACTCTGACAGCCCTGAAAAAGAGTTGGTACTGATGGCAATACTTTATATATTTTAATTCATTATAGTTACTGACACTTTTAATAATCCTAGGCCCTTAAAATATTATAATGTGGCTAAAAGGTGCTATATATATCAAACTCAGACATTTACTGATTCAGTTTAAAGAACTGATAAAAGGATATTATACAAGCATTCATTTCATCCCTAGTGTATATGATGCAGAAGTCACAAAAAATAATAAAAAAAATCAACTTTATTTGAAAAACCAATAAAAGTGAGTTTGATTAAAAACAATATGCTTGCCTTAGTAAGTCCTAATAATAATTATAAATCAATACAATATTGACCCACTATTGGGGTCACTAACTGTTATGTCTGGAACTGAACCAGTCATTGCATCAACTCTAAATGAATGGATATTAATAAATAATGGATATTAATAACATAGAAAGTATAGTAATTATGTGTAGATTAACACTTGACTAGATATCTGAAGTGTGACAGGCTATCCCCACATGTCAGGAAAAAATGTAGTCCACAAATAACGTGAATCAGTACTCCTTTAAATATTGTATTTAATAATAATCCTAAATTATACTTGATTAAACATAGTTTTGAATCACATACATGCCCTGAATGTTTGTTCTATACCATTTACTTGTGGCAATAAGTAACTATAATTGTGTATTGATTTAAATTTTTCATATATCTGATGTATCCACCAAATGCAGTACCAGCTGTTACTTGTAATATTATGATACACTGTTCAACAGTATGATTATCCCTTATGTTTGCAGTCAGCGTGGATGTCTAGTTACAGATAGTTGTATTGTAATCTAGTAACATATTTGTCACACTGCCCAGAAATGAAACTATTAGCACCAATTAAAGTTGCTGTTTTTCTATTTGATTTTCATAATATATCAGAATAATAAAGCTAGATCTGTAGTCACTTGCAATAATATAGTAAAGACTCCTGATTTGTTGGTCTAATTATTTGCAGCTCTCATAACTTAAAATAATGTCCACTTAATCCCACTGCCATATAAGCTTTGTTTGTACATACGCATATTATTATTAATACCGCAATACAGGCTATGACTACGGCACTATGCTGAAACGCGTAAGCCACACATTGCTACGCTCCTACTAGCTACTGATATACGGGTACTGCTGTCCTGTATTTTTTAATCTGTTGGAATAAAGCGTATGCTGTGGGCATTTATCGATGTGCAGCGGATATGATTGCTACAGCGGATCATGTCCGTTCGCCCTTTCATAAATCAGTCCCCTTGTGTTTTCTCTTACTGTTTCCTTCATGTATTTTTTTGTGATTTTCTCGTCCTTTACTGCTCACTTAATCCAGCTGCCATATAAACGTTGTATGTGCATACGCATATTATTATTAATACCGTAATTAAGACAGCCCATTAGTACAGAGAGAGGTAGGACAATGCCAGAGTCCAGTGATCTAGCCAGGGCCAAGCACAGAGATCAGTCCTTAATCCAAACATCACAATAAAAGATACGAGGCAAAGGAAGAATTCAGGAAGGATTACCCAGGTTTAGGAATCTTTATGAATTTGGCAACGTTCAAATTGCAGCGTTTTTTCGTGAGATATTAGTTTCACAAATGAGTGTGAAATGCATGTTGATAATCCCTACATAAGTCTTTTATATTCTAGTATTAGGTTTTTCAGCCTAAGGCACAGATGTAATAATGGGACACTACACTGCATTTTACCTGCCCTTCCACACATCATACACAACCATTTTCTCCCTTTACAACAAGCAGAGTACTTGGGGCCGATTTATCACAGCTCGATTGGGGCCGTTATTCACCTGTTTCCGCTTGAGCCTTCAGGTTTGCCGGAAACAGGAGTTAAGAAGCAGTGGTGTTCAGACTGTTGCTCCTTCACTTGTCCACCACCTCTGAGGTGGCGGACAGCAATCAGCCCGATCGGATACGATCGGGTTGATTGACACCCCAAGGTAGTGGCCAATTGGCCCCGAATGTGCAGGGGGCAGCATTGCACTTCTTGTTCTTCTTCTATAGAAATGCTTGTGCAACGATAAATGCAGACAGCGTATGCTGTTGGATTTATTGATGTGCGGCGGATATGATTGCTACAGTGGATCATGTCCGTTCGCACTTTCATAAATCAGTCCCCTTGTGTTTTCTCTTACTGTTTCCTTCATGTATTTTTTTGTGTGAGTGTTTCTTGATCTGTGGTTATATATGTAGGGTTTTGGTTCTCAAATGCATAGTATATTAAATTAGCTGTTATGTGTATAAAATTAACCTAAAGTTCATTAAACATATATATTTGTTAACTCGGACTTCAAGAGAAAAAAATACATTTTGACTCTTCATTGAAAGGTGTTGGGCATCCCTGTTATAGAATCAAAATACAGATTTCTCTTCTTTGCCCATAAAATGTTCAATGATGCCACCAATTTTGTAATGCCTTCTTTTTAACTACTTCCTCTACAGTGGTTCTACTCCTAAACTGGCCAATATTTCAGTTCCCCTTTGACAACCTCCTTCCACTCCTACAAATATTATTTCTTATCATTACCCCTGTTTCCTATAACTGTCTGCTGCATAAGCTTTTCTACAAGCCTTGAAATCTTAAAAACACGCAACATATGCCCTAGCGCTTAAAAACTTTATATCATATACCATTTCCCCAAATGTATGTATACCAATTAATGTCTTTTTCATAGTTTATAACTTAATTTGCTTAGTGCTTTGATCAAGTCATTTAATGAAAGTACTATCACTCTTTTCATCTATCATCTATCTATCTATCTATCTTATATCTATCTTTCTATTATCTATCTATCTATCTATCTATCTATCTATCTATCTATCTATCATCTATACATCTTTCGATCTATTTATCTATATTTTTATGTCTTTCTATCAATCTATCTATCTATCTATCTATCTATCTATCTATCTATCTATCTATCTATCTATCTATCTATCTATATGGAAAAAGCTTGGATTCTGGAACAGTTTGGATTTTGTCATTTTTTTCACCTCTAAAATTGGTCAGTACGGAAAGGTGATGGAACCAAGTGTAAACAACAATATCTTTTGTCATGTAGGCAATATTTACATGTCATAATACAGCTTATTCATGCAACCTAAAAGTAGATTTTGTACAGTATATATATTGCAAATGGTAGGGGGAGACTACACTCATATTTCAGCATGATACTGCCAGGGTGTCAGGATCCAAATGTTTGTATTCAGTGTAATAGAAGAGAATCCTCACTCACTGGATTTTCAAATCAAACAGCAATATATTTAAAAACTGTGACTGAGGAAGGGACATATGTCCCAAAAGGTCACAATTTTTTCAATAAATTGCTGTTTGATTTGAAAGTCCAGTGAGCGAGGATTCTCTAACATTACACTATGGGCTAGATTACAAGTGAGGTGCAAATAATTTTGCGCTAGCGCAATCGTGTTTTTGCAAGTCATTTTCATTCCGCTGATATTACAAGTGGAGCAAAATCGCGATTGCGCTAGGGCACAATCGCCCTTTACACTTCAATCCTTTCTGCTATCTCAGAGCTGTAAAACTGGTTTCCAAAAACTAATATAATGTGTTCTACTGGTGCACTTAATATATGTGTGTGGGCTTACATTTATATGGAATCAGTAAGCAACCAATTTTCTAACTTGTTTAAATACATATTTATGTAAAAAATTATATATTTATACATTTTTCTGGATAAGGAATTAGCGCATTGCCGAAACTGACACGCTAGCAGAGCTGGTGTAAACTTTGCTAAGGGAAACCAGTTCCTCTGCTTGCTTGTCAGTTGGCATTTCCCGTATTACATTGAAATCGCTATTGCATGTGCGCTCTTGTTTCTGATCAGCAAGCCTTTGCTGGTTGGATCTGGGAAAAGTAGGGAAAAACGCCCATTTCTGGGGCATTTGGAAAGACCTCATCCTGTGACTCTTTTACCAAGTTAAATGTAAGAATTTTAATATAATAAATAATTGTTTTTAAAAAATCAATATGCCAATATATTAAAAATACCTTAAATTTATATTCTATTGAAATGTGATTTCTTTGTTATGGACCTTTAACGCTAGCGCAAAAGTTTTTTTGGAACTTATAATACCAGCGCAACACGAATAGCTCAAAAAGCTTAACACTTGCTGTGTTTTCACTTACGGAAAAAATACTGCACCACTTGTAATCTAGCCCTATATATATCATCATCATCTGCCACACCACACCCACTACCCCATCCCTCTTTGCCTATGTTTAGCCATTGTGAACCATTTTTTTGTGCAGTGATTTTTAATATTTTTTTTATTTTAAATCATAACAAATTAAGCCCTTTTAATACAATTATTAAACATATGTAAATTTTCTGTACATTTGGCACAGCGTATAGACAGCATTTATTTCCCACTCACATGATGCAAAGTTGTGTAAATCAGGGCAGGTTCATTCTAAGGAGCCTCAAGAGAAACCAGACACAATTAAAGGGATACTGAACCCAAATTTATTCTTTCATGATTCAGATAGCGCAGACAATTTTAAGTAACTTTCTAATTTACTCCTATTATCATTTGTTTTTAGTTCTCTTGGTATCTTTATTTAAAAAAAGCATGAATGTCATTAAAAAAGCATGAATGTAAGCTTAGGAGCCTGCCTATTTTTGGTTCAGCACCCCTTGGTAGCACTTGCTGATTGGTTGCTAAATTTAACCACCAATAAGCAAGCACTACCCAGGTGCTTAACCAAAGATGGGTCAGCTCCTAAGCTTATATTCCTCTTTTTCAAAATAAAGATATCAAGAGAATGAAGGAAAATTGATCATAGGAGTAGATTAGAAAGTTGCTTAAAATTGCCTGCACTATCTGAATCGTGAAAGAAAAAATATGGGTTCAGTATCCCTTTAAGGAAGATATGGTAGGATCTTACTAACTATTACGGTAGCATACTGCCCCCTGACCAGGACACTTGTCCCTAACGACTATATTATACTATATTCTGTGACTTTATGAAAAGGATTTTTCTACAAGAGACTAGGGACCATATTTATCAAGCTCCGTACGGAGCTTGAAGGGCAGTGTTTCTGGCGAGTCTTCAGACTCGCCAGAAACACAAGTTATGAAGCAGCGGTCCAAAGACCGCTGCTTCATAACCTGTCCGCCTGCTCTGAGCAGGCGTACAGGAATCGCCGGAAATCAACTCGATCGAGTACGATCGGGTTGATTGACACCTCCCTGCTGATTGGCCGTGAGTCTTGTGAGCTGCAGGTGCAATGTTAAATGCGGAGAGCGTATTGCTCTCCGCATTTAGCGAGGTCTTGCGGACCTGATCCGCACTGTCGGATCAGGTCTGCAAGACCTTTAATAAATAGGGGCCTAGAAGTTCAAAACACAGACAAATGCTTACATACAAGGAGTCTTATATATGAAAATACTTAGTTTCTCTTGAATAATTCTAAATAAGACTCATACATTTCAAACCTGTACTAATAGGTCGTCCTGTGCAACGTAAACATTTTTGTTTCTTTTAGTATTCATTAGTTAAATAAATAATTTTGTTTTGGCAAATTAGTTTAGTAAAGTTAATTCATTTTTTTCGGATCTGTTCGTTATTATTAGTTTAGAATAGAATAATGCTTATGAATAAAGAATGGATCCGAAAAAAAAACCGCTGCCCTCCACATCGCCGACTAAATAAACCTATTAACTCCTAAACTGCCGCTCTCCGACATCGCCGACACTAAATAAAGCTATTAACCCCTAAGCTGCCACCCCCCACATCACCAACACTAACTAAACTTATTAACCACTAAACTGCCATACCCCCACATCATCAACACTAACTAAACCTATTAACCTCTAAAGCACCGTTCCCCAACATCACTGACACTAAATAAGACACTAAATAAAGCTATTAACCCCTAAACAGCCATACCCCCACATCGCCAACACTAACTAAACTTATTAACCTCTAAAGCGACGTACCATCACATCGTCAACACTAACTAAACCTATTAACTTCTAAAGCGCATTCCTATTGGTTGAAAAATTCAAAATTTGAACAGCCAATAGGATTTAAGCAGCTCTCATTCCTATTGGCTTATTCACATCAGCCAATAGGAATGAGAGCTGCTTAAATCCTATTGACTGTTTTGAACAGCCAATAGGATTTAAGCAGCTCTCATTCCTATTTGCTGATTTGAAATTTTCAGCCAATAGGAATGCAATGGTACCCCAATATAAAAGTGGTACCTTGCATTGAATCCTCAGTGTGCGGCGGACGATCGCATTAAGAGGAACTCCACGTCGGACCGTTAGACCTCCGCCTGGTCCTCTGCCTCTGCACATCCACCAACTACTCTGCCTCCGCAGGGATGAGGAAGATATAGAGCCGCCTGGATGAAGATGCTTCGCCACTGGGATGAAGATCTTTCGCCGGACTTCAGCAACTGTGAGTAGTGATTTTGGGGTTAGTGTTTTTTTGTTATTTGGGGGTGTTTTTTTTTTTATAGATTAGGGCTTTTTTATTTTAATGGGTCGAGCTGAATGCCCTTTTAAGGTCAGTAAAAGATCTGAATGCCCTTTTAAGTGCAATGCCCATACATTTGCCCTTTTCAAGGCATTTAGTATATTAGTTTTTTTTTAGTTAGGTTTTTTATTTTGTGGATTTGGGAGGGGGGGTGGAGGTTTGTAATGTTAAGGGGTGTTTTTTTTTATTTTTTACATAAGAGCTGTTAACTTTAGGGCAATGCCCTATAAAAGACCCTTTTAAGGACTATTGGTAGCTTATTATAAATTAGTTTTTTTTATTTTATTTTTTTTTAAACGGTGGATTAGAATAGAAATAATTTTTATTATTTTGGATAATTTCGTTTGTTATTTTTTGTAATGGTAGTTTTTTTATTTTTTGTAATTTTAGTGTTTATTATTTTTTGTAATGTTAGGTTTTATTAATTTAAGCTTAGGTTTTATTTTTATTTCACAGGTAAGTTTGTATTTATTTTAACTAGGTAGTTAGTAAAAAGTTATATTTTAGCTAGATTAGGTTTTTTTTGTTTTTTTTTAAATAATTTTTATTGAGGTTAAAGAAAAAGCATTACATACATAAAATAATGCGTATAGCATAGGTAACAAAACAAAGACAAAATCAATACAAACATACAGACAGATCTGTTACGTCACAGATGCACTACTGTAGACATAGAATAATGTAAACCTCATTTTTCCTTTTAGTTTGAGGGAAGGGGAGGTTCTCCTGTAATCTTAAGGGTGTCCTGTGGACCGCACCTAAGCAAGTAATGAGTGACATAAATAAAAATTATAAGAATCCCGCTAATATTATCAACTATTATCTTATAAATTATAAAGCATATGGAAATGTATGTTCAACCTATACAAGTGCAAATTAAGAGGAAGGTGATCTCCATGCCATTTATATAATGTAAACTGGGATATAAATAAACTTAAGCAGACTAAACAATTTGATTTTGTCCCCTCATTATATTAGGTAGCATATAGACCTTGTTAATGGTAATGAACACTATAAAGGGAGAGAGAGGGGGTAGGGAGTCCAACTATTAGCTGCATGAGATATCTTTTTTCCTAAGGCCTATTTACAAAGAGGGGGCTATTGGACTCATCACATTGTATCTATCGAGTTGCTAGCACTAGGGGGGGTGACATTATTGGGGGGACTTAGTTATTGTGTGTAGTTTTACAAGCTAGACTTAGAAAATTGGAGTGTGTAGGGTGTAAGTGCCGCCTCACAGGGAAACTTACATAGATAGCCTCCTGGGGTGCTACGTGTAGCAAATGTGATAGTGCCCTGTGAGAAACAATAAATATCCAACTGTATTACTATAACAACAGGGGATTAGGGTTAGAGTCAGTCTCAGAGTCATACCAAACATTTGCAAAAAAAAACATAAACTGCCATGCCCCAGTCGCATTTAAGATGGTGAATGAAAAAATTAAAACAGTGAGGAGCATATGACTTAACAGTTATTATGTAGGCAAAAAGGGATATATGATCAATTGCCCCCCGGGCCAGATAGCGTGTCTGGTATGATTCAACCGAT
This sequence comes from Bombina bombina, assembly GCF_027579735.1. Taxonomy (NCBI): domain Eukaryota; kingdom Metazoa; phylum Chordata; class Amphibia; order Anura; family Bombinatoridae; genus Bombina; species Bombina bombina. The sequence continues at coordinate 343,679,266 of NC_069502.1, read as the reverse complement.
TCCCGTTTTGGTGGCCGACAGAATTGGTGAGTGTTCCCAGGGGGGTCGCAGCAGAGCATGGCTCTGGGTTATGAACAAAACAGTCTGCATAAGCGGATAGGTAGTAACCAAACAAAAGTCATTTCGACAAAGTCTTTTTCCTACCTCCGTTTGCCAGCCCACTCTCAGTATCAGCATGTTCATGCCGATGGGCACAATTAGGGTTTCTCTCTGGCGTAGCGCACTCATCTTTTCAATAGCCCCAGTCAATGCAGTGCTGTCTATAGTTCCGTTCCAAGAAGGGAGATGACCGTTACCCTGGAGAGAGGAGACACCGGAGCGTGGCTGTGAGTTGCTATAGAGAGTAGCGGTAAGTATATTGTCCTCTCTCACCATTGTATTTCCCAGTGACTGCTCTATAAATATCAAGATAGCAGCTCCTGTTGGCCCGATCATACAAGGTAGGTGCGATCGGAGCGATGTCAGCATTAGCCTGCTTATAAACTTTCAAAGAGATCTTGTCATGCTGGACAGCAGGCACCGGCAGAGCTTCTGGCTGATCTGTGGGTGAGTCCTCATGAGTCTGGTCCCCGCTTACCCGCTCAGGTTCTGCTACAGGTGCTTCTCTTCTGGATTCATATTTCCAGGCAGCCACCATTTGCTTCTCAAGTTGGGCAAAATGCTTTGATAGGGTGGTATATATGTCCTCCAGCAGCAAAGCAGACTCTCGTTCCATTATGGTGGCCTGGGACTGCAGTCCCGGTGTAAGGCTTAGGAGTTTAGTAAATCTTTACGCAAATAGCTGCACTTGCTTGGTATGGATTAAATGCTCTTCCGAGCAGTAACTGCGCACTCAAGGCAAAGCTTTGTAGGGTCAGGACTGAGGCTTCAGTTATAAGGGAAGGACTCAAAATGAAAAGTCCGGTACTGAGGGCAAATATGCTGTGACACAATCCAGAGCCTTATATCCCAGATCCAGTCACCTTCAGTCAATTTTCTCCACTGATTTGAACAGGATAGTACCAAAAATATATGGCAGAATTAAAAGAAAGTGAAGATAACTTAAGGAGCTGAAGCTCAGTGTGACTGATAAGATGGCCGCTGCCCGGAAGTCCCCTCAGATTAGGTTTTATTTTTATTTCACAGGTAAGTTTGTATTTATTTTAATGAGGTAGTTAGTAAAAAGTTATATTGTAGCTAGATTAGGTTTTATTTTTATTTCACAGGTAAGTTTGTATTTATTTTAACTAGGTAGTTACTAAATAGTTATATTGTAGTTAGCTTAGGTTTTATTTTTATTTCACAGGTAAGTTTGTATTTATTTTTAAATAGGTAGTTAGTTAATAATTGTAACTTTAATTTAGGTCTATTTTAATTATGTTAAAGTTAGGGGGTGTTAGGTTTAGGGGTTCATATATTTTAAATGAGGTAGTTGTGATGTGGGGGTGGCAGTTTAGGGGTAAATAGGTTTAGTAAGTGTTGGCGATGTAGGTGTACGGCGGTTTATGGGTTAATAGGTTTAGTTAGTTTTCGCGATGTGGGGGTATGGCTATTTAGGGGTTAATAGCTTTATTTAGTGTTTTAGTTAGTGTCGGTGATGTCGTTGAACGGCGGTTTAAAGGTTAATAGGTTTAGTTAGTGTCAGCAATGTTTGGGAACTGCAGTTTAGAGATGAATAGGTTTAATTAGTGTTGGCAATGTCAGGTAACAGCGGTTTAGGGATTAATAGCTTTAAGTAGTGTTTTAGCTAGTGTCAACGAAGTTTGGAAACTGTGGTTTAGAGGTTAATAGGATTAGTTAGTGTAGACTATGTTTGGGAACGGCAGTTTAGAGGTTAATAGGTTTAGTTAGTTTTGGCAATGTCGGGAACGGCGGTTTAGGGTTTAACAGCTTTATTTAGTGTTTTAGTTATTGTCAGCGATGTTTGGGAACTGTGGTTTGGAGGTTAATAAGTTTAGTTAGTGTCTGCGATGTCGGGGAACGACGGTTTAGGGGTTAATAGCTTTATTTAGTGTTTCAGTTAGTGTTAGCGATGTCGGGGAACGGTGGTTTAGGGGTTAATAGGTTTAGTCAGTATCGGCGATGTTTGGGAACTGCGGTTTAGGGGTTAATAGGTATAGTTAGTGTCAGCAATGTCGACGGTTTAGGGGTTAATAGCTTTATTTAGTGTTTTAGTTATTGTCTGCGATATCGGGGAACTGTGGTTTAGATTAGAACAATGAAAAATTCTGAATATGAATAAAGAATGGATCCGAAAATTTGGAAACTGATGTATTCATTTTCAGAATTTTAGTTATGGTGACGATTCGGAAATTCTGATTCATTCGAATCTCCAAATCGGCCAAAATCCGTCCGAAAACGAAATTAGTCCAAAATGAATAGCACATGTCTACTAATAGGAGCATATCATACAGGAATGGTATTATAATCAGTATCATTTTTCAATCTAATCTGATTTCTACAGTGGAATGTGTTCCTTGCCTTGATTACTATATTGGCATTTGTTTATTGTCTGTAAAGGGACATCCCTTAGCCTTAAAGGGACATACCAAATGAGTATATTATAACATTAACCTCTACTCATGTTAACAAATGCTTTTTATAGTATGATTGTTTATTTCTTTCAATGGGCTTATTAATATCTTAAAAGCTTTCAATGTTGGCTATAGTCCTGCTGCCTTTAGCACGGTTTTTGTCATGCCCCTCTATAATATCATCTTAGGAATTGTTATAGTATTATGTGTGTATATATTTATACCTTCATTTTTTCTACTATGCTTTCTTAATATTGCATTAAGGTGCTGTTATTGGTAAGTTGGAGTTGTTATATGGTATAATGCTTCTATTTAGTCCTTAACCAATCTATACTTAACCTTCCAAACAAGGTGCAAAGCAGTACTAAACTGCTATTAGTTAGTATACTTATATTTATTTATATTTATTAGAATTACATTTTACTTGGATTTTTATAACATTCAAGTATTGTGGATATTTAATATAATTGGATAGCCAGGATATCTACTGTGGCTTCCAGTATGGCTACTACTTCTGTTGCACAAGTGGAAGCAACACTACAAGGTCATACTGACAATATAAGATCATTTTGGGCAAATACTTTTATAATTTGGAAAAATTAAGGTACAGAGAAACTAATTTATGGTGGGACATAAAATATTTAGAACTGTAAATTAAGGAATCTAAGGTTCCTAGATGATTTCATTTGCTCTTAATAGTCCTAAATTCATGGAACACTGAAATCAAACATTGTCTAAATGTTCTTACATTCCTATGAATCAATTAGTTAGACACAAAAAGAAAGAAACAGCGGATATACTTATAGAAATAGAGAAATTAAACGTCTTATTAATACCATTTGAGTAGTTACAGAAACATAAACACACACAACTAGAGGAAACAATAAACAGATAAATTACAGAGAGAAAAGTTCAAAAGTACAACAGGGACACTAAGTACTTCAATATAGTTTATTCATGGCAAAATACTAAAAAAAAACTATGAAAAATAAAGACAAAAAGTCCCAATAAAAAGGGAATAATCAAGAAGTAAAAGGGTAACATTTTCAAGTATAGACTCAGAGGTCATAAAGCTTACAGATACTAATGAAAATGACTCAAGTTCAAGTGAAGATAATTCCTTAGAAGGAACTAGTATGTCCCCTAGACATGAAAAATTAAGTGATCTTGTAAAATCCCCTCAAACAGCAAGTACTCCAAAAAAGGGGGAAAACAGACAGAGATATTCCAGCAGAATAAAGAGGAATAATTAGATACTATTTATAATGTATTAAAATAAACTCTCACTTCAGCATAAATTTCAGTTTTGAATAAAGGATTAGGTTTTGCACCTTCTTTTAATTTTGATTTATTTGACACAATTATTGATGTAAGCATATTTGTTTATAAATTAGTACTGAAAAAACACCTTTTACACATACCTTCAGATAGTAATGAAGAGCCAACACCCAGTGAGCACAGAGAGAATAATAATATAGGACTTACATTTAATGAACTCATAAGTCTTAATGAACTAACAGAATTAGAAAGCATCATGAATAGATTTGATCAACATAAATTAGTTATTACAGATCACACTTTTAGACACAAAAATAAACACATTTCTATCCCGTACACAGTAGAGGACAACTCATGTATATTTTTCAAAACAAAATAGAAAAAGAATGAACAGATTTAGCTCTCAAAACTAAAAAAAATCTATTGTTAGGAGACAACCTAACAACTATGCAGCAAAAGCCCTTAAAAGAACTCAAAAATAATGATCAAATCTGGATCACCCAAGCTTATAAAGGGTGGGATATAGTAGTGTTAAATGCCTGTGACTATTTACAGGAGGCCTATAGACAACTAAATAATATGGATTTATATATGATTGTAATATGTAACCCTACTACCTGCTTCAAAAAAAAAAAATTTGAAAAATTAGTTTGACACAGCAACAGAAAAGGGATTTATGACCCCTGAGTTAGTCAAATATGTAATGGTGAATAATCTGAAAGTATCTATATTTAAAATGGCACATAAAATACATAAAACCTTAAAAAAATCCCCCAGGAAGACCCATAGTGGCAAGGATCTTTGAAAAATTGGGAGAATGGCTGGATCATATACTTCAACCAGTGGTCACTCATTTACCAGGTTATATCAAAGATAGTACTTATGTAATTCAACAATTGGAAACAATAACTTGGATGAAAGAACTTAACTGGGTTACCATTGATGTGAAAGCCTTATAGTCCATCATTACCCATACAATAGGCCTTATGGCCTTGAACTATATGCTAGGTAAATACACACAATATACACAAGAGTTTATAACCTTCATTGTACAAATTACAGAATTCCTACTAACACACAATTTTTTCATGTTTGATGGAAACTTCTTTTTCCAAAAAACGGAACTGATAACGGGGCTAAACTTGCCCCCTCCTATGCTAATATATTTATGTTTTATTTTTAAACACTGCATATTTTCATTAAAGCTTCATTCTTATTAATATTTTCAGATAACCTTATATTATATGGCAGATACATTGATGACTTGATCATCATTTGGAAAAAAACTGATGAATACTGCCTACATTTATAGACCATCTTAAAAAAATTAAATTAATTTAAAATTCAATTCCTAGAACACAGACAAATACAAAGTATCCTTCCTTTACCTAGAAATTTCAGTAGATGAAAAAAATCTTAACATCAAGACTAAAATACATCAGAAGGAAACTGCGAAAAATACAATTCTAAGAGGAGAATCTTGTCATCCTAAACACACATTAAGAGGTATTCCTAGGGGTGATTTTATAAGGTTACGTAGAAACTGTTCTGATGATATTATCTATCAAAATCAATCAAAAGTACTGGTAGATAATTAACCTCTAGAGGGTTCAAGAGAACAACTCTAGAAAAAGTCAGGAATGTGAAGTTGCAAAAATATCAAGACAAGAACTCATACAATATAGAAATAGAAAACCAAAACCGACTTCTAAATGTTTCTTCATCACCAGATATAGTAAACAATAGAACAAAATATTTAAGATAGTAAAAAAAGAATTTACCAGTACTTTATGCAGATTAAGATTACAAAAAAGTTATTGAAAATGTAATTCAATGTGTAGCAGGGAGGGTACCCACCTTTGGAGAAAGAGTGATGAAACACATATATGCTAACCGGAATGAAGCCAATTGGTTAAGAGAGATTCATATAGATGTGGGAATAGGCAATGTAAAAGCTGCACATACTGTATGTCTGCAAGTCCAGAACATTTAGTTCTAGCAATACAGGGCTGCCAAATATAGTAAATACTAGGATTACTTATAACACCAATCATGTAATTTATCTCATAACATGTAAACTACCTTTGCTTCAATATGTAGGGGTCTTAATATTTGGATATAGAAGATCCCAATTCAAGAGCACATGTAGCTAAATATTTTCATCAACAATTTCGCAGAGAAGTGTTTTGAATTTTCTCTTTAAAACATGTTATCCAGTGTGTAAGAAATTATTTGTATATTTCAATTATCACATACATTTGTTTTATAATTTTTTAATGATTATTGCAGTATGTACACCCTTAGGTGTATGAGTCAAAACTCTAACACTAGCAAAAGTTTGACATATTAGGAATTTTTAGATCACCAAAGTTGTTGTTTTTTTCCTTCCCTCTGTCTCTTTTTTCCAAAATATGTGACCAAGAAAGCAGTGAAGCATTTGTACAGCTAACACTGATTTGGAAAGAGAGAATGAGGCAAATGAAAGAAGAAAACAACTTCAAATATAATTTTTTTTCTCTACTCTCGCTCTCTTTAAAAGGTGATTAAACAAGTATTAATGTACTTGTAAATTAGAGATTCCCAGTTCCTTTTTGTCTTTCTTTCCCAAATATGTGGCTAAGTAAACATATAAGCACTTATACAATGGATACGTATTTGGGATGTAAGAGAGGATTGTAAGTGAAAATAAAAATGTAACTTTATATAACTTAAATAATAACGATTGATTGTGAAATAAAACAATAGGATGTTAATATTTAAATACCCAAACATCTTGTATTGTAAATATGAAAAATTGTTACTTAACATGTATAACTAATACCTTGTTCTTAAAATGTATGGAGAGAGAGATTGGCTAATCACCATTTTGAGACAATCCTACCTTAAGGGTTAAACCAACAGGTGAATTACAAACCCTCTAAACAAAGGATACTCTATTGCTTGATTGGTTACTTAGCCACATATTTGGGAAAGAAAGACGAAAAGGAACTGTGAATCTTTAATTTACAAATACTTCAAAACTTGTTTAATCACCTTTTAAAGAAAGCATATAAGACAGCTTGTAAAATTATTTGTGATTTGTGAGGAAATGTGCCTAGTGCCAGAGGAAACGCATCATCATTGGCTGGTATGACAGATACTTGACAATGCTGTATGTAATTTGTATACAATAAATATTGGACTTTTATCTGCATCTGGAAGAAGTCTACATATCATTTATTCATTGGCAGTAGCAGAGACATGAAACAAAACTGTTTAGTGTCCAATTTACATTTTTAATTTAGCATGGGGAGTAACTTGAGCAACTAACCATGGATGGTCTTTACCTTGATAAAGGGGACAGTCATTTGAAATAGCTGATTTTGCCTGTAGAAACTGCCACCTCTACTGATCTTGTCTATACTGCAGTATTACGTTATGCAATCAAGAGGTTGTGGGAGTGAAGGTAGAAGAAAGAGTGCCCTTGCAGTTACTTTGATTACAAAAAACTTATAGTCAGGAAAAAACACACACAGCACCGCTCACGGGTAAGCACTGGAGGCTCCTCTATAGGAGCACTTGAGCACGTGAACCCCCAGATCCCCGATGAACAAAAAAAAAAAAAAGAGTGAGAAATAAAAAAAAACGAATTAAATTTTTAAACTTTATTTGTTGACTAAATAAAAAAATCCTCCGGGCTCCACTGCAGTTTTGACTAAAACACATTAAAATTGCAGTTTTTAATTCTTTAGGCTGAAGTGTGGAATGGGCTTTTGCCTTATACTTCTATCTATCACACATGCTGTGCAATGCAATAGATAGAAGTATAGGCAAAAGCCCTTTCCACTTTCAGCCTGCATTGCCTTCAGCGCCACCTACAGGCCAGCCCATAGCTTTCCTAACCGCACTGCTCTTAGTGTGCGAGAGCCAGCTGTCACGTGACACTCGCACACTAAGAGCTGTGTGTGTGTGGGAGGAGGAGCATCATGGGCTTCAGTTCAGAGATGAGGTACAGAGGAGAGCAGAGAAGCTGCTGGAACAGACAGTTAGCTCCTGTTAGGTCTCAGAGATGGAAGTGAGATGTACAGTACATGATCTGGAGACTGGGACCATGCAGGATGACTGAGTTTGTGGGGTAAGTACAGGGCCGTTTTTAGGGGCGGGCGAAGGGGGCAGTAGCCTGGGGCACAGGGGAAAATAAGAGGAGCCAGGGAAAATAAGGGGAAGGCTTTGCACTGGAGAGTTGTAGTTTGGACTGGAGAGAAATGCAGGGATGAGTGATCACAGTCAGGGGTGCAATTTGAGTCCAGGCGTTCTACCTCTGACACTGCCCACCACTTTTCCCTATTAAGATCAAGCACACATGCAAAATGTATAATTATCATTGTGTTTGCAGATTAAAAGCAGTTAACACTCTGCAACTGCATAAGGACCCCCTTATGCAGTTGCAGAGTGTTAACTGCTATTAATCTGCTGGCTAATTTTAGTGTTTGCTAATTTGCAGTAGGACAGGTAATTAGTTTTCAGGCTGGAAACTACAATTCCCATGATGCAAACAGCACTATCTATGGACCACCCACTACACAGCAGTGACAGCACCACTGGAACACACTGGACCGGTTGACTGAACAGCAAGGCTCTGTAAGTGCTGTCAGCAATGACTGATCTCTTATGATTCAGATCAGGACATCGGGTGCTGGGGAAAACATGTTTTCAACTTCAGATTCTGTTATTTTTGTTCTGCTTGACTGCATAACTCCCTCCTTTGCAGAAATTGATACAGCTGTGCTCCCAATGCAAAGGGCTGTTCCCAAGAAATCTAAAGTTTTTGGTATGTATTTTATGACAGCCACCATTTTCTGTTTAAAAGGAGGGAGTTATGCACTGAAACAGAACAAAAATACCAGCATAAGACAACAGCAGTTTAATTTAACTTATACAAAGCATGTACATGTCCCTTCAAAATGAAAATGAAATAAAAAATGTAAAAACACAATGAAGATAAGTATAGGGTTTATAACTGACTCCTATATAACAACGCAGTGCTAAATAATACTCTGGCAACCATAGGGTTAATCACCACTGTGTTATGTAATATACCTGTATAAATATTTTATATTATGGGGGCCCAAAGAATGCTGGCTCCTAGATTTCAAAGAAATTTGTCAAGCCCTGAGCCATACATTTATACATGTTATATGCTAATTATAGTGCAGATACTGACACAACTGCTCTGTATTTGTTGTTATTACATAAATTTGTACGTGTTTATTTTAGAGATTGCTGCACAATCTTCTTATACGGTTTATGTGTGTGTGTGTGTGTGTGTATATATATATATATATATATATATATATATATATATATATATATATATATATATATATAAAATTAATTAAAATTATGGGGGGAGATAAAAAACTGAAATTAAAATCCTCCATGTCTCAAAAGTAAATCAATGTAAATATTTGCATAGAAAATTAGTACATCTAGGCAAGAATCCCTGCTTGCTTTTTCCCCAGAAATAACTCATATACAGTGTTACCAATGCACAAGAGAATTATGGGTAAGCTATGCAAATTAGATATGGAAATTCTCAGTCTTTTTGCTTCAAAAATACTGTTTTAACACAGCTATCCTTTTAACAGGATTATAGCAGCAAATCAGAAATCACTCCTAGACAGCCTGTTTCATTCTATTTGGAACTCATCAGTAGGAGATAGATTTCTGGTTGCTGCATTGATAAAGCTATTTTCAAGGTTAAACCAAAATTCATTAAAATTATGGGGGGAGATAAAAAACTGAAATTAAAATCCTCCATGTCTCAAAATTAAATCAATGTAAATATTTGTATAGGAAATTAGCACATCTAGGCAAGAATCCCCGCTTGCTTTTCCCCCAAAAATAACTCATATACAATGTTACCAATGCACAAGAGAATTTTGGGTAAGCTATGCAAATTAGATATGCAAATTCTCAGTTTTTCTGCTTCAAAAATACTGTTTTAACACAGCTATCCTTTTAACAGGATTATAGCAGCAAATCAGAAATCACTCCTAAACAGCCTGTTTCGTTCTATTTGGAACTCATCAGTAGGAGATAGATTTCTGGTTGCTGCATTGATAAAGCTGTTTTCAAGGTTAAACCAAAATTCATTAAAATTATGGGGGGAGATAAAAAACTGAAATTAAAATCCTCCATGTCTCAAAATTAAATTAATGTAATTTCAGTTTTTTATCTCCCCCCATAATTTTAATGAATTTTGGTTTAACCTTGAAAATAGCTTTATCAATGCAGCAACCAGAAATCTATCTCCTACTGATGAGTTCCAAATAGAACAAAACAGGCTGTCTAGGAGTGATTTCTGATTTGCTGCTATAATCCTGTTAAAATGATAGCTGTGTTAAAACAGTATTTTTGAAGCAAAAAAAACCTGAGAATTTGCATATCTAATTTGATTAGCTTACCCAGAATTCTCTTGTGCATTGGTAACATTGTATATGAGTTATTTCTGGGGAAAAAGCAAGCGGGGATTCTTGCCTAGATGTGCTAATTTCCTATGCAAATATTTACATTTATATATATATATATATATATATATATATATATATATATATATATATATATATATATATATATATATGTATATATATATGTATATTATATACAGTGTGTGTATATATATTAAATTTATATATATATTATATATATAATATATGGTCCGTAAACCCCCATTTGAATAACCCATGAGCCGCCACTGCGGGTGAGATTCTACAAATACAGTAGTTGAGTACTCCAAGCCCTGAACCATACATTTATACATGTTCTATGCTAATTATAGTGCAGATACTGACACAAAAGCTCTGTATTTGTTGTTATTGCATAAATTTGTACGTGTTTATTTTAGAGATTGCTGCACAATCTTCTTATACGGTTTATGTGTGTGTATATATATATATATATATATATATTAAATGTATATATATATATATATTATATATAATATATATATATATATATATATAATATACAGTGTGTGTATATATATATTAAATGTATATATATATATATATTATATATAATATATATATATATATATATATGTATATATTATATATATGTATGTATATATTATATATATATATTATATATATATATAACTATTTTACATAACTGCTCCGTGAACCCCCATTTGAATAATCCATGAGCCGCCACTGCGGGTAAGTGAAAGTCTACAAATAGTTGAGTACTCCAAAAACAGTAGGGCGCGAGTAACATTCCACAAAAGACTGGAAGAGTGGAGACCTAATGCTTATGCGTTTCATGCCCTACGGCACTAAGTCTAATCTTGACTAAGTGCTGCAGGGCACAAAATGCCCTAGTAACTTATAAGCTGCTTGCCTGAATACATTTAAGGGAGTTATCTGCTAAAAATTAACTGTTCTATGGATACAGAGCATTTCTTATTTTACCACAATATTCCTTTAAATTATTTTTGAAAGCACATTCCCCTACATTGCAACTACATTGCAACCTGACTAGAATATCTAAAAGAAAACAGGAAAAATAAGCATTAATAAAAATGTCAGTGTCTACATTATTTATACAGTCACTATGCATTGTGACTGTATAAATAATGTGTAGACTGAGCCGCCTCCCAATAATAAACTTAACAGTTCTTTACCTATATTTCCGCCATCCCCCAAAAAACGCAAGTAAAAGTAAAATGAATAACCCCTTAACCGTCAACCACCCACATCACAATACACCTAATTACCCTATTAACCCCTAAACCGCAAAATCCCCACATCGCAATAAACCTATTTACCCTATTAACCCCTAAACTGCAAAATTACTGCATCACAATAAACCTATTTACCCTATTAACCCCTAAACCGCAAAATGACTGCATCGCAATAAACCTATTTACCCTATTAACCCCTAAACTGCAAAACCCCTGCATCGCAATAAACCAATTTACCCTATTAACCCCTAAACCGCAAAACCCCTACATCACAACAAACCTATTTACCCTATTAACCCCTAAACTACAAAACCCCTACATCGCAATAAACCTATTTAACTTATTAAACCCTAAACCGCAGAACCCCATCGCAAAAAAACTTATTTACCATATTAACCTCTAAACCGCAAAACCCTACATCGCAATAAACCTATTTAACCTGGTCTGAGTCACTGTACTAACCCTAGCTAAGCATAAAAGCTGTGTAATGCAGCAGTGCTATGGCATAAAGGGAAGCCTGTCTTAAAAAGCAGGCTAAAAGTAAAAAGGTGAGTCATTGTGAACCTCATTTGCATATCTTACCCAGATTCCTTTGCTGCATTGGAAACAGTGTAGTCAGAGAGTTTCTAGGTTTAAAGCAAGTCTACTGACTTGTTTAGATTTGTAAATGGTTTACACAATTAGTTATTTTCTCTATATTTTGTATTTAGTGGAGGATTTTAAACTCACTTTTCGCCTCCCCATCATTTTAATTGTTGTTGAATTTGCCCTATTAACCCCTAAACAGCAAAACCCCTACATCACAATAAACCTATTTACCCTATTAACCCCTAAACTGCAAAACCCCTACATCGCAATAAACCTTTTTACCCTATTAACCCCTAAACTGCAAAACCCCTACATCGCAATAAACCTATTTAACTTAACCCCTAAACCGCAGAGCCCCATCACAATAAACCTATTTACCATATTAACCTCTAAACCGCAAAACCTCTACATCGCAATAAACCTATTTAACCTGGTCTGAGTCACTGTACTAACCCTAGCTAAGCATAAAAGCTGTGTAATGCAGCAGTGCTATGGCATAAAGGGAAGCCTGTCTTAAAAAGCAGACTAAAAGTAAAAAGGTGAGTCATTGTGAACCTCATTTGCATATCTTACCCAGATTCCTTTGCTGCATTGGAAACAGTGTAGTCAGAGAGTTTCTAGGTTTAAAGCAAGTCTTCTGACTTGTTTAGATTTGTAAATGGTTTACACAATGAGTTATTTTCTCTATATTTTGTATTTAGTGGAGGATTTTAAACTCACTTTTCGCCTCCCCATCATTTTAATTGTTGTTGAATTTGCCCTATTAACCCCTAAACAGCAAAACCCCTACATCACAATAAACCTATTTACCCTATTAACTCCTAAACTGCAAAACCCATACATCACAATAAACCTATTTAACTTATTAACCCTTTAAACCGCCAAAACCCACAACGCAAATAACTAAGTACAGTACACTAACCTAACACCCCCTAACCTAACAACCCCTAACCTAATACCCCCTAACCTAACAACCCCTAACCTAATACCCCCTCACCTAACAACCCCTAACCTAATACCCCCTAACCTAACAACCCCTAACCTAAGACCCCATTAAATAAACCCAAATTACCTAAACTTACATATTCTAAAGTTACAAAAAATAAATAAAAATAACGCCTAGATTTAGAGTTTTGTCGGTAAAGACCCGCGGTGCTAACGAGCCTTTTTTTCTAGCGCACCCTTAAGACAACGCTGGTATTACGAATTGTCTGAATTACCCCCTAATCTGCCCCCCCCAATGTCGCCGCCATCTACCTACACTTATTAACCCCTAATCTGCCGAACGGACATTGCCGCCACTATAATAAATGTATTAACCCCTAAACCGCCGCACTCCCGCCTCGCAAACACTATAATAAATTTTATTAACCACCAATCTGCACTCCCTAACATCGCCACCACCTACCTACAATTAATAACCCCTAATCTCCCGCCCCCAACGTCGCTGCTACTATAATAAAGTTATTAACCCCTAAACCTAAGTCTAACCCTAACCCTAACACCCCCCTAAGTTAAATATAATTTAAATAAAACAAAATAAATTTACATTATTCCTATTGAATAAATATAAATTTAAATTATTCCTATTTAAAACTAAATACTTACCTATAAAATAAACCCTAATATAGCTACAATATAACTAATAGTTACATTGTAGCTATTTTAGGATTTATATTTATTTTACAGGCAACTTTGTATTTATTTTAACTAGGTACAATAGCTATTAAATAGTTATTAACTATTTAATAGCTACCTAGTTAAAATAATTACAAAATTACCTGTAAAATAAATCCTAACCTAAGTTACAAATACACCTAACACTACACTATCAATAAATTAATTAAATAAATTACCTACAATTATCTAAACTAAAATACAATTAAATAAACTAAACTATAATACAAAAAAAACCAAATACTAAATTACAGAAAATAAAAAAAAATTACAAGAAGTTTAAACTAATTACACCTAATCTAAGCCCTCTAATAAAATAAAAAAGCCCCCCAAAATAATAAAATTCCCTACCCTATCCTAAATTACAAAGTAATCAGCTCTTTTACTAGCCCTTAAAATGGCTTTTTGCGGGGCATTGCCCCAAAGTAATCAGCTCTTTAACCTGTAAATAAAAATACAATACACCCCCCAACATTACAACCCACCACCCACATACCCCTACTCTAAAACCCACCCAAACCCCCCTTACAAAAACCTAACACTAACCCCCTGAAGATCTCCCTACCTTGAGTCGTCTTCACTTAGCCGAGCCGAATTCTTCATCCAAGCAGGGCAGAAGAGGTCCTCCATCCGATTGAAGTCTTCATCCAAGCGGGGCAGAAGAGGTCATCCATCTGATTGAAGTGTTCATCCAAGCGTCATCTTCTATCTTCATCCATCCGGAGCGGGGGGGGCAGCATCCTGAAGACCTCTGACGCGGAACATCCATCCTGGCCGACGACTTTCCGACGAATGACAGTTAGGATTAGACTTAGGTTTAGGGGTTAATAACTTTATTATAGTAGCAGCGACGTTGGGGGCGGGAGATTAGGGGTTAATAATTGTAGGTAGGTGGCGGAGATGTTAGGGAGGGCAGATTAGGGTTTAATACAATTTATTATAGTGTTTGCGAAGCGGGAGTGTGGCGGTTTAGGGGTTAATACATTTATTATAGTGGCGGCGATGTCCGGTCGGTAGATTAGGGGTTAATAAGTGTAGGTAGGTGGCGGCGACTTTGGGAGGGCAGATTAGGGTGTAATAAACATAATATAGGTGTCGCCGATGTTAGGGACAGCAGATTAGGGGTTCATAGCTATAATGTAGGTTGCGGTGGTGTACGGAGCGGCAGATTAGGGGTTAAAAAAATGTATTATAGGGTTTGCGATGTGGGGGGCCTTGGTTTAGGGGTTCATAGGTAGTTTATGGGTGTTAGTGTACTTTATAGCACTGTAGTTAAGAGCTTTATGTTCCGGCGTTAGCCCATAAAACTCTTAACTACTGACTTTTTTTTGCGGTTAGAGTCTTGTCGGTAGAGGCTCTACCGCTCACTTCTTCCAAGACTCGTAATACCAGCATTAGGCAAATCCCATAGAAATTATAGGATGCCCAATTGACGTAAGGGGATTTGCGGTAGCCTCGAGTCGCAGAAAGAAAGTGAGCGGTAGACCCTTTCCTGCCTGACTCTAAATACCAGTGGGCGTTAAAAAGCAGCGTTAGGACCCCTTAACGCTGCTTTTTAAGGCTAATGCAGAACTCTAAATCTACCCATAAGTTTACAAAAAATAAAAAAGGCTAGCATTACAGAAAAAAAAATCAAATTACCAAATTTAACAAAATTAAACCTAATCCCTATGAAAATAAAAAATAAAATATTAAACCCTAAAAGACCATCCCACAAAGAAAAGTTATAAATTATCATGTAAACCCCTAACCTAGCACCCCCTAAATTAAACCAAATTGAAATACACCTAAATTAAAGTGAATGTCAATCTTTGCGTTTGTGAAACGCTCAGATTGACCACTGAAACAATGAAAGGGGACTTTCATTCATAAAGTACAAAATACTTCGGCCTCCATTACATATGCAGCGTCGCCCGCAAAATCTTCCGCCGCCAGATTTTACGCGATTTTGGTATTACATATACGGCGTAGCATACAAGTTACGCGCGTATATTTTACCCTTCGGACGTATTTTTTTTAGCCATAGACTAACATAGAACAGACGCGCAATTTGGTATCCAATATGCAGCATAAGGACTTACGCTTGCAGAATTCTGAAAATCTACTCCATTCTCATCTCGCCACATATTGCAGGCGCATCAACCCTTGCACTGACTAAAAAAGCAACGTAACTCCCTGGAAGCCTTAACAAACACATACATTTAAGCAGCATCTCAAGGTTAAAGGGACAGTATACTATGATATTGGTTTTTTAAGGTTTATTTGTGTATTTGAAATAGTTTGAATCCACAACATAATCAAATGGATTGAGCTTGAAGGTACTTTATCACATTGTGGACATATACTTACTTATTTACTTTAAATTGTATTACCTTCATCTCTTTAGAACCCACTGGAGTGTAATTTATTCTAATGCTAACACAGCTTGGCACTGATGCCAACATATATAAAGGGACAGTCAAGTCCAAAGAAAACCTTCTTTTAAATAGGGCATGTTATTTCAAACTACATTCAGATTTAATTCTAACACTTACTTTGTTCTCTTGGTATTCTTAGTTGAAAGCAAAACCTTGAATGGCTCATATGATAATTTCTAAGACCTTCTTGAAGGCTGTCTCTTTGCAATTGTGTCAAACCAATCACAGACACCACAACATCTCACCTGCAGACTTAAAACACCTGATAATGCCCACCCTATCAGTAACATCACTACTATATATACCAATGTGTCAATTTATATTGGATGTGAGATACATTGATTTACATCTTAGAAGTGACTATTACTATATGTACCCTTCATAAACAACTATTGTAGATGTGAGTTATAGTACAAGAATATGTCATAAATAGGATAATATTACCTTTTTTTTGCCATTTCCACACAGGTCTTATTATATGTTTTAACAATATTAGTGTACTAAAACACACCTCACATGGATGTGGATGACAATTATATGGTAAATAACAGAGGACAAGATTTATGGTGAACTAGAAGAATATTTATTTCTTTTTTGGCTTCTTAGATGAGGGAGCTGAGGTGACTGTATTGGATTGCCTTGTTCTCCTGGTTTGAGAAGATTCTGATGTTTCTGCTGGTGTGCTGGCCACAAATGATAGGCTGGAGGCAGTGTCCTGCTGGTGTGTAAAGTGCTCAACCAACACACCCAAGAGTTGATTTTGTTCTTGCCATCTATTGTCCATCTGCATCTGCATATCAGACAGAATTCGCATCATCTCTGACTGGTTTTGAACACTTCCACTTAATGATGCTGCCATGTCTCTCTGCAGCTCTACGCTACGTTTGTGTAACCTCTCTTGGCTCCTGAAGAACCTCTCTTGGCTTCTGAAGAACCTCTCTTGGCTCCTGTGGTACCTCTCTTGGCCTCTTTGTCTGCTCTCAGAGCTTGTTATGAGCCTCCTCTGGAGTGCAATGTATTCCTCACCCAGGGGAGAATACAATGCATCCACAGGCTCTTGAGCAGCAGGGCTTCTAGTTGCTTGAGGTGCAGATTCAGCTGCATCTGCTGGTTCTGTTGGGACAGGTTCAGCTGCATCTGCTGATTCTGTTGGGACAGGTTCAGCTGCATCTGCTGATTCTGTTGGGACAGGTTCAGCTGCATCTGCTGGTTCTGTTGGGACAGGTTCAGCTGCATCTGCTGGTTCTGTTGGGACAGGTTCAGCTTCATCTGCTGGTGCTTGAGTACTTTCAGCTATATTTTCATCTGCAGATGGTGGAGCTCTCCCAAGTGATGAGGATGATGGAGCTCTCCCAAGTGATGAGGATGGTGGAGCTCTCCCAAGTGATGAGGATGGTGGAGCTCTCAGGGTGGATTGATAGTCCCACTGATGACCAGTATGTGACCACTCAGCCTGTCCAGTTGGCACTTCTTGTGACATAGTCTGTGGGTAAAAGCCATGACTTCCCTGAGATTGTGTTGGGGGGGGGGGGGTAAATACATGGACCCTTTGTGGCTATCTTGGCTCCCCCTCAAAGCCAAAAGAAGAATATTCCTCTGGCCAGGAATCTTGCCAGGGGTCATATGGCAATAGTGGTGGCATCACTCCTCAATTGAAACAATTCAACCCTGCTCATGCCTGGGAGCATACTGTTCATGTGGGTGCCTGAAGACTGGTGGTGGTGGTGGTGGTGGTGGTGGCTGCATGCCTGTGACTGGTGGTGGTGGCTGCATGCCTGTGACTGGTGGTGGTGGCAGTGGCGGCAAGCCTGTTTGTATCCTCGTGACAGGAGGTTCTGTGGAGGAGTCAAATGATGAGAGGGATTAGTACAGTCAGATATATGTCCATGTGGGCATACAATGTACATTGATACATGCTAGGGCCTATACTGATTCTCATGTCAAACTCTATAACATGCATGTGCACATTGTGATTTGTGCTATGAAGGATTTTAATATGTGCAGTATACAGGGATGTGTTTCATACAATAGTTATGTGTACATGTCAATGATGGAAAATTTGTGTTCTTTAAGTGACACTATGGTCACACAATTTACTTTAGCCTGATGTAGGCACAGAACCTGCTTTATTGAGCTAAAAGTATTGTAATGGCTATAGTGTCCATTTACTGAAAACTCTACATGTGACTTGTGGCCTGTGTTACTCTGAGACATGTTAGTATTGCACTATTCCACCTCATTTCATGAATTGCATTGTGTTAAGTAGCATTAATGTCAAATATAAATGTTTTTGTTAGTAGGCCAAATACCATGCTCCTCATTGTGTACATGAATGTGTGATATTAAAGGATGTTATATCTCAAATACATATAATACTGGTGTGTGGGATGTTACTCACCAGCATGATGTGCTGTGGTTGCAGCCCCTGAGTCCTGAGCCCCTGGAAGTCCACGGACTGCTGTGATACTCAGGGACCTGCGTATCATCTCCTGCCAGGTGTTATATTCTATGCCCAGGGATGGACCACCGCCTGTTCCCCTCTGGTGCATAGCTTCCTGCCCAAACTTTTCTTTCACCCGCCTCTTGCAGTCATTCCACCACTTTTTAAGGCCCTCAACAGTTCTCCTCTGCAGGGCCACACTGTTGACAGCATCCTCTACCGCCAATCATGCCATTTTTCGCATTTGGCACTGCCTTTGCCCTTCTTCTGCCAAAAGAGGGCACTGTAATTGTCCATGATAGCCTGGACTAGGGCAACATTTTCATCAAATGAGAAGTTTGGACATCTCAGCCTCTCATCCTCCATGGACACCTGACTTGCTCCCTGTGATGTCCCTGGTGTGGGTTCCTCCCTATCCTCTCCCTCCTCCCCCTTCTGTCCCCATGTGCACCCTCTGTCCCTCTCCTTGATGTGCCTGGTTTCTGGGGCTCTCGGGCATCTCCCCTCCCATCATCCCTTCTAGCTCTCCCTCTCCCCACTCCACTTACTCCCTGACGGGGACCCCACTGCTCCTCCTGTCCTCTACAATACTCCTCTCCCTGCCACTCCTCTCCCCTCCTCCCCTCCACCCTACCTCTCCCTGCCATCCTCACACTAAATCACACTACACACACTCACACTCACACACAGTTCAATCACACACAATCACAACCAAACACTCAGCCTATCACACTGTAAAATTGAAATAACATGTGTGAGGTGTTTGAAAAAAAAAAGTGTGGTGTATTTGTATATGTATGTATGCAAAATGTGTGCAATATGTAAAAATATGTGTAAGTGTACAAGCTTAATCAAACAACAATGCGACCTAACTAACTCCTCTGTTTGCGCCTCTCTCTCTACTTTCACTAATCCTCCATTCCAGTGTAGTGTGCTGTAGCTCAACAAACCATCCAAACACACTGAGGAAAATGGCGGCTGCGCATGGGTTTATATATGAATTTTGAATAGCGTAATTACGTGTCTCATTTTTATATGAAGTCGCGGTTCATTTTTACGAGTGTTAGCCTAATAAAACTACTCTTTATTGAGACTTTCCGTGGACAAAATACTGGCGTAAGTTACTTGCGATTGTGGTTATCTATTAATTTAAAATATCTCTACTTTCTACTAAATATAATATACTAAATCTCTATGGTGGTACCACTAAAACCAACACAGATAAATTGTGAAATAAACTCTATGAGGGTCCTCCATTATTTGTCAAACAGTTTATTTAGGAATCAATATATGTTAATAATAAGATAAATATTTACAGGTATATATATATCAATCTATTTTACAGATACAGTCCACATTTTAAGATACAGGGCAACTTTTCTAAACTAACCCCAATTGTGCTACGCAGAATATTATCCCAGAAATACTTAGCCAGATTCTCTGTGTCCAACATCATCAATCTTTTAGCAGGAGCAGGATACAATAGAAGAGAGAGCCAGAGGCTCTGGTGTTACAGTATTTTATAACCCAATTCAAAAGGGAGTGGCTTATCAAATGCCACTCAAAAAGACCAATGGGAGTGTCTATAGTTCAGAGAGAAAGGTGTACCTGGGGGAAGGGATCCCAATAACAGCTAAGTGAATATTCCAGTGATAAAATGTCACCACATTCCCTCACTTTTTCTTCTCCTATGTTGCCCCGTTTTCTAGTTATCCCCACTAGTACAGAAGAACACAGTGGGAGCGAAAACCTTACAGGAGAAATTCTCCCACCATCCCTTCGGAATAATTCCCTCGGCGATATGAGCTCTTCTGTACTTTCCTAGGACTGTCAATTCCTAATCTAACTTTATACAATTCATTAGAAAAAATTAATTTAAAATTATACATAGAAACACAAAATCCTATGCTAAACCCCATTAGCAACATTTATACAATGGTCTTAAATATTGGGAAAAGTTCATGTATGAGTGTGTGAGTGTGGGTACACTAGATGGGTATGTGTGTAGTAAAATCTTTATTAAGAAAGTGTGAATTGTGCCTGTAAAACAAAAGTTATAATGGTTCACTGAAGTTCTTTGTTGTCATCTTTTGGCATCTGGTCCTTGCTTTTTGGCATCTGGTCCTTGCTTTTGCTTTACCAAATCTCTCTCTTTGAACCATTTAGTTTTTTTCCAAGAACCTCAAAGGAATGAAAAAAAAAAAAGATTAAAACCAGGCATATATTTACTTCACACTACAACACTCCATCTGCAGTAGAAACCACATTCACAGTTATTAACTTCAAGTTGGAAAGTGCCTCTGTTATTGCATCATCCCACTTGCACCCTTACTTAACTTATGTTGCTTGATTTATATGATTATTTACCCCTTTATGCTATATATATAGATATTATTTTGGCCTAATGCACCATTTTACATCTCCATTGTGATACATTATACTTATTTAATTTGTCCAATGCCACCATCATAGCTTCATGGTAAGATCAGTCCTGAAGACACCTGAAAAACAACAATCTATAATATGTGTTATTGGGGAAAAACTGGAAGGAAAGGTGAGAAGCCTTCTATCTTCATTGGTTTTCTTCCTGCAAGATAAGACTTCAGACAGTTTACATAGAAATGGTATTGCATGTGGCCTCCCAAAACTAATCACAATGGAGGTATCTGTTA
Source organism: Bombina bombina (assembly GCF_027579735.1). Lineage (NCBI taxonomy): Eukaryota > Metazoa > Chordata > Amphibia > Anura > Bombinatoridae > Bombina > Bombina bombina. The sequence continues at coordinate 343,657,958 of NC_069502.1, read as the reverse complement.
TTGTTTTTTTAGAAAGAGAATGCATCAATTAACTATACATTCTAAATATTGGCATTTAAAACTTAATAATGAAAAACACTTAAAATTATTAATTGAACTTAAAACTAAAGTACACATTACACGATACAAATGTACTGCAAACAAATATGCTTATAAAAAAAAAATGAATGATTTAATTTGAGCCCTCCAGCTCTGTCAGTTGCTTCTTTAGAAACCCAATTTGATCTCTCATTCTCCTGTTTTTTTGTTTGAGTTCCCAATAACTTAAGTTGGCCTTATTGTTTATCTCATTTGACCTCAGCCTCCAATTTTCTCCTCTGTTAATATTGCCATTTAAATTCCTGTCTCTCCAGTTTTCTGTATTTGATGCTCTACTATTCTGATATCCACAAACATTCCTTCTATTACCCCTCTCTGATTCCTGCCTGTGAATATTCAGATTATTCTCCATTGACTGCTTCACTGCAGAATTTGCCTTAATGGTGTATGGGTGATAATTCCACCACTTCTCAGCTCTAGTGAGCACCATATGTAGGTTTGTGGAGTTTGGATCATACAGCTTTACAAACTCCTGACATTTTCTGGGGAGAGCTTCAAGTACCCTCTGTATGTGAGCTGGTGACCCCCAGACCATTTGGGTCTGTGGCTGGCGCAGCACACACCAAAATAAAACTCTTTTTGCTACTTCAAATGGCCCATCTAGTGGTCTCATGGTAATTTCACTAATCTCTTTCTCTAGACTAGTAAAATTGAAAAAGGTTTTAGCTATCCTGCCAGCCTGATCACATATACTTGAATTAAATCCTAATAACCTGTTGGCATAGGGGCCCATGGCATCTTGAAGCAATTCGGTCCATTCCGGCATGCTCATACCTAATTTTATGGCTTTTTCAGTTCCCTTGTGAAACCAATGTGAAAAGTTATTAAAGCTGTTTGTGGGGATTGTGCCCCACCATTTCTTAAAAATGTCTTTATCTGCTACAGTCATTGGCCTAATCTGATTTGAAAAACCTGTAGGAGCTTTCAGGTTGTTAAAATTATGACAGGGGCAATTGGAACAGAACTTGGGTTTTTAGTGGGGCCCATTTGCATTTTATCTTGTTTTACTAATTGTTTTGGCTCTTTCCTTTGTGGCAGTAAGTTATCACTATCTGCATTGTTCCCAGAAATATCACTAATTATTTTTTATTTTTGTTCAATTTTCATCTGTAACTCAGTAATTTTGTTTGAGTATTCGTTACTGATGTGTTCTGTTAATTTTAATTTACGTTGTAATTTACTGATCTGTATGGTGTTAGTTAAAGCAGAAAGCTTAATACAATCTCTGTCAGTCTGTGTGTTATCTAACTTTAATTTAAGGTCTTTATTTTGCTCTGTAAATTCTCCAATAATGTCCGTTAATCTCTTTATAGTTGAAATCACTGCCTGCGCTATCATACATTTTCTTTTACTATTATTCATCTTTTTAAGAGTTAATACCTGTGTTAGTATATCTAAAACACTTTCACACTTGTTGTTTTTAGCTTCTGGGATGAGGAATGGACCATTATATTTATGAATGTAATTGTTAAAGTAATCACAGATTTCCTGTGAAATATAGATTTTTCCAGACATTTTTAACAGATAGCCGTTAGAACTAAAATAATAAATAAAAATTTTTTTTATATATATATTATATACTAGAATAGTGTGTCTCTCACAGCATAGTAGTTTTTTTTTTTTTTTTTTTTTTAAATGTTAACACAGGATGTACAAGATACCATTGAGATGCTAATTTTACACAACAAGGACATAGCAGTTAAGCCATGTAGAAGGGTAGTAATTAGATCTGTTATAAGCAGGTCAGCATTCCAGCAGAGGTGGTAATATAGTTAAATTTAGTTTTTCTAACCACTGCTGATTATTCTTTATTTTAAATCTGGGGAACAGACTATTGTGTGTCTCTCACAGCATAGTTTGCCAGACTATTTTAACTGCCCCAAATGCAAGGAATTATAATCTCTATAGGGCAATGAAACTAAACAGAAATTAAGCAGAACAAAATTAAAAAATTAAATATTGTTCTCTTTTAAAAGGTGTGAACCATCAATAATACTAACCTAAATAAAACAAATGAACAAAGCAAAGCAAGGAATCCTTTTTACTGATATTTTCCCAAATTGAGGAAAAATTATAAAAATATTTTAAGTACAGGAAGATTCTATAGAACTTCTAAATGCTAATTTCAACTGTAGTTTTGGTTCCAGGATCTGCTCCAAACACAGGAAATGCAAATTTTTAACTTTGTTACCCAAAACAAAGCTTAATTAAACTGTAATTTCTTAACTTTAAAATCTACACAATTTCCCATACAATTCAGAATTAAATTTATGTATAGGGCAAGCTACAGCTCTGGGTGTAACACATTCACAGAAATGAATCCTTTGTAAAAAGAAATAAATAAAAAACCTTACTGTTGGCAGCAGAGGCGTAACTATAAACCTCAGGGCCCCGGTGCAAGAATCCATGAAGGCCCCCCCCCCCCCCGTAAAAAAAATGCTTTTTATACATTTCATTTTTCTCTCTTTTTTTTTTTTTTTTAAACATGTAAAACAGTAAAAGAAATTCTGTTAAAATGAGAAATGGGAGGGAGGGAGAGAGACACAGGGAGGGGGGGGGGAGAGACACAGGGGAGGGAGGGAGGGAGGGAGGGAGAGAGAAACAGGGGATGGAGGGAGAAAGACATAGGGGAGGGGGAGAGAGAGATACACAGGGGACGGAGGGAGGGAGAGAGAGAGACACAGTGGAGGGAGGGAGAGAGACACAGGGGAGGGAGGGAGGAAGGGAGGTAGACACAGGGATGGGGGAGGGGGGAGGTAGACACAGGGGAAGGGGGAGGGAGAGAGACACAGGAGAGGGAGGGAGAGAGGGAGGGAGGGAGAGAGGGAGTGAGGCAGAGAGGGAGTGAGGCAGAGAGAGACACAGGGGTAAAGAGGGAGGGAGAGAGAAACAGGGGAGGGAGGGAGACACAGGGGAGGGAAGATGAGAGACACAGGGGAGGGAGAGAGACACGAGGGAGGGAGAGAGACACGAGGGAGGGAGAGAGACACAGGGGAGGGAGGGAGAGAGGCACAGGGGAGGGAGAGAGACACAGGGGAGGGAGGGAGACACAGGGGTGGGAGAGAGAGAGACACAGGGTAGGGAGGGAGACACAGGGGAGGGAAGGAGAGAGACACAGGGGAGGGAGGGAGAGAGACTCAGGGGAGGGAGAAAGAGAGACATGAGGGAGGGAGAGAGACACAGGGGAGGGAGGGAGAGACACACAGGGAGGGACACACTGGGGAGGGAGGGACACACTGGGGAGGGAGGGAGACAGAGGGGAGGGGGGAGGGAGACACAGGGGAGGGGGGGAGGGAGACACAGGGGAGGGGGGGAGGGAGAGAGACACAGGGGAGGGAGGGAGAGAGGGAGGGAGAGAGGGAGAGAGAGAGAGAGGGAGGGAGAGAGGGAGGGAGGCAGAGAGGGAGTGAGGTAAAGAGGGAGGGAGAGAGACACAGGGGATGGAGGGAGAGAGACACAGGGGAGGGAGGGAGAGAGACACAGGGGAGGGAGGGAGAGAGACACAGGGGAGGGAGGGAGAGAGACACAGGGGAGGGAGGGAGGGAGAGAGACACAGGGGAGGGAGGGAGACACAGGGGTGGGAGAGAGAGAGAGACACAGGGGAGGGAGAGAGACACAGGGGAGGGAGAGAGACACAGGGGAGGGAGAGAGACACGAGGGAGGGAGAGAGACACAGGGGAGGGAGGGAGAGACACAGGGGAGGGAGGGAGAGACACAGGGGAGGGAGGGAGAGACACAGGGGAGGGAGGGAGAGACACACAGGGAGGGAGGGAGGGAGAGAGACAAGAGGGAGGGAGGGAGAGACACACAGGGGAGGGAGGGAGGGAGAGAGACACAGGGGAGGGAGGGATGGAGAGAGACACATGGGAGGGAGGGAGGGATGGAGAGAGACACATGGGAGGGAGGGAGGGATGGAGAGAGACACAGGGGAGGGAGGGAAAGAGACACAGGGGAGGGAGTACAACCAAACAGAAATAAACAAATTCATGCTGAAAGTGATCCCCCTTACTACAGGTATATGGATTGTAGAGTGTCTTGCTTGCTGTGCATATAGTTACATATATTATGCACATAGGCAGAAAGCCAGCTCACATACACCTCTTGACATTATGCTATACAGTCAAAGTGATCCTGGCTGCTGTGTATATAGCTACATATAGCATGCATACAAACTGACACCCTGCTTGTTATATAGCCACATATATATGTTCATTATGCATATAGTTACATATATCTTTCACATAAACAGCTACCCAGGCTGAGCTCATATACTCAGTTATTTTGTGATTATGCTATATATACCGGCTGTGCATATAGTTACATATAGCATACATATAAACAGATATTCCTGCTTGCTATACACACATAGCCTGTCTGTTATGCATCAAGTTACACATAAAAAACCATACCATACATATAACATATAAACTGCCTGCTGGGCATATAATTACTTCAACCTGCACATAAACAAATACTCAGCTTATACAGGCATCTTTCTATGCTCTCACCTGTAGCCTGCCTGTTCAGTATGTCCATTAGCCCTTCAGTTAACTTGACAGTCAGTCACAGTGACTCTGACTCAGCTGAGTGAGCTCACCGTGAGTGACCATGCCCGGCCCCCCCGCACCTTCCCGGCCCCCCCCCCCCCGCAGTACTGTTCACCGTGCCCCCGCGCCGTGGCCCCCCCTCCCTCAGTCTGAGCAGCTTACCTGAGGTTGAACGGATTTCCACAGTTCCACTCCGTTCTCCTCAGTAGTCTGTCACACTGGCTCTGGCTGTCCCAGACGTTCCCACGCCACACACTCCACTGTCGACAGACTCCTGATCCTGACTGCTGCACCGCACGTGCAGTCACGAGACAATTGTTGTGAATTGTGATACACGTGCGTACAGCCGTCAGTACTCAGGAGGGAAGAGAAGTCAGAGATCAGTGCGTGCCAAAATGGAAAGTTCTGGCCGGGCAGCGCAGCAGAGAGCACCCGCGGGCCGCCGTCCCCAGAGACTGTCTAGACTCACTCACTGTGACATCAGCACCCGCCAGCCAGTGACAGTCACAACAAAGTACAAACTGACAATTGTGGCATCATCAATGATCATTGGCATGTGCCCCCTAAAAAATAAAAAAATTAATAATAATAAAAAAAAAACAACCACCTGCTTTGTTGGGCCCCCCTGTTTGGGAGACCTGCTGGGCCCGGTCGCAATGGCGACCTTTGCATCAACGTTAGTTACGCCCCTGGTTGGCAGCTATTACATAGTACTGTAAAGCTTTTGTTTGTAAAAAACATTTAGATGGGACCAACACAACACATGTCTCTAAAATTCATTAGAAAACTGATAGAAAACTGGCTCAACAATAAAAGTATCCAGTTTCCAAAAACAAGAAAAATACAAGAGTTAAAGGGACAGTCTAGTATAATCAATAGGGTTGCACCGATACCATTTTTTTATGGCCGAGTACAAGTACCGATACTTGTTTTCAAATACCGATACTTTTTTTAATGTCATGTGACATTTTACCAAGCACAATACAGTAATAATAATAATTTAAGATTTCTTCTTTATAATTATAGAGGACTATAATTCAAAAGATATTATGAAATAATAAAAGTTTTATTTGTCACAAAGTTCACTAAACATGATTATAAATAAAAAATATTACAGTAAAATATTAAATTTTAAAGGGGTGATGAAATTGGGTTGTTGAGCTGTTATATAACATCAATCTGACATTTGTATGGAGGTTCGACTCTAAGTTGAACAGTCTTTCACTTTCCACACTACTGCATGGGGCAGAAAGATATTTTTGGGCCATTTTAGCCAGAGCTGGAAATCTGTTTATTAACTCCCCAGTACTTCAGGGGTTTGTCTGAACGAGGTACAGTGATCTCTACTTCAATAATACAAATAACAGCAATTTGTATTGGCAGAACAGAAGTAAACAATTTTTAGTTTAGTCTCCACTCCAGTTTAAAATGAAATGGGAACATGCAGTTTGAAAAAACACCACAAGATAGAATATGGGTAGGAAGTGGAGGTATCGGTTTAAGTATCGGTGCATTTGCACGAGTACAAGTACTCATGCAAATACTTGGTATCGGTACCGATACCGATACTAGTATCGGTATTGGTGCAACCCTAATAATCAACTTCACAATTTACTTCCATCATCAAACTTGCTTTTTTTCTCTTGGTATTCTAAGTTGAAGCCAAACATAGGTAGGCTCATATGCTGATTTCTAAGCCTTTTAGGGTTGCCTCTTATCACATGCTTTTTTTAAAAAAAAATCTCTTTTCAACACAAAGAGACACTGTGGGGGTTATTTAAGATTTAGCAGGCTACAAAACAGGCCTTCCCCTATGCAAATGCAAATTTATACAGACCAGAAATACAGGTTTTTTTAAAGCCATGCTTTTCTTGAGAAACATACAACAGGCATTTGAAACCAACCACTATTTGCACTTTTTAAATAAAGTACTACATACAAAACTTTGCTATAAAACACCAAATCTACATTTACTGCAGTTAAATTTAAAATAAATCAACATTCATTTGATTCCTGCAAAACTAAATGGCATATGGATTCGTCTACAACTTCATGGCCGCCAAAATGTGGTTATCTATTAATTTAAAATATCTCTACTTTCTACTAAATATAATATACTAAATCTCTATGGTGGTACCACTAAAACCAACACAGATAAATTGTGAAATAAACTCTATGAGGGTCCTCCATTATTTGTCAAACAGTTTATTTAGGAATCAATATATGTTAATAATAAGATAAATATTTACAGGTATATATATATCAATCTATTTTACAGATACAGTCCACATTTTAAGATACAGGGCAACTTTTCTAAACTAACCCCAATTGTGCTACACAGAATATTATCCCAGAAATACTTAGCCAGATTCTCTGTGTCCAACATCATCCATCTTTTAGCAGGAGCAGGATACAATAGAAGAGAGAGCCAGAGGCTCTGGTGTTACAGTATTTTATAACCCAATTCAAAAGGGAGTGGCTTATCAAATGCCACTCAAAAAGACAAATGGGAGTGTCTATAGTTCAGAGAGAAAGGTGTACCTGGGGGAAGGGATCCCAATAACAGCTAAGTGAATATTCCAGTGATAAAATGTCACCACATTGATGACTAAAATGTGTATTTGCGCACATTTCGGAAGATCGCCAGTTTGTCCTACTTACGCCAGTTTAGCATCTAACGGCGCAGTATATGTAATACCCCGATGAGCGAGGTGAAATTATGGACAGCGCAGGTTCCCACGATTGCGCCGAAACCTGCGCTGTATATTTGATCGTGCCCTTCATGCTGAAAGCTCCTTTATTTGTTTCAAGCGTTCACCGCACTGAGCTGCTCAGGCAGCCCACGGTAGAACGCTGTTTTGCTTGAGAGGTGACGTTTTGACCTCTTAGCCAATAGCCGTGCGGGAAATCCAGCTTAGCGCCTTGTGGCGCCGGATTTCCCACAGGCTATTTGCTAAGAGTTGGAAACGTCACCTCTTAGCTAAATAGCATTCTGCCGTGGTCTGCCATTCTGCCGTGGTCTGCCTGAGCAGCTCAGTGCGGTGAACGCTTGAAACAAATAAAGGAGCTTTCTGCATGAAGTATTTTATACTCCATGAATTAAAGTCCCTTTTATTTGTTCCAATGGTCAATCCGAGCATTTCACAGCATTTTTGTAATGGTATGATTTTTTATTTTTTTACTAATGGTAGGTTTTATTTTTTTACAGGTAAGATTAGGTTTTTATTTTATTTTACAGGTAAGTTTTTTTTTTATTTTAAGGTAGTTAGGTTTTTGTTTTAGTTAATTTAGGGGTATTTTAATGTGGGTTAAATTAAAGGGTGTTAGGGGGTTTAGGTGTTATTTTATAACTTTGTGTTGCAGGGATGGGGGTTTAGGGGTTTATACTTTATTTAGGTATGTATGTTGTGAGGTGGAGGGTTGGCAGTTTATGGTTTAATACTTTATTTAGGTATGTTGCGATGTGTCAGGATGGCAATTTAGGGGTTAATACTTTTATTTAGTGTTTGTGATGTGCGGGATGGCGGATAAGGGGTTATTAGGCTAGGGGCTTATGGTAGGGTGTTTTTTCCCCATTGATTTCTATAGGGAATGTGAAAATGCAAGGTCGTTTGTGCGAGTAGGGTGTTAGGTTTTTTCATCTTTTTTTTCTCCATTGATTTCTATAGGGGAACGCATGTGGACGCATATTTTTGCCCTTTTCAGACTAGCGCAAAATAAGTTATTTTACATAGTAACATAGTAGATAAGGTTGAAAAAAGACTGAAGTCCATCAAGTTCAACCTATACAAATCTAAAATACTTACAAAAAGCTCCAGTTAAGCTTAAATAACCCCATTAAAATGTGACCCATTTAATACTAGCAATCATATCCATGAATTTTGTTTATATACAGAAATTTATCCAGACTATTTTTAAATGTATCTATGGTATTGGCATTCACTACCTCCTTTGGTAATGAGTTCCACAATTTTATTGCTCTTACAGTGAAAAAATGTTTCCGTTGCAGGAGATTAAATCTCCTTTCCTCCAACCTTAAATTATGACCTCTTGTCAGAAACAATTTTCAATCCCTGCTTCCCTTTTTGAAGAGTGGCACCACATCAGCTTTACGCCAATCCTGGGGTACCATGCCCGAGGATAATGAGTCTTGAAAAATTAAGAGTAAAGGTTTGTCTATAACAGTGCTAAGTTCCCTTAACACCCTTGGGTGTATTCCATCTGGGCCTGGAGTTTTATTTACCTTAATATTTTCCAGTTTTTTCCTGATATCCTCTAAACAAAACCCAGTTAGTGGTATAGACTGGCATGTTCTATTCTGTTCCAAAGTATCATTCAATGGTTCCTCTCTTGTGTATACTGAAGAAAAAAAACTGGTTTAGTACCTCAGCCTTCTCCCTGTCATTATTTATCATGCTACCCTCCACGCATTTTAATGTACCTATATTATGCTTCTTAGATTTTTTGCTATCTATGTACTTAAAGAACCTTTTAGGGGTTAGCCTTAGAATCCTTGGCAATTAATTTTTCATCTTCAATTTTGGCTAATTTGATTGCTTTTTTGCATGCTTTGTTACATTCCTTATAAATATTGTATGTTGAGTCTGTACTATTTTCTTTTAATAATTTAAATGCCCTACTTTTTTTCCTAATTTCTCTTAACACATTTTATTTAGCCATAACGGCTTTGTTTTTTTATAACCATATGGTATGTGTTGATATGTATATTTATTTAACACATTTTTAAATATTATCCATTTATCCTCTGTATTTTTATTAGAAAATACATTGTCCCAATTTATATTATTTAATGCTTTCCTTAAATCGTTGAATTTTGCTTTCTTGAAATTAAAAGTCTTAAAACACTGCATATGAAAAGAGATTTCAAATGTGACCATGTTATGATCACTGTTACCCAAATGTTCTTTAACTTCTATGTTTGATATTATATCTGTATTGTTTGATAGCACTAAATCCAATATAGCTTTACTTCTAGTTGGCTCTTCTATTAATTGTGACAAGAAGTTATCCCTGAGAACATTTAAAAATCTATCCCCCTTAGCTGAATTACTAGTTTCATTGGCCCAGTTTATATCAGGGTAGTTAAAATCTCCCATAATTACAGCACTGTTATTAGCAGCCTTACCTATTTGGATAAGTAGTTGAGTTTCGTCCGGGTCACTAATGTTGGGAGGCTTGTAGCATGTTCCTAATTTTAATACCAGCTGAACCCAAGAAGTGCAAAAAGTCTAACGCTAGCAATGTTTTTGCTAGTGACATTTGTTATATAGAACTGATTGTGGATTTTGGCAGAGGGTCAGTATTATCATTTATGTTTTTAATTACATACGGCCAGATTACGAGTTTTGCGGTATGAGGGGTGCAGTGTTAACTTGCCTACAGTGCTGGTATTACAGGTTTTCAGAAACCCGGCGTTAAAAGGCAAGAAGTGAGCGTAGAGCAAAATTGTGCTCCATACCGCACTCCAATACCAGCGCTGCTTAAGTCAGCGGTGAGCTGGTTGTACGTGCTCGTGCACGATTTCCCCATAGACATCAATGGGGAGAGCCAGCTGAGAAAAAGTCTGACACCTGACAAAAAGCAGCATAAAGCTCAGTAACACAGCCCCATTGATTCCTATGGGGAAACACATTTTATGTTTACACCTAACACCCTAACATGAACCCCAAGTCTAAACACCCCTAATCTTACACTTATTAACCCCTAATCTGCCGCCCCCGACATCGCCGACACCTGCATTATACTTATTAACCCTTAATCTTCCGCTCCGGACATCGCCGTCACCTACATTATACTTATGAACCCCTCATCTGCTGCCCCCAACATCGCCGACACCTACATAATGTTATTAATCCCTAATCTGCTGCCCCTAACGTTGCCACCACTATAATAAACATATTAACCCGTAAACCGCCGCACTCCCGCCTCGCAAACATTAGTTAAATATTATTAACCCCTAATCTGCTGTCCCTAACATCGCTGCCACCTACTTACATTTATTAACCCCTAATCTGCTGCCCCAACGTCGCCGCCACTTTATTAAATTTACTAACCCCTAAATCTAAGTCTAACCCTAACCCTAAAACCCCCTAACTTAAATATAATTTAAAAAAATCTAACTAAAATTTACTATCATTACCTAAATTATTCCTATTTAAAACTAAATACTTACCTGTAAGAAAAACCCTAAGCTAGCTACAATATAACTAATAGTTACATTGTAGCTAGTTTAGGGTTTATTTTTATTTTACAGGCAAGTTTGTATTTATTTTAAAGGACCAGTCAACACTGTAGATTTGCATAATTGACAAATGCAAGATAACAAGACAATGCAATAGCACTTAGTCTAAACTTCAAATGAGTAGTAGATTTTTTTTCTGGCAATTTTAAAAGTTATATATTTTTCCACTCCCCCTGTACCATGTGACAGCCATCAGCTAATCACAAATGCATACACGTACCATGTGACAGCAATCAGCCATTCACAAATGCATACACACTTATTCTTGCACATGCTCACTCAGTAGGAGCTGGTGACTCAAAAAGTCTAAATATAAAAAGACTGTGCACATTTTGTTAATGGAAGTAAATTAGAAAGTTGTTTAAAATTGCATGCTCTATCTGAATAATGAAAGTTTAATTTTGATTGAGTGTCCCTTTAACTAGGTAGAATAGTTGCTAAATAGTTATTAACTATTTAATAACTACCTAGCTAAACTAAATACAAATTGACCTGTAAAATAAAATCTAACCTAAGTTAGACTAACACCTAACACTACACTACAATTAAATAAATTACCTAAATTAAATACAATTAACTAAATTAAATTAAATTAGCTAAATTACAAAAAAAAAACACTAAATTACAGAAAATAAAAAACAAATTGCAAGATCTTTAAACTAATTACACCTAATCTAATAGCCCAAAATAAAAAAAGACCACCCAAAATAAAAAAAAACTAGCCTAAACTAAACTACCAATAGCCCTTAAAAGGGCCTTTAACTAAATTAAATTAAATTAGCTGAATTACAAAAACAAACAAACACTAAATTACAGAAAATAAAAAACAAATTACAAGATCTTTAAACTAATTACACCTAATCTAATCGCCCTATCAAAATAAAAAAGCCCACCCAAAATAAAAAAAAACCCTAGCCCAAACTAAACTACCAATAACCCTTAAAAAGGCCTTTTGTGGAGCATTGCCCAAAATAAATCAGCTCTTTTACCTGTAAAAAAAAAAATACAAACAACCCCCCAAACAGTAAAACCCACCACCCACACAACCAACCCCCAAATAAAACCCTAACTAAAAAAAACCAAGCTCCCCATTGCCCTGAAAAGGGCATTCGGATGGGCATTGCCCTTAAAAGTGCATTTAGCTCTATTGCGGCCCAAAGCCCTAACCTAAAAATAAAACCCACCCAATACACCCTTAAAAATCCTAATACTAACCCCCGAAGATTCACTTACCGGGAGAAGTCTTCATCCAAGCGGCAAGATGTCCTCAACGAAGCCGGCAGAAGTCTTCATCCATATGGCATCTTCTATCTTCATCAAGGTAGACGTCAATTGAAGAGGTTGCTCCACGTCGGATGTCTTGAAGATGGAGTTGGAAGGATGAAGATAGAAGATGCCGTCTGGATGAAGACTTCTGCACGTCTGGAGGATCACTTCTGACGGCTTCGTTGAGGACATCTTGCCGCTTGGATGAAGACTTCTCCCGGTAAGTGAATCTTCGGGGTTTAGTGTTAGGATTTTTTAAGGGTGTATTGGGTGGGTTTTATTTTTAGGTTAGGGCTTTGGGCCGCAATAGAGCTAAATGCCCTTTTAAGGGCAATGCCCATCCAAATGCCCTTTTCAGGGCAATGGGAAGCTTAGGTTTTTTTAGTTAAGCTTTTATTTGGGGGGTTAGTTGTGTGGGTGGTGGGTTTTACTGTTGGGGGGTTGTTTGTATTGTTTTTTACAGGTAAAAGAGCTGATTTATTTGGGGCAATGCTCCACAAAAGGCCCTTTTAAGGGTTATTGGTAGTTTAGTTTAGGCTAGGGTTTTTTTTTTTATTTTGGGTGGGCTTTTTTATTTTGATAGGGCTATTAGATTAGGTGTAATTAGTTTAAAGATCTTGTAATTTGTTTTTTATTTTCTGTAATTTAGTGTTTGTTTGTTTGTTTTTGTAATTCAGCTAATTTAATTTAATTTAGTTAATTGTATTTAATTTAGGTAATTTATTTAATTGTAGTGTAGGGTTAGGTGTTAGTGTAACTTAGGTTTGATTTTATTTTACAAGTCAATTTGTATTTATTTTAGCTAGGTAGTTATTAAATAGTTAATAACTATCTAGTAACTATTCTACCTAGTTAAAACAAATACAAACTTGCCTGTAAAATAAAAATAAACCCTAAGCTAACTGCAATGTAACTATTAGCTATATTGTAGCTAGCTTAGGGTTTATCTTACAGGTAAGTATTTAGTTTTAAATAGGAATTATTTAGGTAATGATAGTAATTTTTAGTTAGATTTTTTTAAATTATATTTAAGTTAGGGGGTGTTAGGGTTAGGGTTAGACTTAGATTTAGGGGTTAATAAATGTAATATAGTGGCGGCGACGTTGGGGGCGGCAGATTAGGGGTTAATAAATGTAGGTAGGTGGCGGCGATATTAGAGACAGCAGATTAGGGGTTAATAATATTTAACTAATGTTTGCGAGGCAGGAGTGCAGCGGTTTAGGGGTTAATATGTTTATTATAATGGCGGCGATGTCCAGAGCGGCAAATTAGGGGTTAATAATTTTATTTTAGTGTTTGTGATGCGGGAGGGCCTCGGTTTAGGGGTTAATAGGTAGTTTATGGGTGTTAGTGTACTTTTTAGAACTTTAGTTATGAGTTTTATGCTACAGGGTTGTAGCATAAAACTCATTACTACTGACTTTAAAATGCGGTACGAATCTTGATGGGGTAGGGTGTACTGCTCGCTTTTTGGCCTCCCAGGACAAGCTCGTAATACCCGCGCTATGGAAGTCCCATAGAAAAAAGACTATACGCAATTTGCGTAAGTTTATTAGCGGTAAGGCCAAAAAAGTGTGCGGTGCCCCTAAATCTTCAAGATTCGTAATACCAGCGGGAGTAAAAAAGCAGCGTTATAAGGCTTAACGGTGCTTTTTTACTCATAACGCAAGACTCGTAATCTACCCGATACATTTTTATATTTATAATTAAAAGTCGTTTTTTCTCTTTTTTCTCAGATGCCATTTCTTTATCAAAACCAAGTGCTGTGATAGATGTTCTTTTTCTTTTGTTTGTAAAATGGCTGAAGGAGGCAGGTGAACTCTCTTAAAGTGATGGTAAATTAAACATAAACTACAATCCTATTCTTAATCTATATTTTTGTTATTCTTACCTTCATTCATCATTTTTATTTTCAGATGCCCTAAAGCAAACACCATTCCGTTATTATTATATTTTTATAGCCTCATCCGGCCACTCACAGCAAAACTATGTTGTGTTTCTTCCAGAGGCAGTTTGAACAGTTTGTAGTGAATGATGCAACAGATGAAAGGCTAACTTGCAATCTAAATAAGCGCTTGTCGTGTTAGCGTAACTGAAGATCTCACATAAAGGGTTAGGGCTAAAAATAAATGTGCACCAAACACAACATCAACACATTAAAATAAAGTGTTACACTCATATATACACTATTTAATAAAAATTGTTCATAGAGGACTTCCGGTGGGCGGCTCTACAAGATGGCTGCAAGCTTCAACAGCTCTGAGGAAAACTACTTCTAACTCTGATATTGCTGCCACTTATCCACGCCATCTGCATCTCCCTTGACAGGCAAGCTGTCCGGGAATACTTGGCAGACAGAAGGAATAACAGCTCTTCTACCCCGGAAAGTCATTTTAAAGAATAAAGCCATCGGGCACTGTGGCGGGAATACTACCGCCACATTGAATATACATATAACCAAGTTCCTGTTCCCTAACAAAGTTCCTGTTCATTAAGGATGGTTATCTTAGCTGCCAAAGAAGGCTCTGCTGAATCCCTCATTCTAGCGGGACTACAAACTGTGTTCTTGCCTAAGCTAGAGAGGCTCTTGCACTCCTGCGCTGACCTGTGCGCAATGCTGTCAACTGAGGCACAATCTGGACACCAGGAGAGACCAGCCATTGAGTCTATTACAAGTACTGTCACATCCTTGTCTCTTACTGACAGCCACAAGGCTCCACAACTATCGGTAAGCGGAACAGCCTCCCCTGCTATACATCTAGTGGGGTCCATTACAGAATCAAGAACTGGACCAGAAGAGAGCCTGCCGTCACCTCTATTCACCCGCCAACTGTGGATCTCAGCTACAGAGCTTGATGTCCAGGCGATCTGGTCGGGCTATGCCATGGAGTCGAATGTTTATTTAAAGCGCAGCTTGCCGCCCCCCCCCCCCGTTTGGCTCACCTGACTGCTGCCTCAGCTTCAGCTGCAGATCTTAGCCCAGGCTCTGGAAATGAGACTGCTTACAATTCCCAGCCGAGTCTTCTGATGCTCCGTGTGCCATTACCGTTGTGTCGGAGGACCGACATGATAGCTACAAATATGGACTAAAAACCGGGCTTGCTACATATTTGACCACAAGCCTGAGAGATAACATGCCTGACATCGTGGATGGGAGGTCTGTGGGGTGGTGGAGGCAGTGTAAGAATCGTTTGGTTACGTGTGTTGGCTAACTCTTGTTCCTTTTTATTCGTGCACCGGGGATCAACGGGAGAAAACTGCACAAGATTAAGACATCCCGTCTGATGTATTGTAGCAACTGCTGCTAACCACTGTGTAAATAATTTAAATGTTGTGAACGTTGATGTGCTCTGTGTGCAGTTTTCCTTTTGTTTCATGCAATATGTTGTGCTTGGCATTCATTTGAGTGCTACCCCGGGTACACTGGGCTGCTAGAGTCTGCCATGTATGCTGCTCTCTTGGGCATGTTTACCCAGTGTTTGCTTGTCAGTGCCGAACATTATCTTTTTGTTGCCAGCAAAGGTTTAATTCAAATACCTAGGAACTCATGACTTCCGTATACATTACAAACCACTCCTCCAATAATACCTGCTTCATTTATTTTGCTTAACCTCACGAAGCTGATTAAAAACTTCCGGAGATACACACTCTGTATCCTCTTACTTGTAAACCCTTGGTGGGCTTCATAGGAATCAATTTTTTTATATATTCGTCCCAAAATTAGAACAGCTAAGTATCATGTTTGCTTGTACCCATTAACGCAATTTTAATTGTGGCGATACAAACTGTCACCTCCCTAATGTTTTCTTCAATGTTTGATTGTGTGGTTTATTTTGGCCTCAAACTTCTTGTCAAGCTGGGTTTTTCTATTTCATTTTATTGCATTTTAATTTAACTAAAAATTGAGTTTCCTGCACCTATTAGAAAGCATAATTTCTCACCATAATCCATAAAGGCTAGATGTACCTTGATTTACCAAAACGTTTCTGCAAACTGAGGCCTCAACACATATATAAGCTTCTGCTTTGAATTATAGTCAGACGCACTTGATCACTTTAAGCAGCCTACCCATATCCCAATCATATTTACCAAGAATTTATTAAGTCATTGCGTGCAGGCAGTATTAAGGCAGCCACACTATCCATACTGGGTCATTCCTCATACGTCTCTAGCTGGGGTGTATTGTTTTTTGTTTAGTTTATATGTGTAGTTTAGATGTTTTATTTTATTATTTTGTTTTGTGTTGTGTTAATAGTTATGATTTGTGTTATTAACATTCAAAATTAAGGAGTGCAATGTGATAACTCTCACTGTAGGAATTATTTCATATTAAAACGTGGCTTTAATGTCAAATCTGTAGAATACATGTCTACTATGCTCTATGTAAAGAAATTGCCGTTACTTATTGTATCTGAGAGCAACAGTTCCACTATCGATATTGTATTGATATTTCACATGTTATGCTCATTCCATGATATTACTGGTATTGTCGCTGTGACTCTGCATGTCAATGTATGTACTTGATTAATTGTACCTGTGCTTCTTCAATAAAAAGAATTAAAAAAAAAAAAAAATTTCATAGAAATATTTTTTTTTTTAAGGTTTAAAAGTTATATATGGTAAATATGTGTATGAATGGAATGGGTTATATTGTATACATATATGTTTAAATATGTGTATGCATGTATGTATGTATTTGTATATATACTGTATATACAAATTATGTATACACATGTATATATATATATATATATATATATATATATATATATATATATATATATATACATATATAATGTGCAAGACAATATATAAACTTGTCAAATCACAATCAGATAAACAATAAAAACAAAAAAAAAACCGATGTGATAGTGCACGAAAAGGATATATTAAAGTCGAAGATGTAGCTGATATTGCAGTTGGGTCTGGAGGGTACCTCAGGAAAAGGAAAAAATGTATATAGTGAAGTCCTGTAAATAATTAATAGGTAAGAAAAATGGAAGAGGGTACTCACATACTCTAGAGCTTCAAAATCAAGCTCTAGATATAAAGGCACAGGAAGACTCCAAATGGAGATGTGGAAATGGATGCAAAAACGACCGCAATTACAGGCCACGAAAAAGCTAAGCTGCCATTGGTGAAACGTACATGGTAACATCATTAAACAGGCGGAGTTTGTCCTACTGAACCAAATAACCTCATCGAACAGATATTGTGACTATACGGTCTGTAATTGCGGTGGTTTTTGCATTGGTACATTCTCATGTATGTTGCCTGGTGACTTCACTTGTAATTATTCAATAAAATTGTTAACTTTTATCCACTTCAGAGTTTCCATTCGGAGTTTGAATCCATTTCCACGTCTTCATTAGGAGTCTTTCTGAGCCTTTATATCTAGAGCTTGATTTTGAAGCTCTAGAGTATGTGAGTACCCTCTTCTATTTTTCTTATCTGTTAATTATTTATAGGACTTTACTATATAAATGTTTTCCTTCTCCTGGTGTACCCTCCGGACCTAACAGCAATATCAGCTACATCTGGGACTTTAATATATCCTTTTGTGCACTATCCGATTGTTTGTCTTTGTTTACATATATATATATCTATATATATATAAATATATATTATACTTTGGAGCCCTTTGCACTCAAATACCTTAAAAAAAATATTTTGGGGGTTGTCCAGGCAGCTGTCATGGAAGGCAGCATTATTGGAAAAAAGAGAAGGAGAAGCGATGAATTCGTAGTTTATCAGCGTTAATTTAACAAGCACCAAAGATCTGTTTGATATCACACTTTTGGGGAGTGTCTCCTTTGCCGATCTGGACATTGGGGCCTTTTTGGTGGAGGTAATAGCACAGAAGGAGTCTGTGTCTTATTTCTATATATTTTTCTTAAAGATGAACGATCTCTATATAGCTTTACAAAGTTTTACAGTATGATCGATGATCTGCAACACCATCAGAGGGTCACTAACAGGTTCAAGAAGCAGACCTGATATACTCCTATCCCAGAATGATTCTGCTTCCTTCTTATCTGATACTCTGCCTGACCTACCTGTTACTCCGGAGAGACCTGCGAGACATTGGTTGGATCAGCCAGAAATTGTGGATGGGTATGTGCTCCCCTCTTATTCAGGATTACCAAGTTGTGAGAGGGACACTTCTGTGAGACCATCTGCTGCCTCAGGAAATATGTTTCAGAAAACTATTCCACCACTTACTGCTCCCGGTCATGAAGCAAGCTCCTGCTGGTTATATATTACAGCTCTAATATATGTAGATTCATTATTAATGTTTGGGAGATAATGATTGATTAAGACTTTAAGGTCCCTCTTATTGAGGTTATACTTTTACACCTGTTGTTATCATAAAGGGAACAGCAAAAATGTAATGACTGCTAGCATTTATTTGATAATGTCATATAGTTTATTTATAATACTTCATATGTGTTAATTGTTGTATGCACTGTTTTGTAGACAGTGTGATCATTATAGAATATCCCTCTATATAGTGCTTTAGGTGTTCCACATATTTTTGGAGTACAGTATATGACATAGTTAATGGTCTTCCTATAGATCTTATTGGCCTTTCTCACTACAGGATGCATTGCTCTTTAAATAGTAGGGCTGTAATTTTTGTGACTTATGTACAAAGCCCATATTATTGATTAAACAAATGGGAGTATCTGAATGTTTTAATAGATACTTTTGATGCTTGCTCTCTCTGTACCTCTGACTATAAATAAAATAAGCTAGTTCTTTTAGTTCCTAAAGAGGAGGACTTGCTATTTCATCAAGAATCCTTAACTCTAAAAGATTCACGATTTATATATTTGTTTATTTAGATATAGATTATATGCCAGGGGTCTAAGAATGATCCTTCACCTTTTTTTCCCTTTGGTACACCCCTTACATTGCAGACCTATATATGGAGACCCAGGTGACCATCATTAGTGGTTGGATGGATTTTTATCATACAGTATGATATTCTCAGGGGATTATAACATTTAACTAGTTCAAATGAGGTTGTTTATATGTTGCAAAATACAGACACACATTAGGCAATAGCAAAATAGGTTTCTCTAGAAGCTGGGGGTTTAAAACTTGTGTGTCAATATTCGTGTATACGTACATTTGTATGTGAATAATTCTCTGTATTTTACCAGTTTTGTTTGGCTTTATCTTTTATCCTCAATAGTTACATTTTGTTTTGTCTAGTTATAGTTAATGGATCGCTAAAAACAGTAGAATTGCATCCAATCAGGATGATTGCTGTCTGCCACGTCAGAGGTGGCAGACGAAGGAGCAGCGGTTTTAAGACCGCTGCTTCTTAACTTATGTTTCAGGGGAACCTGAAACTACGGGGGTAGAATGCAGCATCTGCTGCCTGATTAATCTACCCCTTGTTTTGAATTTCACAAAAGTAGTAGATTTTTTTTTTCTGACAATTTTTTTTCTCCCATTTTCTAGCCCCCTGTACCATGTGACAGACATCAACCACTCACAGACTAGTATACGTATACCCTGTGAGCTTGTGCACATGCTCAGTAGGAGCTGGTGCCTCAAAAACTTTGCATATAAAAATATTGTGCAAATTTGATAAGTAAATTTGAAAATGTTCTTATATTGTGTGCTCTTTCTGAATCATGAAAGTTTAATTTTGACTTGAGTGTCCATTTAATAAATAGTGAACCTAAGAGTGACCCTTTGTATTATTCCCCTTAGTATACCTTTTGCTCTCCAGATCCATAGGAGGTGGCCCATGAGTGGCCTCCAGGGCCGCCATCAGGGGGTGACAGGGGTGACTCCTGTTAGGGGCCCAATGAGCCAGGTGGGCCCCATGAAGCAAGAACTAATTTTTTTTAATTTTGGCAGCCACTAGTGGGTACTACAGCAGAGTGCTAATTGAGCATGGGAAATGTTATTACAAGGAGTAAAGTATTAGCATTTGAGAGGATTTCTTAGTGTGCACTAAACCACTATGCTCAGTGTGAGACAGACTTGGCACTTTGTACAGTGTGTGCCTGAGTCAGACGGCAGATCACTTTCATTTGAAGAGGAGGTAGGACTTACTTAGCAAATGTTTTTTATTTCTTTGTGCAATTTTGGATTGTAACTTCAGTGTGGTAGTAGTTGTATGGTGGGGCTAGGGGTTCATAAAAACACATTTTTTTAGCAGCTGTGTATTTATGATTATTTGACAATGCTGTAGAAATTCTATA
Source organism: Bombina bombina (assembly GCF_027579735.1). NCBI lineage: Eukaryota > Metazoa > Chordata > Amphibia > Anura > Bombinatoridae > Bombina > Bombina bombina. The sequence continues at coordinate 343,637,562 of NC_069502.1, read as the reverse complement.
TTTAAAACCATGCAGAAATGTTTCCTCCTCAATACACAAATAGTAGATGCCCTTTTGGCAGATATGCATTATATATATATATATATATATATATATATATATATATATATATATATATATATATATATATATATATATATATATATATATATATATATATATATATATATATATATTACATTCCAGTTTACTGCCCCTTTATGCAAGGACTTTCCAGATGCAAGGAGGCATTTTATCTAAGATTTTTACATCTGCATAAAATGTTATACTCTCAGACTAAGATTGCTCAGTGTTTGAAATGAGACAGGTTAACTTAAAACAGTTCAGTTTACACTACAGCTGACTTAGTTTTGAAATACATACCAACAAGCCTAAATCCTGCATTTAACCAGATCTAATGGTATGAGTACCACAGCTTATGGTCCCACCAAGACCATATAGAGTACAGCATTTTCAAAATCCATAAGTACAGCTGACAGATGGGAAAATTTGTACACTATATTTGAAGTGGTGCTCTTGGTTGGGGAAAATGGGAAAAAAAAAAAAACATATGTCAACCTTTTAAAGGTACTTTTCTTCATCTAGCCATCTACCCAGCTCATTAATGTACAATTTTGAATTCACAGAATTATTTTTGTTTGCACATTTACAAATATGATTCTTTAAAAAGTGATCTCTTAATTTCTGCATTTTTTTTATCATGCATGTCACACACTGTTGATTTAGGGGATGCAAGGTGCATAAATGTTTCCTCCTGTGAGTGTTTCTGTGGGTGTATGTGTTTATGTCTTTGTGCTTTGGTTTATGTCTCTATGTGTATGTATTTTTTATCTGTGGGTCTCTCTGTGAGGGTGGGTGTGTATGTCTTTGAGCTTTTTCTATGGGTGTTTCTGTGAGGGTGTTTGTGTGTATGTATGTATGTCTGTGTTTTTTGTGGGTGTCTAAGTGAGGATGTGTGTATGTCTTTGTGTGTTTTCTGTGGATGTCTCAGTGAGGGTGTGTGTATGTATGTCTTTCTGTGTTTTTCATGTGGTTGTCTCTCTGTGTGTGTGTGTATGTCTTTGTGTGTTTTCTGTGGGTGTGTCTGTGTGTGTATGTGTGTATATGAGTTTGTGTGTTTTCTGAGGCTGTCTCTGTCGGTGTTTCCTTGGGTGTATGTGCAAGTTTGAGTTTGTGTGTGTGTGTGTGTGTGTCCATTGTCTGTTCCTTTTTAGGACATTTTGACCTTACTACTAATTATTCACATCTTTCTACAGACTTTGAGACTAACAAGACCTTTCCGGAAGTAACCACTCCACCATTTAACCTTTAAATTATTGTTTAGGCAGTTCAGGGCCCTTCCTTTCAGCCACTGCATGCTGTTGTCATAATTTAGTTGTCATCTTCCTTTACAAAAAGATAATCAGAACTCCATATTTTGTTTTCTAAATCTCCTTTTTTTACAAAACTGTAGTTTACCTCATTACTTGTCAGGTCAATGTAAACAAGTGCTAAGTGTCTGTTTGGGTTTCTGTGTCTGAGTGTGTTTCTTTGCATGTCTGCTAGAGTGTCTATATGAATCCTTATATGTGAGTGTGTTTGTGTGTTTCAGTGTATGAGTGTGTCTGTGTGTTTGTATGTTACTACCTTTACAACATTTCCAAGTTTAAATAGACAATTAAGAATAAAGTGCATATACGTTTTAGTCACTTGGTCAAAAATTCATGATGATGTGATGCCGGTATCCTTGACAGTGGAGCTTGTGCTCTGATACGTCAACGGTTTTGAGATGCTGTTTTTTTTATTATAATGGAACTAATCTCTTAACTCACAACTATTATGAGGTGAGGGTACAAATCTTTAATTCAAATTTTTTTTTTTTTTTTTTAGCCAGATTAGTTGCTCAAACAGGTTATATTGAATCTAGGCCAGTGAGTGGATTGATTATTTAACTTTTTTTTTTTTAAATCTAAAGTAACATAATGAATAGTGATGTCATGTTGGCAACAGTTTGTTGATCTTGTATCAAATGTTTCACCTAGCTCAAGTGCACTAATATTAGAACCAGTAGAATATAGAACCAGTAGAATATAAAACCAGTAGAATATAAAACAATATGACACCAGCCATAACATGGAACAAGCCATCCCTTTATGTATAATATAGTAAAATTCCAGGTTTATTATCTGTATTACAAGAAGAGAGAGTATTTTTTTCTTCTTCTAATGATCATCATAAAACATGGTGTCCAAGGTTCAATAACAATGGAAAATAGCAATTTGTTCTGTAGAAAGGAAAGAAAATTAACTTTTAGAAATGGGCTAGCAATTCAACTTCTTGAATATACTTCTTTCCAAATAAAATATTACGTTTGAGATTGGTAAAATGATGCGACATTTTGCTGAAGCTTCATATTTTAATCTGCAGTGAAAATAAGAAATGTCAATGTAAACCAAATTTCTGACAAATATATTAAACTTTTTAGGTCAATTTAAATACCTTACGGCCTGATTAAGAATGGAGCAATACTGACTGGGTTGTTTTATAATATCTGATTATGCATGGTGCTTGCAATGTATACAATATGAGGAAGTCTAAAAACAAAAAGTTACTAACGGTCACACTGTAGATTGAAGAAACCAGGGGATATCCTTTATGGACAAAATAAAACTGTAATGCACTTATGACTAGCAGTTGACCCTAGGCCCTCAGTTGATCCTTGGTGACTTCCTGTAATATGTTCTCTAATAAAGAAAATACTAATTGTCAAAAATGTCAACCACATATATTATAGATAAGCTTATTTCATCTGCTCTGTATACTCCAAGACTCACAATGGAAACCTAGAAGGAAGTTTTTGTTTTGTATTTTTTTTCTTTAAATAAAGCTCAGTTCACATACACATTAGAATGTAGCTTTAAATATATACGTTTGAATGGAAACTGAGGAATGGTATGACAGAGCGTTTGGCTTCCAAAATATTTCCATTGTACAGCTGGTTTTTACCTTCAGTTTTCTTAGATAGAATTAGATTTTTTGATAATTGGTATTTTGAATTATATTCCACTAATGTTTCAGTCTTTCTTCTGCTCTATTTAAAGGAACATTCTAACACTCTAGATTCAAAATGAAATGCATTTCATTAGAGCATTATTTTTAAACCAAATTAATTATTTTAATATAAGTAAAAAAAAAAAAAAAACATTTGAATGAAAGAAAAAAATAAATAAATAGAAGTCTACCAGGTGGTAAAAAATATTATTACATAATCATCAGAAATAAATTAGCCAAATATAGCAAAAGTAATAAAGATACTAAAAATTAATACTATTTTGTTTTTCCTTATGAAACATCTTTTCACATCCATCCAAAACAAGCCCAGGCCAGTAATCCCTCACATGCAATAAAACCACATTGGTATAAGTGTATTCTAGTTTCATACAGCAGTACAAATGTTAAACCAAGACCACAACTTGTATGATGTTAAAATGGGAAACTGTATAGAATGGAATTTCATTAGAAGAAACCTTAGGTGATATTAAACGATTACCCTTCTGGAATGAGGAAAAAAGAAAATATTCCATTAACCTCAGAGAATACCATGTAGTAGCATCACTGTATGTGTAACTAGCTAAATAATGATACATATTTTCCTTTGTAGCTGTTAGGTAATCTGGATATTCTATTTAATTTCTTTCTATATAAACAGTTTTTTGTTGTTGATGTGTGAATTTGATACCATCACCCCAGAGGACAACCCTAGGTTTTTTCCTGCTAGACTTATAACCAACAACACCATGCCAAGAAAACTTGCTGTGTATTAACATGGCCCAAAATAGGAAGAAGTAACCACTAATATATGTGGTTAGTTACAATAACACTATCACTAACACTAAAACATAATCAAATAAGTAGTTGTTATTGGTCCTAGTCACAATAATTTGTCATTGTTCTATTTTTCATACAGCTTCCCAGACGCATCACTTCCCCAAACTCTCTGTGGTTTTGGTTAAAGACACCCACATCCCACACATAATTAAAAAACAAACAAAAAACATCTTCCTCATACTACAACTCAGCTCATGGTTTCACAAATTTCAGGAAGATGTACACTGCTCTAATAAAGGTCTTTTCCAATCTACTAGAAAAGCCGTGCATCTTTTTGTGTGATTTCCAAACTGAAGATCACATTCAAACGGGTAGACCTACATAAAATATGTCCAACAAAATTGTATATAAGGTAGTATAGCTTGTTTTATACACAAAATAGTGCTTAAATTTAAAATATTTTTATTGAAAACAAGAGTATATATGTGATCACAAAATTTACACTGCATAAATAAATAAAATTACAAAACAGAATCATCAGGAACTACATTTATAAAAACACCAGCAACACCTCAATCAAGTACAGACCCTACAAGACTGGGCATATGTTTAACTTGTTAATAATATCAGGATCTATTGTCAATTTTAGCTCTTTCTCTTGGTATCTTTTTTGTTTATACAAGTGGAGCACTAAAATATTAGCGCTATTGAGCGCTAACACAGTGCTAGTTAAATCAGTAGCGCTGCTATTCTTGTGCTCATATTACAAGTTAAAAGTAAAAAGGTTGCACTCGAGAGAAAGTTTCAAGTACCCTAATATCTGGAGGTCAGATTGTGTGGCCGCAAAAACTCCTTTTTTTAAATAGACTTCTTTGGGGTGCACTATAAAACCATCTTCTGGCTTTTGCCTGGGTGCTAACCGGAAGGTGCATTAAAAAAATACTTTCAATACATTTGTTCTTCACTTAAAAGAAAATGTTATTTAAATTTTTTTTTTTTATGTATATATATATATATATATATATATACTGTATGTATATATATATATACAGCGCATATATATATATATATATATATATATATATATATATATATATATATATATATATATATATATATACACATATATATATATATATACATATATATATATATATATATATATATATATATATACACACATTTAAAATATAAATCTAACGCTATAAATCTATAAGAGCAATACAATTATTGTATAGAAAGTTAGCAAATCTAGGCAAGTATCCTTGCTTGCTTAATCCAATAAGTACTCTGTATACATTGTTACCAATGCACCTGGGAAGTAATATATGTTTTTTGCTTCAAAATTTTGTGTTTCACTACAACAATCCCCTTTATGGGTTGAGTGCAGCAAAAAGAAAACAAAAAAAACTTCTGGACAGCTGTTTCAATTTTTTTTTGTCCAGAATAATAAATGAATAATAGTAAACCAGGCCTCCACGTCCATTCTAAAATATAATAATGTTTTAAAACATTGCAGTGGACAATTAATGCAATATTCAAGAAAACTAATTGTGGTACAGGCAGCATAAAAAACAACATAATTACAATAACTTAATAATATTTAAAACATAACATTAACTAGCTAAAATCTCATTCCATAATAAAAATCTCCAGTCTGTATCTTACTTCTCTTTCCTAATCCTCTCAGCATCCATCAGATAATACACATACATAAAACTAAGGCCGAGGGAAATACAGTCTTTAGGTAAAACAATCTCTATTTCTAAAATAATAAAATATTCCTAACTTTCCATACAGCTTCTTTAAAACAGATAATTGTCATTCATAACTATACAAATATTGCTTCATCTGTGCTTGCAAACTAACCATATAAAACTGCCTCATGAATTAAAAAACTAAACCCACCAAACCATTTAATAATGGTTGTCAGTCTCCACACCTCTTGTGCAAAATGAGAGTTCCAAAACAAATGGAGATGTATACAGGAAGGTCTGGGAGACTTTGCTCCCACTGCTAAGCCTCTGCTATGCTGAAACACTCTAGCTGGTAAACAGTCTCTTACAACGCCACAAGCTAAATCTCTTTCTCAATTCTTTCCTAGAGCCATTCCTCCAGATCCTAATAGATACAGAGTCTGAAAAATGACACACTAGCGCCACCACCTCAGCTCGTTTGAATAAAACCAGAACCTTTCTGTGATCAGATAAAATATCAAGAGGAACTTTTCTAAGACAAATTCCCTATCTTTTCTAAAATCACATACTGTGGAGGAAGAAAATCAAAAGGCTTGGATAAAATGACTTTAAGTCACTTACAGTATATTTATAAAAAAATAGAGCCGACAGAATATATACTAAATTGTGAGGCATGCAATCATCATTTTTTAAAAAGCTAAATACTTAAAACTAAAAAAACTTCTTCATTTCTTGAAAGCTTTTCCCTCCATTTTCATGTAATTTAAGCATTTCTTCCCCTTTAAATCTCTCCATCTTAACCCCCCCCCCCCCAGAGATATAAAACATTCTCTAATAATTATTTTCAATCATAAATCAGATGGGAATACAATTATAGATATATGTTTAACAATAGACCAAATACCTTGTTTTATAACTAAGATTTTACCCACCAAGGTTAATTTTCTAAAATTCCATAAACAATTAATATAGCTCTTCATATAATTTGTAAAGTAAATATGCAGAATTTTGATCTTGTCAAAAACAACCTTACACCAACATCCAATAGGCTCACTTCACATACAACATACATTCAGACTTATCTTCATTGATCTTAACAACAATATTCAATGATAATTCTTGTACATCTACATGACCCGACTCAACAGCAAGAGTCCCAGGTACTACAAAGACATTCAAGGAATTCAAGCATTTATTAACGTCCCCTACTTAGACACATAAGTCCACACATAAGTCCCAGGTAAGGCAACATTCAACACGGTTCCGACTCAAGAACAATAGTCCCAAAGACTGATTAACCCTGTAGAGGTTCTTCCAGACACCTCAACTCACCAGAGTCCCAGAAACCTGAGAGGAAGTCGTGGCATCTAGACGTCACTCCATATACTCCATACAGACCATCTATGGCAATTTCTCCTCCATTTCCTCTCCTCCACTATCCTCAACTTCAAGACCAGAGAAACAGTTTCTGGTCTCCACATCTAGGATACTCATCTTCTGACTTCTCTTTTCTTTACACTAATTACCACACAATCTTCTAATATAGACCTCTCTTCTGTGACTTTTTTCCTCATTTCAAAGGGCAAATACAATGATGTTCAGGGTTTTCTTCACCTGGTCTTGAATTGAGATCAGCAGACTTTTCACAGGATGACAAAGTGTTAGACTGCTCAGCAGCTTTCATAGCCACATAGTCCTCTCTATGCATCCAGGCTTCCACATCAGAAGTGGCACTTTCTCAATGTACAAAATTCATTTGCATCAGTTCTTTATCTCTCTGGGAAGAAAAAAAAATGAGAATCCCTGAGGCCTCATAGGACATTTAAAATACGAGTGGTCAGAAACCCCGCACACATACCAGATTGACTAAGTTTGTGCTGCCATTGGTGTATACCCTGTATCCAAGATTAGGAATATGAATGCAGAAGGCTAGATTACGAGTTTTGCGGTATGAGTGAAAAAGCAGCGTTAAGGCTCTTTTTCACTACCACTGTTATTACGAGTTTTGCAGGTTTAGCTGCACTGCACACTTTTTTGGCCGTAACGCAACGTAACTACCGCAGCTTTCAAAAAGTCCTTTTTCAATGGGACTTCCTTTGCGCCAGTATTACGAGTTTGCCTGGGAGGCCAAAAAGTGAGCGGTACAGCCAATACCGTCAAGATCCATACCGTAAACTGAAAGTCAGTAGTTATGGGTTTTATGCTACAACGCCGTAACATAAAACTCATAACTAAAGTGCTAAAAAGTACACTAACACCCGTAAACTACCTATTAACCCCTAAACCGAGGCCCTCCCGTATCGCAAACACTAAAATAAAATTATTAACCCCTAATCTGCCGCTCCGGACATCGCCACCACTATAATAAACATATTAACCCCTTACCTTCCGCCCCAGACACCGCCGACACCTACATTATACTTATTAACCCCTAATCTGCTGCCCCAATGTCGCTGCCACCTACATTACAATTATTAACCCCTAATCTGTTGCCCCTAACATCGCCGCCACCTACCTACATTTATTAACCCCTAATCTTCCGCCCCCAACGTCGCCACCACTATACTAAAGTTATTAACCCATAACCCTAAGTCTAACCCTAACCCTAACACCCACTAACTTTAATGTAATTAAAATAAATCTATATAAAACCACTATTAACCCCTCAATGACAACTGACATACCAGGTACGTCATGCATTAACAAGCAGTTAATGACAATAGACGTACCTGGTACGTCAGTTGTCTAACAGAGTGCTGGAAGCAATTGCAATTGCTTCCAGCAGCTCTGAGGGTATTGCAGTGATGCCTCGATATGGAGGCACCCTTCAATACCCCTTTACAAGCCTCCGATGCAGAGAGACCAAAGCAGGGAGGCGGGTGGGCGGCCTGCAATGGGCCTGTGATGTGGAGGGGGGTGGGATCGGAGGCGGGAGTGTCAGGGGGCACGCACGGATGCGTGTGCACGGGGGGCGGCGGGTGAGTGCGTGCACGGTGCGGGTGGGAACCGCTACACTACAGAAATATTGAATAAAAAATTGGGAGAAAAGGGGGAGATTTTTATTTATAAAACAATCGAAGGGTTCTGGGAGTGGGGGGGGGAAGCTACACTACAGAAAATGGCAAACAGATAATGATAGCATATTTTTTTTTACTAAACTGGCGCCCATTAAGCTAGAGGGGGAGGATTAGAGAACTGTTTGATGGGGGATCCGTGAGGTTGGGGGCTAAGGGGGGATTCTACACAGCAGCATATGTAAATATGCTTAAAAAAAACAAAAACCCAAATATACCTTTTATTTTAGTACTGGCAGACTTTCTGCCAGCACTTAAGATGGCGGGAACAATTGTGGGGTGGGGGAGGGAAGAGAGCTGTTTGGGAGGGATCAGGGGGTCTGATGTTTCAGGTGGGAGGCTGATCTCTACACTAAAGCTAAAATTAACCCTGCAAGCTCCCTACAAGCTACCTAATTAACCCCTTTACTGTTAGCCATAATACACGTGTGATGCGCAGCGGCATTTAGCGGCCTTCTAATTATCAAAAAGCAACGCCAAAGCCATATAAGTCTGCTATTTCTGAACAAAAGGGATCCCAGAGAAGCATTTACAACCATTTGTGCCATAATTGCACAAGCTGTAAATAATTTCAGTGAGAAACCTAAAATTGTGAAAAATGTAAAGTTTTTTTTTATTTGAACGTATTTGGCGGTGAAATGGTGGCAAGAAATATACCAAAATGGGCCTAGATCAATACTTTGGGTTGTTTACTACACTACACTAAAGCTAAAATTACCCCAAAAATCTCCCTACATGCTCCCTAATTAACCCCTTCACTGCTGGGCATAATAAACTTATGTGCGCAGTGGCATTTAGCGGCCTTCTAATTACCAAAAAGCAACGCCAAAGCCATATATGTCTGCTATTTCTGAACAAAGGGGATCCCAGAGAAGCATTTACAACCATTTATGCCATAATTGCACAAGCTGTTTGTAAATAATTTCAGTGAGAAACCGAAAGTTTGTGAAAAAATTTGTGAAAAAGTGAACGTTTTTTTGTATTTGATCGCATTTGGCGGTGAAATGGTGGCATGAAATATACCAAAATGGGCCTAGATCAATACTTTGGGATGTCTTCTAAAAAAATATATATACATGTCAAGGGATATTCAGGGATTCCTGAAAGATATCAGTGTCCCAATGTAACTAGCGCTAATTTTGAAAAAAATTGGTTTGGAAATAGCAAAGTGTTACTTGTATTTATGGCCCTATAACTTGCAAAAAAAAAACAAAGAACATGTAAACATTGGGTATTTCTAAACTCAGGACAAAATTTAGAAACTATTTAGCATGGGTGTTTTTTGGTGGTTGCAGATGCAGATATTGGGGCTAAAAGTTAGAAAAAGTGTTGTTTTTCAATTTTTTCCTCATATTTTATATTTTTTTATAGTAAGTTATAAGATATGATGAAAATAATGGTATCTTTAGAAAGTCCATTTAATGGCGAGAAAAACGGTATATAATATGTGTGGGTAAAGTAAATGAGTAAGAGGAAAATCACAGCTAAACACAAACACCGCAAAAATGTAAAAATAGCCTTTGTCCCAAACGGACAGAAAATGGAAAAGTACTGTTGTCATTAAAGGGTTAATAACTAAATAATTCCTATTTAAAACTAAATACTTACCTGTAAAATAAACCCTAAGCTAGCTACAATATAACTAATAGTTACATTGTATCTATCTTAGGTTTTATTTTTATTTCACAGCTAAGTTTGTATTTATTTTAACTAGGTAGATTAGTTAGTAAATAGTTATTAACTATTTACTAGCTACCTAGTTAAAATAAATACAAATTTACCTGTAAAATAAAACCTAACCTGAGTTACACTAACACCTAACCTTACACTACAATTAAATAAATTACATTTATTAAATACAATTAACTAAATTACCAATAAAAAACAAACACTAAATTACACAAAATAAAAAACAAATTATCAAATATTTAAACTAATTACACCTAATCTAATAGCCCTATCAAAATAAAAAGCCCCCCCCCCAATAAAAAAAACCCTAGCCCAAACTAAACTGCCAATAGCCCTTAAAAGGGCCTTTTGCGGGGCATTGCCCCAAAGAAATCAGCTCTTTTACCTGTAAATGCTTCATGACTAATGAATGTAGCTGTATTGTTCTAGCAGGAAAGTGTAGTAATGTTAACAAATACCTATAGATATTGTTCCAGCGGGACCTCTACATATACAGTCAAATCTTTTGTTGCTATGTGCCAGTCACATTGTGGAAATACATTAAACAATCTGATGAAGAACTGGTGACAACATTTAAATTGAAAACATATGTCCTAATTAGTATCAGTTTAAGTGTATAAGAACAAATACCTGTAGAACTATATTTCCCTTAATTTGTATGTAATATTGTTTCTGCAGGAAATCTACATATACAGTCAAATGTTTTGTTGCTATGTGCCAGTCACATTGTGGAGATACATTAAACAAGAACTGATGAAGAACTGTTGACAATATTTAAATTGAAAACATATGTCCTAATAAGTATCAGTTTAAGGATATAAGCATGACTCCTATAATAGCATAGAACACAGAGAATAGTATTTCCCTATCTACAATATATTGAGGCAAATAGGAGTATACTTCAGAAGCATAAATTCTATTAAGGAAAATGGGTGTAGTGGTTGACAACAAACCAAACAACACTATATGTACATAAATCATATAGAAGAAATGTGAGAAATCAGATTGGGGGGTAGTGTAATATTCATAGCGCAATTAAAGTTTCATACGGCTGGGACTGGACTCTAATGGTATGTGGGTTCTTTCAGGTGTGTGTCGAAGTCCATAGACATTGTCTGTGGGTTCATCTAGATTTACCCTACTCCAAATCTCTCAATTTTCAGTGGAAAGGAGATTATTAGGGACTCGACCAGTAACATACTTCTTTTCTTCTGAGAAGATCTTAGTGTAAAGGAGCTATATACGCTAACACCTATAGTTTGCAAAATTTTCTCTTTAATTACATTGTAATCACCCTTATATTCACAGTAGGGAATTACAGTTGGGGACGCATCGTGTCTCCTAGAGATCCCTATGGTGATATCCAACATATCCACATTAGGTGTCGGAGGAGACCCTCCGGTATAGTTAGCATCCGCAGTGTCAGTTAGGTTACAATCCTCATGACTATTTTGTGTGTTTTGTATTCTTTGTAAGGGCTGTAGCGCTGTAATCAGCGTTATACAACTTTGCTCAAATCTTGCAAAATGAGTGTCCATAAGCCATATAATCATCTTTTCCCATTTAGTTAGGTTCTTCATGTTAGTCTACTATCGGGGTGAGACCAGGTGCAGGATCTGTTTAATCCTTTTAGTGCCAGGTAATTGTATTTATTAGCTACTGCAATGTATTTTCATTATAAAGCCGCAAAGTTGGATTGCTGGTGAGTCCTTAGGTAGGCTCTGTAGCAGAAAGTCGGATAGATGCCACGGAAACACCACGTGGGCGCAGGCAAATACAGCCTAATGGTATGCTGCTGTGTTCTGTGGCCGCACAATGATCCGCTGTTTGGACCCAATATGCAGGTCAGACTTAAGGAGGTGTTTGTTTTTGCCTGTGGTGGATCCAGCATTAAGAAGACCTTTCAGTGCAGCTCTGATGTCCACATCTAAATCCAAGATGGTGCCCGGCACTTTCCTCGGGTAGTAAATCTTCTCCAAGTGCTTCAGTACTTAGTCAATGGGGCTCCCATGTGTTCTCATCAGAGCCTTAGAAGTTCCAGTCCACAATAGTTGCCTTGTGATCTGATTTTGAGCGTTGGAGATTAAGTTTATGGCCTGATTCGTCTGAAAATTGGCAGAGCTACAGAAATGTACGGCCACCTCGTAGCTGGCTAGCTCCGCCCCTAAGTACAATAATATTTTAAAACGGGTGGTTTTGCAATACCAATACATAGAGGTAATCTCATGAGCGCTATCCATTGAAGGTATAGGGCGCTAAACATCCTCTAGTAATTCTGTTTTACCATGGACTTATAATACCAGTTTCAGTCCTGCGATATTCATAGTGCACCCTGCTCCACTTGTAATCTAGGCCATAGTGCTCAAGACATGTGCACACTCCTGAGCCTTACTATGTAAGGTTCCTTAAATAAAAAAAAACTTTAAAAAAGTTTCAACTTTTGTCTGAATCATGTAAGTTTTAATTAGATTTCCATATCCCTTTAAAAAGGTGAACAGTACACATGTCTCAGCATGCTCATAGTCCATTTAAGATAATAAGAAAAAAAATATGGCACATGGTTTTTTTAAAAACACTCTTGTTGCTGCTAACTTCAATCCACAGTTAGAAAGGACACATATGCAGCAAACAGCTTCATAAGGCATATTTCCAGTGTAAAGCTAAAGATTCTAAAAAGAAAAAAAACATTTTGCTAGAGCACTAGGGGACTGCGGGGGGTTGGGGGGGGGTTTGGGCAGCCCCCGGGTGACACCCTCCAGGGGGTGACACCACCATAATTGTTTTATTTTATTTTATTGAAATTAAAAGAAATACAATGTAGAGATGCATATATTTTTTTTATTAGAGGGGCCAGCATTTGTGAACATTAGTGGGACTGGGAAAGTTGTAGACTCACTTAATTGTTTTGCCCCTTGAGCCAGCACTGCAATTTCCACAAATAGTTTTCCTGGCTGCTTTTGCTTGTTTGTACTTTGCTCCTCCCCTGCCCAATCTCACTATGAATGTTGTGGGTGTGCCATGGGGCTTGCGAAGTTGCACTGCTAGCCTAAACCTGTCTGCATATCTGTGCTCACTGCTCAGTGACGTGTGGAGCAGTGGAGTCACTCACTGCTGTGCTGTCTCTTTAAATGGGAACCGGGAAATCGTGAGGAGGATGCCTGGCACCTGACCGCATGACTGTCTGACACTGTCTCTAAAGTGGGGGTGGGGGGTGACACCATAACTTACCACACCGGGTGACACCAACCCTAGTCACGCCACAGAAGTTTAATAGGTTGTTACAAGCACAAAATTCACCTCAGTTTTATAAAGAAGAAAACACAAATACATGGGCAAAACCTTGCAGAAAAAGAATTAGAGCATGCAATTTTAAGCAACTTTCTAATTTACTCCTATTATCAATTTTTCTTCGTTTTCTTGCTATCTTTATTTGAAAAAGAAGGCATCTAAGCTTTTTTTGGGGTTCAGAATTCTGGACAGCACTTTTTTATTGGTGGATGAATTTATCCACCAATCAGCAAGGACAATCCAGGTTGTTCACCAAAAATGGGCCGGTATCTAAACTTACATTCTTGCATTTAAAATAAAGATACCAAGAGAATGAAGAAAATTTGATAATAGGAGTAAATTAGAAAGTTGCTTAAAATGTCATGCTCTATCTGAATCATGAAAGAAAAAAATTGGGTACAGTGTCCCTTTAACTTTATAATAAGCAGCAGCACCACTGATTATGTGTCAACCACTTTTCTGCCCTTAGCTACAGTATATACAAATAATATTGCATGTCTCAGATTTAAAAAACAAACAAACAAAAAAACACTAAAACTTTATCATCTTCTCTAAAAATTAAGAACATATTAGGGATATTAATATATATATATATATATATATATATATATATATATATATATATATATATATATATATATATATATATATATATATATATATATACAGTATCTCACAAAAGTGAGTACACCCCTCACATTTTTGTAAATATTTTATTATATCTTTTCATGTGACAACACTGAAGAAACACACTTTGCTAAAATGTAAAGTAGTGTGTGCAGCCTGTATAAGTGTAAATTTGCTGTCCCCTCAATATAACTCAACACACAGTCATTAATGTCTAAACCGTTGGCAACAAAAGTGAGTGCACCCCTAAGTTGAAATGTCCAAATTGGGCCCAATTAGCCATTTTCCCTCCCCCGTGTCATGTGACTAGTTAGTGTTACAAGGTCTCAGGTGTGAATGGGTAGCAGGTTTGTTAAATTTGGTGTTATCGCTCTCACACTCCCTCATACTGGTCACTGGAAGTTCAACATGGCACCTCATGGCAAAGAACTCTCTAAAGATATGAAAAAAAGAATTGTTGCTCTACATAAAGATGGCCTAGGCTATAAGAAGATTGCCAAGACCCTGAAACTGAGCTGCAGAATGGTGGGCAAGACCATAAAGCGGTTTCACAGGACAGGTTCCACTCAGAACAGGCCTCGCCATAGTCGAAAAAAGAAGTTGAGTGCACATGCTCAGCATCATATCCAGTGGTTGTCTTAGGGAAATAGATGTATGAGTGCTGCCAGCATTGCTGCAGAGGTCTGCATGGCTGTCATCCCAGAAGGAAGCCTCTTCTAAAGATGATACACAAGAAAGCAAGCAAACAGTTCGCTGAAGAAAAGCAGACTAAGGACATGGATTGCTGGAACCATGTCCTGTGGTTCAATGAGACTAAGATAAACTTATTTGGTTCAGATGGTGTCAAGCGTCTGTGGCTGCAACCAGGTGAGAAGTACAAAGACAAGTGTGTCTTGTCTACAGTCAAGCATGGTGGTGGAGTGTCATGGCCTGGGCCTGCATAAGTGCTGCCGGCACTGGGGAGCTACAGTTCATTGAGGGAACCATGAAGCAGAGATTGATCCCCTCCCTTTGGAGACTGGACTGCAGGGCAACATGATAATGGCCCCAAACACACCTCCAAGATGACCACTGCCTTTCTAAAGAAGCTGAGGGTAAAGGTGTTGGACTGGCCAAGCATGTCTCCAGACCTAAACCCTATTGAGCATCTGTGGGGCATCCTTAAAAGGAAGGTGAGGGAGCGCAAGGTCTCTAACATCCACCAGCTCCGTGATGTCGTTATGGAGGAGTGGAAGAGGACTCCAGTGGCAACCTGTGATTGACACTTTGGGCCTAATTTGGACATTTCCTCTTAGGGGTGTACTCACTTTCGTTGCCAACGGTTTAGACATTAATGGCTGTGTGTTGAGTTATTTTGAGGGGACAGCAAATTTACACTGTTATACAGGCTGTACACTCACTACTTTACATTGTAGCAAAGTGTCATTTCTTCAGTGTTGTCACATGAAAAAATATAATAAAATATTTACAAAAAAAATGTGAGGGGTGTGCTTACTTTTGTGAGATACTGTGTGTGTGTATATATATATATATATATATATATATATAGTATTAAACAGATTCAAGTGATGCGCTCTACCTTACCCTCTTCCTGTTTCTTCAAGCGGCACAACGGAGCATGGGGTGACGTCATACATCTAAAAATGCAAGTACGGGTGCCCTGTAGACAGCGTTTTTCATCCAAAATGCTAAGAGGTACAAATAGGTAACAAAAGATGTCTTGGCACACGATTTGCATAAAAAGTCCAAAATATTTTATTGAAGATCCATGATAAAATCACAAAATGCATCAGCAGTTATAACCACCGCTTCAGACTGACACAAGTAGTGAAGACAGCTGGGCTAATATGCAGCAGACATGTTTCGTGCCCTCAGGCACTTGTTCACTGCTCACAGGTGTCCCAGCCTTCTCTCCCTAAATAGGCGTTTTCTTAAAGTTGTAAATACACTCTTATTATGTCCTCATCATTACCAATATACATTATAGTATCCAATTCTACATGATCACTTAATAATAGTAGCAAATAGTATTTATATATAGAACCCTAAAAATGTATAATATTAAATAAATAATAAATATAGGCAAATAGTAACTTAAACATTGTGTCCTACATAGGCATCTAAATATTTATGTAAGTCAAATTAATATAATTAGTATCATCTATAGTGTACTATGTTGCTCTACTGGTGCCTAAACACAAAAATCACTGGTGCATAAACACAAAAATCAATGTCTCTTCTAAAGTTTAATCCATGAGGAATAGTAGTGTTTAAGGTGAAGATCCAAAATGTTTCTCTTATATCTAATTTGGCCTCTCTATCTCCACCTCTTTTCCACAACGGTACATGATCTATTGCTTGAACCGTTAATAAATTGGAGTCTGAGTTATGGAACTCCCTAAAATGTCTTGCTTTGGGGTGTCAGACTCTATATCCTCTAAAGACCTGAGATGGGCTAAAAACCTATCTTTTAGGGGTCTCTTAGTTTTTCTAATACAAAAATAAATTTTTGGAATTTTTCATGTATATGAGGACACACAGCTGTAACCTTATGTAACGTAGTTACATGTCTTACAAATGTTCCTCCTACATTTGAAAAAACCTTTTCTTCAACCAACAACTTTTTAATGTAGGTCCTGGGCAATCAGAGGGGGAAAGAAAGTTCCCTATTGTTTTGCCTTTTCTGGATATGAATTCACATCCATTTTGTACAATCTTTTTTAGTATGGGGTCAGTATAGAGAATAGGAATACATTCTTTTGCAATATTACATACCTCTCTGTATTCTAGGCTATATGTAGTTAGAGATTTAATAGGTGACAAACATAAGCCAAAATTTATATTTCCCTGTGTATTCCGATATTTTAATAAATCCTCTCTGGAAAGAGTATCCACTTCCTTACGTGCTTTCTCCAAAATACTAGGGTCATAACTACTTTCTTTGAGGCGAGTTGTAATTACATCAGCCTGTTTGTTGTATGTTTCTATAGTAGTACAGTTTTGTTTTGCCCTTATATATTGGCCCTTTGGAATGCCCTGTATGGTGTGCCTAGGATGACATGATTTATATTCAAGTATGGTATTACCCAATGTAGGTTTTCTGTACAAATTAGTTTCAATATTTCCATTTTCATTACCAATTATCAATATATCCAGAAAACAAATTGTGTTCTTATTTTGTTCACCTATCAATTTGATACCACTATTATTGTGGTTTAAATAGTTACAAAACATGGCCACTTCCTGTTCCTCACTATCAATGATAAAAATAAGGTTGTCTATGAATCTTGCATAAAAGATTATTTTATTTTGAAGGGGGTTCCCATCCCCAAGGAACGTGGAACCCCTCCCACCATCCCATAAAGAGATTGGCATAACAGGGGGCAAACTTTGCCCCCATAGCGGTTCCACGTCTCTGGAGATAGAAACCCCCCTCGAACATGAAAAAATTGTGCGTGAGTAGGTATTCAATTGATGTGAGTATAAAATGTTTTGTTGTAGCATCATAGTTGCTATGATGTTTAAGAAAATATTAAATGGTGTGTAATCCCTTTTCATGGCAAATAGCTGTATATAGTGATGCCGCATATACCACCAGGAATCGATAAGTCGATTTCCATTTGATTTGATGCAATTTAAGTAGTAGATATGTAGTATCCTGGATAAAGCTAGGTAGTCCTTTAACTAAAGGTTGGAGAAAACTATCGATTAGATATGAGAGAGGCTCATTAAGAGAATTTATCCCTGCTATTATGGGGCGACCAGGTGGATTTTTTATATCCTTATGGATCTTAGGAAAGTAGTGAAACACAGGTGTGACAGGGTTTTCTGGGATCAGCATTTCTTCTATTGTCTGATTAATTGCATTGTTATACCTGGCAGTCTTTACTATATCTGTCAAGATCTTTTTATAGTATATAGTGGGATTTTCCTTAAAATTTTTTATTTATTTATTTATTTATAAAATATTTTACCAGTAAGGATACATTTCATATATACATCTTTATCCTCTAGCTGCCTAAAGGCTTCAATATATATACTATTTCAAAATAAGCACTCACTGGACTTCAGCCAACTGTGACAACAAGTGTATTCTTTAATGTGATGTTTCGGGACACAAACAGTCCCTTCCTCTGACAAACAACAAGTGAACACTTACCAAGAGAAATTATCAAAGTTGGTAACTATGTTTCTCTTGGGAAGTGTCATAGTCGCTAAAACCAACGTAATGTAACAGGCTAGGTTAACAACAGAAGGCACCTTTTTAGGAGTATTGGAATTTTGGGTTGCCATAGTAACCAGTGATAGGCGTTACTATACCGTTACAGATAGTATTTTGATCAAAGATCTGGGGCAAACCCAGTATAGCAGTTAAAGCTGAAGTCAGGACAATTACACAATTACACTTTGTACCTTTCATGAGTATTGTAATTTCGGGAGGCCATAGTAACCAGAGTAACCATTGTCAGGCGGGACTATACCGCTATGGGTATACCTTATAGCAAACATGACTTGAGTTGATGCTTAAAGATAATGAGAATGTTTATTTCCAGTAATGTTAACATTGAACAAATGGGTTAACATTTATGTGCAGGATGACAGGTTTGTGTAAGCATGGGTTGTTGTTATATACTATATACGCCCATTAGAGGCTGAGCTATGGGAAGTCGGACGAGCTATGGGGGATGATGTGAGTGACACACCCCTAGCTGAATGATTGTAACCTAATGCGATCTGGGCTCTGTAAGTAGTTTATATGGCTGATTAATGATAATGAGGATGTTTATTTCCCGGTAGCGCTTTTATGCAGGATGATAGGTTTGTGTAGGCATGGTGTGTGTTATATATAGATATATATTTATATGTATATATATATATATATATATATATATATATATATATATATATATATATATATATATATATATATATATATAGTATGTACAGTATATATATGTATATTTATATGTGTGTATGTATATATATATGTATATATACAGTATATAAATATATATATATTTATTTATATATATATAAATATATATAAATATATACAACTACAACTCTCAGACTCCATTAAAGTGACACTAAACCCAAAATCTTTCTTTAATGATTCAGATAGAACATACAAATTTAAACAACATTACAATTTACTTTTTTTAGATATCCTTATTTGAAGAAAAAGCAATGCACATGGGTGAGCCAATCACATGAGGCTTCTATGTGCAGCAACCAATCAGCAGCTACTTAGCATATCTAGATATGCTTTTCAGCAAAGAATATCAAGAGAATAAAACAAATTAGATAATAGAAGTAAATTAGAAAGATGTTTAAAAATGTATTATGTTCCTAAATCATGAAAGATAAAATGTGGGTATCATGGCCGTTTAAGCTACTCCCTGTGTATCATTCAGCTTTTCTATTTTTTTCTTTTTTATTATATTTTTTTTTATTGAGGTTAATTACAAGATACAACATACATGCTATATCCCAAAAGATATGGAACTACAGAATAGAAAATATCAAACGGGAATATTGTTGTATCACAGAAAAATATTTGAACATGTATATAACAATCCAAACCTCACATTTCAAGTTTTTTCTCTTACTTTGAAGTATACTGAAATCATATATTTCTTATTATCGAGGAAAAAGTAAATACAAGTATACATAGGAATTATTCAAGTTATAATGCACAAAATATGAGATTCAGAATTTTAAACTCACATTATAAGTGGTGTCAATCAATTTTGTTAAACTGGGTAAGGAATAGAAAATTAACACTCTATTATAATGGGAGAGTTACTGTAAAGAGAATAGTTAAGGGTGTGGTATAGGCGAGAGAAACCACACAGTTAGTCCTCCTCAACTAGGAGGCATATTATATAAGAGGGGGGGGGGTTATTTAAGAGTGGTGGATAGCATGAACTAAAAGTCATGCCTCCATAAAAAGAGAAAACTGAAGGACTAATTGCATCATGGCTCGAAACTTAACAGGCAATAACAATGCAAGATGACCTATCTATATAGAACATCTCACAAACATATAAATTGTTAGAAAGGAAGCATAAGTGGGTTGAGCATAAATTGAACTAGTGTCCTGTCTTTCATAGTGGAGCCTTAAGTTCTAAACCAATTATGTAGGCATGGTTTATGTAGTTCGATCAGAGTATTATGTGTAGAGCATTGTAATGGTCTAATAGTAAATGGATAGTTTAATTTAATAGCTTTAGTTTGCATGTGGGCCACAGGGTACCAATGAAACACTCAAATGTCCCCTACGTTTATGCAATTGTTAAAAGCTGTTTAAAACAGATGCTAATTCAGGCTAAGGGTTGCCCAGTGGTTGCGGTCTGTAGGTGCTGCCAGTTAGACATAAACATCCCATGTAGCTGAAGACTGCTATTTATGTTGTTAGTTATAATTTAATAGAGCTATATTGGCTAAAGCAACTGAAATAAGAGGTCTGCAGTCCTAAAACCGCTATAGTCAGTTGAGGACTAAATTAATCAAGAAACAAATGCAACTATGCGGGTATTACAGTAAGGTAAGGTTTGTGTTCCACTCCCTTAAATAATTAGACCCCGTCGCACGGGCATGAGCCCTATACCGTGCGACCGGTGGGTCAGTTATAGCAGAGATTAGATAGGTTCTAAAAATAGAATATGCTTTGTCCTTAACCTGCAAACATGGCATTTCCAGACTCTCAATAATATTATAGTATAGATCCATAATTATAGGGATGGTTATATATCTACAGACCTAATGGAATAATTAGAATAGTAAAGGGGAGTATGTCGGCAATATATTTCTATCCAAGACAGATTCACAGAAGCAAGAATACATGTATCTCAACTAGATCAACCATCCGAGCTAAATGAATGTAAAACGGATGTAACCTCACATGGGATCCTCACCAACAAAGTCAGTCAACAATGCAAGACAAGAGGCAAAGTCTATCCCAGAGATTGTCTACAACCTTTAGTAATTGGTAGGGACATTATAAAGTGGAAATATATTCAAAGTAGGAGTCAGCGGCATCTAATAGAAAATGAAGGAGTACTTTGAGGTATAAAGTTATACTAAGTTGTCTAAACTTGCTTACTATTTATCAAGTAAAAAACTAATAAGTTATTAGTACAGTGTAAGTGTCCAGGCAATGTGCAAATATTTAAATTGTAAGGCTGATCAATGCGATGAAGTAGTCAACCTCTGGTGCAAATGTTATTGTCTTGTGCCACAGTACCCTGTAAAACCACATCAAAATATAAAGTTATCCAAACTGAGCTATGAATTGTATTAAAAGAGGTATATATACAAAATAATCTAAACTCCACCTACTAGGTCCTACATTTCTAAAGCAAAATTATAAATAAACTAGGTTATTAAGTCATTAAAATCTTAACATTAAGCAAGTATAAACCTTTAAATATCATATGTGTCAGAAACAGTTGTCACACAGGCCTCTTTCGACCAGATATAACCATCCAGTCTTAAAGAAGTTAGCGTGTCCATGTCCAAGTGTGGGTTACCATTGGGGCCAAAAACTCAGCAGGTGACTAGCCACAAAGGCGACCTCTATGGAGTTGTCTAGTCTAACCCTTGCCAGATCTCACAAACCCAGTAATATTGGAATTAGAGGTAACCTTACAACCATTCTGAGATACCAAAAGAGCAGCTGCACAAAGATTGTAATCCCCCGTGAGATTTCCAAGTCTTGCAATGGCACCATTGCTCTGTTTGTTGTCTCCAGTGAAGTGTCGGTTGAAGCTCAATGCTGAGGTGTCCCAAGGTTTAGGGTTTACCTCCTGTGTAATGATATCAACCGTTACATTGGGAGATGAATTGACAGTATCAGTAGGCCCAACTTGCAGTGAACATAAGGAGATTGCACCCAGCCTGCCTCCACCATGCAGAGACCGATGATCCTCCAGGACTCTCCCTTCACATCGCTTGTGAAATGGTGACGTGCTATGGTATTGTCCAGAAGGTGTGTAGCTTGTGGGCTGACTCGCATCTATGAAGTTAGTTACAGCCTTAGGAATTTCTACAGTCTCACCTTGAATCACAGTTTTTCTATGTGGCCTTGTGGCTTCTAGTTGCTTCTCGAGCCACAAAAAGTGCTCATTGAAAAGGATACATATTTTCTCCAGTAGGTTATCTGTATAAGGCTCCATTCTTCGATAAGCAGTAATGCTGACTGTATAAGTATGCGGGAGGCTGTTTGTATAATCCTTCTTCGTGCTACTCATAAGATGTGTGCGTTATAATAATGCACTAGATAGTCCTGTCAGACGAAACGGCCCGTGCCGGTTGCTTTAATTAATGACAGTAACTTCTGTTCGGTACAGCAGTCTGCTGTTGATATCGGGTTAAATTCGACCCTGATGAGAATTCTAGTTAGACATCGTTATTCAGGCGGCATTACTGTTGTGCAGGTAGAATTGTAGTGGTTCCGTAAAAGTGCAAATGAAAACACTTAGGCTTCCAGCGCCCAAGAAAATGGCGGCTCTCACAACACAATTACTCCGAAAGATATGTCTATAATGTATTTTGCAAGGCAGTCACTATGGTCATTGTATAATCCTAGGATAGATATACTTGATCAATTACTCCATACAGTAGAACTATAAGCCAGGAGCTCCACAAATACACGTCTAGTCACTTAAGTAGCTGGCTCCGCCCCCTCCATTCAGCTTTTCTAAAACCATTTCATGAGTATACTTTTCCAGGCAAGATTTCCCCCCCTCCAGCTCCTGAACAAGTGGATGGTGAGGAAGAATATGTGGCAGAATTTTTTTTAGAATCTTGGGTTCATCATGGACATTTGCAACATTTGTTTGACTGGTAAGGGATATGGTCCTTAAGAGATATCTTGGGAACCTGTTGAGAATATTCATGTTCCTAGGTTGCTAAGGGATTTCCATCTATGATATACAATAAAAGCCAGGACAGATGATTGTGCAGAGGACATCTCTCTAAAGGAGGGAGTACTGTTAAGATCACTTCTGGTATCAAACCCTGGTCTATCTGGTACTAACCCTTTGCTGTCAATCTGCCACTTCAGAACCTAAAACTGTTTGCTTTCTTACCTTACCTTGAACCTGGCTCCTGCATCATTATAGTAAACTCTCTTCACCTGACTCTGATCATGTCACTGGTCCTGGGTCTATAAGAGGTCACATCCTGCCATCTTGCCTTGCCTGATTATTGTGGTTGTTTTCTCACCCTTAATCTAGCTACTATTTGTTTGATTGTTTTCCTGTGTATTGACTTCAGCTTTTTTTATTTCTCTCAGCACTTCTCCAATCCCTGAGCTACGGCTTGTTTTTGGACTACACAACTTTCTTCACGTTTTCAAACTAGACTCCTGTGTTTCTGCTTTTCCTGTGCCAGCTGCTGGATTTCTTCCTGCTGAGTATCAGTATCATTACAGCAGTTCGGGATGCAGTCTGATACGCTTAATTGAGTGCTTCTTCTCCAGCACATTATTGAATGAATGAGTAACTTGTATAGCACTACACCGCAAACTAAATCGCCTCAAGGTGCTTTTCAGCCAGTAGCGGACTGAGCCTTCAGAAAAGGTGGGTCTTGAGTTTCTTCCTGAAGGCCAGATGGTTTTCTTCTGAGTGTATGTCTGCGGGTAGCAAATTCCATAGCGGAGTCCTTGGACTGTGAATCTTCGTTCGCCTTTAGACTTGTAGCGGGTCTTGGGTATGTGGAGGAGGTTCTGGTTAGCTGACCGGAGGGGGCGATCTGGGGTGTAGTGTTTTATTTTGTCGCAGTGGTATTTTGGGGCTTTTCTTTGTGTACATTTGTGGGTGAGGCAGAGGGTCTTGAATGTAACATGATCCTTCATGGGTAGCCAATGTAGGATCCTCAGGGATGGGGTGATCGATTCCCAGGGTTTTTTCCCAGTTACCAGTCTGGCGGCTGTGTTCTGGACGACTTGCAGCCATGAGATTTGGTATTTAGGGAGTCCTAAGTAGAGGGAGTTTGTGTAGTCAAGTCGGGAGTTGATGGTTGTTCCAACTACAGCTGCAGGGTCTCCTTCAGGTTTGAAGGAGATTAGTCGACGTAGCAGGCGAAGAAGGTGGTGAGATTCGCTGACTACTGATCCTATTTGAGCGTCCATTGTCATGTCTGAGTCAAAGATGACTCTAAGGGGCCTATCTATCAAGCTCCATATGGAGCTTGATGCCCCATGTTTCTGGTGAGCCTGCAGGCTCGCCAGAAACAGCAGTTATGAAGCAGCGGTCACAAAGACCGCTGCTCCATAACCTGTCCGCCTGCTCAGAGCAGGCGGACAGACATCGCCGGAAAACAACCTGATTGAGTACGATCGGGTTGATTGACACCTCCCTGCTGGCGGCCCATTGGCCGTGAGTCTGCAGGGGGCGACGTTGCACCAGCAGGTCTTGTGAGCTGCTGGTGCAATGCTGAATACGGCGAGCTTATTGCTCACCGTATTCAGCGAGGGGTCTGGCGGACCTGATCCGCACTATCGGATCAGGTCCGCCAGACTTTGATAAATTGGGGCTTAAGGCTTTTGACTTTGGTGCTGGGGGTGATGGTTTGTACGAGGATGGTAGGTGGGTTGGACGTTATGTTGGGGTGTTTCTTTTGGTTTGCGTGGAGAAAGAGCAGTTATGTTTTGGATCCGTTGAGTTTGAGGAAGCTCTCAGTCATCCACTCGTCAATCAATGAGAGGCAGTTTTCCAGGGCGTGGTATTGGTCTTTCTTGTTGGTGATGCACAGGTAGAGTTGAGTGTCATCGGTGTAGGAGTGATAGAGCAGGTCCTGGTTGTTGATGATTGATCCTTGAGGGAATCTGCATGTGATTTTACGTGCTTCTGAGGTGAAGGCTCCTAGTTTCACTATCTGGGATCGGTTCTCTAGGAAGGATGCAAACCTGGGTAGGTCTGAGTCTGTGACTCTGGCTACTTCTGCAAGACGAATGAGCAGGGTTTTATATGGTCTACTGTGTCAAAGGCTGTGCTGATGTCCAGTAGCACCAGAAGGCACGATTCTCCTTCATCTGCTGCTTCAAGGGCATCATCCCAGATCTTGCGGAGTGCCATTTCGGTCCTGTGGCCAAGGCAGAAACCAGATTGTAATGGATCCAGGAGTTCATGTGTGTCCAGTCTAGATGGGACTGTAGCTGTTGCACTACTGCTTTCTCTATAATCTTGGAGAGGGTTTTGAGGCTTGTGACAGGTCTGCAGTTGTTTGAGTTTTGGGGTCAAGGTTGGGCTTCTTTAGGAGGGGTTTGATTATGCCGTGCTTGAAGGAGATCGGCACGATACCTTCTTTGAATGACTGGTTTATGAGGTGTGTTATGGTGGGTGCCAGGATGTTGGTGCATTCTTTCTGAAGTTTTGTGGGAATAATGTCATTTGGTGATGTGCTGTCTCGGAGGCTTCTGATTATGGTTCTGGTGGTGTCGATGGTGATTGGTACCAGGGTCAATCTCAGTGGTTGTGGAGAATTTGTGTGGTTTTTGTCTTCTTGCTGTGACCGGGCGGAGTTGATTTCTATGTTCTGTTGGATTAATTATTGAATGTTTGTGATTTTGTCAATGAAAAAGTCAGATAGCTCATTGTAGAATTCATGTGTTTCGTTTGCTGGTGGCTCAAGACAGATGGGGTTCATAGACTCTGCGACTAGTTTGAAGAGCTCGCGGGGGCGGTTTATGGTTTTTGATATGGTGTTGGAAAAGTTATTTTTTGCTGTAAAGATGGCTTTGTGGTATTTAGTAGTGAGTGATTTGTAGTTTGTGTAGTTGTCTGTGGTTGGGTTTCTTCTCCAAGCTGCTTCCACTCTTCTGCGTTCTTGTTTAAGTGATGTAAGGGAGTCATTGAACCAGCCAGAATTGTTTTTGTGGGTGGGTGCTCTGCATATTGGAGCGATTGTATCTTCTGTCTGTAGTAGTGCTGCTTTTAAAAGAGTTGAATTTGTCTTCAGTTGTGGGGAGTTGCGTCAGTGCCGCTATTTTCTTGGACAGTGTGATTTTGAAGAGTTGTGAGTGTAGTTTCTTCTGTGATCTTGTCCAGTGTGTTGTTGTTGAGTGTGCTGGTTTTTGGCAAAAGATGTCTGTAGTTATTTTAAATTTGATAGCATGGTGGTCAGTCCATGGTAGGGGCATGTTGTCTAGAATGTTGATATCTATGTTCTGTTTGAAGATAAGTTTGAGGGTGTGGCCAGAAATGTGGGTGGGAACACTTATCAGTTGCTACAGACCTAGTGCTTTTAATTCGTTGATGCAGGAGGTGGTGATGAGGTCCTGGGAGGAGTTGGTCCAAAGGTTGACGTCCCTGAGTAACAGGAGGTTTTTGGTTTTCAAAGTGTGTGTGGAAATGAATTCAGTGAATGGAGTGAGGAAGTGTGTCTTTGGTTGTGGTGGTCTGTAGCATAGTAGTATGTGGATGGTGTCTTGGGGTGTTATTTGGAGCTGCAGTGTGAGTGTTTCCATGAATGGTAGTGTGCTTTGTAGGTTTGGTTTAGTGAGAATGAGATGTGATTTGTAGATCCCTGCTAGGCCACCTCCTCTTTGTCCGACTCTGTGCTCTGTCAGGATGGAGTAGTTCTCAGGCACTAGTTCTGCTAGGATGGTGTTACAGTCAGGTGTTAGCCAGCTCTCGGTGATGAAGAGACAGTCTGTGTTGTATTGAGTGATGAAGTTGTGGATTTCATGCTTGTGCTTGACTGCTAAACTGATGTTGAGCAGGGCACATGATAGGTGTTGTGCTGGGGGTGGTGCAGTTCTGTTTTGAGTGGGTAGTTTCAAGTTAGTGTTTAGAAGTTGTTCTTTTTGTAGTCTTGTTTGGGTGGTGGTATTTAGTAGAGTGGCGATGTTCCCCAGGCTGAGGACGATGTCCGATGAGTATTTGATGGTGTCCATGATGGATTGTAAGTTAGTGTGTGGGATGCGAGTGATGCAGAGTTGAGCTGGCACTGTAGAGGTGATAGGTGGGGTGTGGGTGAGTGGATGCTGTTATTAATCTAGCTGCAGTGTAGGAGTCTGTCAGCAGCGGAGCCAAATTCCGTGTTCGCTTTTCCGAATCCAGACTACTGCAGGTTATTCTCCGAACTTAACAACCTTGAGAGAAATTTAGGGTAGGCTTCACAAGGTCAGAACTCACTTAAAGGGCTACATTTAACAAAAGGTGGGCCGACTAGGTTCGCTTTCATGAACTTTGTCCGCCCAGCCTTGTGGATAGCAGGAAGCAGGCTGTCAATCACATCAATCCAAACAGACCAAGATGATTGTCATAGACAGGTTAAGTAGCAATGGTCTTTAGACCGCTTCTAATTAACTAACTTGTTTAAATGGAGTCCAAAGTGATATAATACTTATTTGCTAAATCATTTAAAGTGATGCAGCATAACTGCGAAAAACTGACAAGAAAATATTATCTGGACATCTCTATGTAAATAAGGAAGACATGTTAACTGAAAATTCCCTCAATGCACAGAGTAAGTGCTTTGTGGTCCAGAGATACTCTTTTTTTGTCATCTGCATAGTGAAAAGAAACACAGGCAATTTGCATTATCAGTGTTGAGTTTACACTTTGCTTTAATGTGATCGCATAGGATTTCACTGAAATCTTACAAGATTTCATAGTAAACTTCCTTAAACTGAGGAGGGAAATAAAGTGACTGTGAGATGCATGCTCCATTCCATGTCCTGGGGACAAGCATCCTTAAAATCCCTTTACAATTTGATTTAGCTACCGAGGAACTTTTGAGATAAAATATCTTCTTTTTTTTAATAGAGATATTCAGGCAATATTTTCCAGTCAGATTTTTACAGATATACTTAATCACTTTCAAGTCATTCAACATTTGGATATCATGCCCCAAAAATGGGCTGTAATTAG
Source organism: Bombina bombina (assembly GCF_027579735.1). Lineage (NCBI taxonomy): Eukaryota > Metazoa > Chordata > Amphibia > Anura > Bombinatoridae > Bombina > Bombina bombina. The sequence continues at coordinate 343,609,500 of NC_069502.1, read as the reverse complement.
CAGTTCCAGATCCTATAAAGCTCTCTCAAAAAAGCCTGTGAGGACCTATAAGAAATCTGGCCAGTACTATAAAGTACCAAAAAGAGAGAACAATGTAGTAGACAGAAACACCTAATCATGCAGTCCCCATAAATATATGTACTATGTGGGGATAAAGTGTGCTGGTACCTAGGGAGTATAGATATACGAATGATAAAATCTGTTAGCAATATACAAAGGCTGATATAAATAATCCGCCTTGAAAATCCAGCCTGTGTGTCTTTGGCGAAAAAGTCAACAAACAAGTGAGTTCAATAAATGCAACCTCATACGGTACAGTTCGTGCAGGAATACTGGTAAACAGGGCTCAAATCTCTTTGCTACAATGCAGTGTAGTACGATTACATTCACAGCCCTACCACAGTATTATTCTTTTTACTCACTGTGATGTCAGAGGGAAACCAGCGACTCCGGTTATCCTGGGCTGCCTCGCGAACCCTTCCTCTGGGGCAAACTGTGCACAAACCAATCCATATATCAATGAAATTGCTTTTTATAAGCGTTTCATAGATGATCTTTTATTAATTTGGAAAGGGAAGACTGATAAGATCCAAAATTTCATAACTTGGATCAATGACAATGACCTCAACCTCGTGTTCACATTTGAGGTAGAACCAAATGAAATAAATTTCCTTGATATCACGATGAAGGGCATGGCTGATGGCAAGATTGTAACTAGCAGTTACAGGAAACCAATTTCGGGCAACACTTTGTTGCACGGCCGGAGCTGCCATCCTAAACATGTCCCTTACGCGATAGCCAAGGGACAACTGATTCGACTCAAACGAAACTGTTCTGATACACTAACATATGAGAAACAGTCAGAGGATCTAGTCACACGATTCAAAGAAAGGGGTTATAAAAATTCTGATATAACCAAGGCTATAAATGAGGTTAAACACATAGACAGAAGATCTTTGCTCACTGACAAAAGGGGTGACACGTCTACCTCAGAACATAAGGGAGTCACATTTGTAACCACATTCAGTGCCCAATATCAACAGATATGTGGCATAGTCCGGAAACACTATGGCATTCTAAGAGCAGATGATAAACTAATTGATACTGTTGACAATGGTCTGAGATGTTCATACAGAAGGGCCTGTACACTTGGTAACATGCTCTCTCCTTCTAAACTAAAACCTGAAAAAAAGTCCACCAGTTCATGGTTAACACACAGGGGCATGTTTAGATGTGGACACAACAGGTGTAAACCGTGTGAATACATAGAAGTAACAACTACCTTTTCCTCTGCTGTTACAGGAAAGACATATAACATTGAGAGATGTCTCAATTGCTCATCTAGCAATGTTATTTATATGCTGGAATGCTCACAATGTCAGGTCCAGTATATAGGACTTACGACTAGGGATGTAAGGTCCCGTATGAGAGAACACTTCAGTTCCATCAAAGTGGGCAAAGCAACTACCCCAATTGTGCAACACTTTGTTACGAAACACAATAATAGCATTGCTACACTAAAATGGAAGGCAATTGAACAAGTGGTAACTCCTCAGAGGGGGGGCGACAAAGAAAAATTGTTAGGGAAAAGAGAAATGTTCTGGATTTTCCAGCTGGAAACCAGACACCCCAGAGGCCTAAATTCCCAATACAATCTAATTAATTATTGGGAATAACTAATATGAGATACCACATAGCTTAATTGATACCAACAAACACATTCTTACTATTTACATTGTTCTTTGAATTTCAAATGTTTCAAAACTGTTTCTTCTCAAGACTCAGTGTCAGTTGTACATTTGACATATTTAAATGCATGTGACATACATACATGTATTTATAGACTTGATCAGTTGTAGACTTAATGATATTTTCAGTTTTTCTGAATTAATAGGGACTTTATATAATGAATACATTTAGAATTTGGTAAATCTACTGTCGATAAGGTCAGTGTTCAAAACCAGACATAAATAATGTGACATACCACGACAGTCCCTATGCTTTAGTTTTACTCTTAAAAAGCTTATATTCAGAATTCACATATTTATATATATTTATATTTAATTTTATTGTTTTTCTATACCTTAGATGTATTGTAATGCTGGATTCACATATAGTAGTTAAGCGTTAGTTTCACAGGAAACTAAGTAAATGTTTAAACACACCTATTGGTTTTACACCAATCACAGCCCAGGGGGGGCTTTTTAAAGTGAATAGCTTAGTGAGTGTGATACTGGCTATGAGTAAGGCTACGGCCGAAACGCGTAAGCCACTACATTAGGTGTTTTCTTTATTTTTCTTCTGTTCCCATGTTGGACTTTTAACATTTTGTGAATAAAGATTTTTGCTTTTAACTCTGACCCCGGACCAGCTCTCTTTTTGCAGTACTATAAAGTCCCTGTCCTAATTATAGAAGTCAGTTTTTACCTTGAGAACAGTCTGTCTCACAAAGGGGTACCCCTGCATTTAAAGGCACAGTAAAGTCAAAATTAAACTTAAAGGGATATTAAACAGTAAGCGATTGTAATATAAAATGTTGAATTATGTGTAGCTAAAAAAAACTTTGCAATTTACTTTCATTATTTCTTTTGTCCAATGTTCCTGTTATTTAAGTCTGAAAACTGTTGGTTTTCTAAATTCCACTAAGTTTCTATAAAGTAATTAGTGCCGCCATTTTTTAACTTAAATTGCCCCTTATCTGTTTACCCAGCTGAGGAAAATTACGGAAAGACATAAAACAGGCAATACAGAGACTGGCCAAACAAGGCTGTGTGGAACATAGGATAATCTAAAAGAGATCCCACACAGCTTTGTTCACACATACAGAGATAAATAGAAAACTAGAGTAATCTTATTTGTATTGGCTCCATGCAGTTGCTCCCTGATGACTCTCCCCAGCAAAGTATCCCATTTCATGGATCTTTATTGCTTTATTGTTTTCAATGGGAGACAGCTAGAAACATGCAGGGACAGCCTCTTTTTGCCCATGTAAGTGTGTGTGTTTTTCACATCTGACCAAGCAAAGTTTTTAGAATTGGGCCCTCAAAGAGAAAAAAGCTGCCTTAATGTAATGTTAAATAAAGGTTCTACCTTTTACTGCAAATAATTTCAGATGAGAAGAGATGTGAAAACAACTACAGGTCAGGAGCAAGCCAGTATTGGTAACCAGGAGATCAGTCAGTATAGAAGCAGAGGTATCTGAGGATATTCCAAAAGAGTAATCGTATTTTATGAGCCAAAGTTCATTAACATGGGAATCAGTTAGGATCAGGCTTTTAAAAAAGGTTCAAGGCAAAGTCCAATAACTGGTCAAAGATCAATCCAGACAGAACAAACAGAAACAAAAGTTGCTAGGTTCATGACATAAAAATATACAACAACAAAATGAAAGGAACTACAGGTTATTAAAGGGTGCTTGATCAATAATGAGCTACAGCTGGAAATTCAGGGGGGCAAGAATAAGAGTCAATTAAACATGGTTACTCAGTGGACAGATTCACTTAGAAAGTTTTCTTCTAGTTCTGTTCTCAATGCAGCTTGAGAAGTAAGACTTGCTATGGGGGCTGATTTACCAAATGGCAGGTGGACATGATTCGCTGTAGCAAATCATGCCCTCCTGACATCGCTGAATGCCGATAGCATACGTTGTTGGCATTTAACATTGCACAAGCAGTTCTGGTGATGCCTGAGGAAACAGCTAGACAAGCTGAGAAACGCGTTGCAATCTGTTACCACTATTGGGTGAACATAATACCCTTTGTTTTTATACAACTTTTAATAAATGTTCATTGTACCATATGGAAGTCTGAGCCTGGTTTGCTTTTCCCTCACCTGGAGTTCCTGTATTCCTGTGTTCCTGCCATCCGGTTGCAGGTTCAGTGTTGCTGGGCACTGTGAGTTCCCAGCTTGCATCACTTAGCACATTTGGTGCTGCCAGTTTTGTGAGTATTATTTTAATACAAGAACAGTTATATGCTATCACCTTTACGGTACTGCGCTAGGAGGCGCCCTCTTCTTTGTGATTTCCTTCACAGATTTCTGGATTGTGTTTTTTGCCTATGAGAGGAGCTGCCTGCATACTACAAGCCTGCATATCAATTACTGATGAAAAATCCATTTGGATTTCCTGCAATATCTGGATACTAAAGAACCAGATAAGGTAGAGCACGCTTAGGCTCACTGTTTCCATGAGACTCACACCTACAGGCTAACACTACTATAACTTAGGACACCTTCAAAGATTTCTTCTTCTTTCTTCACGGACACTATTCAGAATTTTATCCCATATTACTTCACATTGGCCATTTGGATCTCTGTACTTCATTATATTTTTTATTATTATATTTTATATTTTTCTTCCACCTTGCCTTAGGAGGGGCTGCTCCATTTTTTTTGGGAACCCTTCCCATCACTGATACCCGGGTATTATTTTGATTATTTTTATGATTTATGTTTTATTTGTGATTATTTGTCATCATCAACTGTGTCATTATCTTTGCACTCTAATTGAGCTCTGTGTAGTCAGGTGCATACATTTTGGATATATATTTTGTAGGTTTTAACCATTTTTATTATCTTTTTATATATATATTCTGCCCGTATGTGGTCATACTGGTCATAAATAAATCTTTGTTTTTATTCTTTTGTTATTCTTTTGTTACTTGGTTGCATCTTTCCTGAGTTCCCCTTTTTAAGTTAAGGGTTAAACTCTCCTTGATAAGTAACCTTAAGCCCTTGGCGCCCCTAATCCAGATATATGTTACTGCTCAAGTTTTTGCATTATAATAATAATGCAAATGCTCTGTCACGGGACAACCCAGAACATGACCGGTTGTTTAAAATAAGGCCTGTTCTTGACCATTTAATGGCAAGATTTCAAGAGTGCTATACTCCAGGCCAGAACATATTGGTTGATGAATCCTTGATCTTATATAAGGGATGTATTGTTTTTAAGCAATACATTCCTTCTAAGAGCTCACTATGGGATCAAGCTGTATAAGCTGTGCGAGAGCTCTAGTGGATACACCTATCGTTTCAGGGTATACACTGGTAAGGATTCTGTTCTAGCACCCCCTGGCTGTCCCTCCTCCCTTGCTGCCAGTGAAAAAAAAATGTGGGACTTACTGCACCCAATATTTAATAAAGGTTATCATGTATATGTGGATAACTTCTACACTGGTGTGTCATTATTTAAATTGCTATATAGCAAGGGCACTGTTGCGTGCAGCACAATCCGTGCCAATCGCAAAGGCTTTCTGACTCACATGTTCAGAAAGCAAAAGAGAGGAGAGACCACAGCTTTGCGCTCTGATGAGCTGCTAGCTGTGAAATTCACAGACAAAAAGGATGTGCATCGGGGTGGAGCTATTCCGTGCAGGAGCATGGACGCACTCTAAGAAAGCTCCGGAGCTGTCGGCACCTCTAGGAAGAAATATGAGTGGTTAAAACAGTCAGGCTACATCGTAGCTACTATACATCAGCAGCCTAAACCACCCTGACATTTTGCTAGCACAAAGTCAACTTTAAAAAATAAAACTAGACAGATCGATAGTAAAGAGAGGATCTGAGGAGCTGAGATAGCGGTCGTCATCTTGAATGTTTCTTGCAGTTCCAGAAGATCACCCAAAGTGTCCTGTACACCGGACGGAAGTGCGTCCCTGAGTTTTAACAGTCATTAAGGGCTTGTCCCTCGCAGCAACCCTCAGTGAGACAGAGAACTGGAGAGCAGCTAAAGCCCATCGGAGGCCTTCAGCGATTACCGGGTAAGGCCCAAGATGTCACATAAGTGACTGTGAAGACACGGGGACAATAACATAGGCCCAGGTGAGGCATAACATAAGTAATTTAAGATCCAGGAGATAGACAGGTCAGTTATCCTACAAACACACGCTATAGAACCCTGTCATTATTGCATAATCTGGGGTACATATTGAATCTATACCAAAGGCTAGTCTGCCAGCAGAAGGGCATTACTGATACACTTTTTACCCCTACTACTTATATTCAAGAACTTTGTTAACAATCTCAAGCAAGTAGTTAACCCACATATGTGATATCAACCATATGATCTACTATATGTTTATTGGGTTTAACCATTGATCTCCCACCTGCCACGATATTAGATATGGCGGCCAGAAAAGGTAATAGGCCTGACAAGCAGATAAAAGTGCCATCCTTGGCCCCATCAATGTCTACCTAATTTCAGTAACAAGAACATATGGGGTCAAACACAGCACTATCCCAGGAGACCCCCCTCTGATTCAGGGACTATAATCTCTAATAATCCTCAGGAGTCACTGAAATCTATTCAAGCACAATTAGCAAGCCTTTCCTCTAAAATGGATACTGAATCCCTAAAATCATTCATAAAAGAAGAAATTAGGGACCTGAAGAAAGATCTCAATGATTTGGGATCCATAATGGAATACCTAGAGGAGGGACAAGATCACCTTAACAATTTGGTTAGCTCTAACTCACAGCAGTTGTCCATTCAGGACTCTATGATCCAAAGTATGCAAGATAAAATAGAAGACCTTGATAATCATGGAAGGAGGAATAATTTGTGGATCAGGGGAATCCCTGAAGATGTCTCCCATGACCAACTCAAAACTTTTGTAAAAGACTTTTTCCACTTTCTGATCCCACGGGCCCCTCCCATTCAGAATAAAGACATAGAGAGATTACATAGAGCTCTGAGACCTCCTGCTAAGCCACCGGCCCCACCCAGAGATGTTATCCTCAAGATGTTAAAGTACACTACTAAGGATGAGATCTGGCAGGCGGCAAGGTCCAGGCAGACAATACAGTTTCAAAATCATAATCTACAAATCTATCAAGATGTATGCCCTCAAACTATACAGAGGAGAAGGGAGGTGTGATTCATCACAAAAACACTTCAAGAAAATAATATTCAATACCAATGGGGCTTCCCCTTTATTCTAATCGTCACCCATAATGGCGCCCAAATAACATACAAAAGCTTTAATGACCTGGACACTCTAGCTAAGAGACTAAACCTTACTATTGACCCCCCACCGGAAAGAATTATAGACGTTACTACCCGGGCGGATGATTCAGAGACACCCCAAAAGAGCAGAGATCCAGTTGGACCAGAGTTGCCTCTAAGAGACTTAAGACCGGGCCTACACCCTCATCTAATGACACCTGAAAAGGGCAGTTTGCTAACCCCGATGGTCACCACAAAGTTTAATCTTTAGAAGTTGCTGAATAAGCCTATATCCCACCTTGGAAGACTTTTGGAAATTTATCTTGGAAAGAAAATCCGGAGTGGCCTCTCATCTGGTTGAGACCTGTGGTACAGTATAGACACTGCATACCTATGCAGAGATGCTATTTTAATTTTGTATCCTGTCTACTATTGCAGTGACTTGTGCCTTCCCCGGTAGCTCGGGGTGGGATCGGGATGCCTTTCTTCTGTAGCCCATATATTACGATCCCCAGTTATAATGTTACACTTGTTTTATCAACAATGTTTTATATTCTGCTTATGATATACTGTAACTATTGTTAATCAAAACTAGAATACCCTAGAAGGTTAACTGACACCAATCCACCCCCCTAGAATGGTATATATTGAGACATTTTCATACACCAAAAATTGTTGTATTTACTTTGATTCTATGTTGCTTACTTTTTTCATTTTTACCGCAGGAGCTACATCAGTTGTACACGTTGACAGTTCTATTGTTTACAGCTTCAAATATTACCTCACAGTTTATGTAAGAGGTGCAATTACAGGTTGTAAAGTAACATTTGTATGCTTCATGGTTCTAGATTGTCCTATTTTGATCCAGAGCCTGATACGAATAGGTTGCTTCACTGTAATTGAAAGGCATATAACTTACTGGACTATTGACAGAGACCCACGATACACACTTACCAACTCAGCCAGGTATGACTCCCCTTGCGAAGATTCCCACCTAAGCATGGTCCCTATTACTACTCAATACATATTTCCCCCCCTCAAATAACCTATGGCTTACGACCCAATGACCATTAAAATACTTTCCCACAACGTCAAGGGCTTTAACACTCCCTAGAAAAGATCCTTGGCAATAAGAGATTATAAAAGACTCAAATGTGATATTATTATTCTTCAGGAGACGCACTTCAGGAAGGGCCGAGAACCTTTGGGGTCCCTTAGAAAGTTTGGTCAGGTTTACCTAGCTTCCCGTACCACAAAACACAATGGGGTGGGCATATTAATTAAAAAACACATTCCATTCCATATCTCAAATATATTCAGGGACAAGGAGGGTAGACTAATAGTTATAACTGGATGACTTTATAATAAAATTATAACCATAGCTAGTATATATGCCCCTAACACACATCCCCCACAGTTTTTTCATCAAGCTTGCAATATAATCTCTGAATACTCTAGAGGAAGTTTGATAGTAGTAGGAGACCTCAATTTAGCCTTAGAACCCGAACTCAATTGCTCAACGGGAATATCTTCTGTTCCTCATAAAATACTGAAACAGGTCAAATCACAACTTTCGCAGCTGACCGTACACGATGCCTGAAGAATTTATCACCCCCATACAAAGGACTATACGTTCTACTATCTCCTGATAGATGTCACAAGCTTGGCCCTGGTTCAACATACTGATATATCTTCCATAACATGGTCTGACAATGCCATGATTAGCTGCACCATCAAATGGCCCACATCTCAAAGGCATGACCGTACTTGGAAACTTGATGAGACCTTACTTTACAGACCCACTCATCAAGCTCCAAATTAATAAGCTATTAGACGCGTACTTCAAAGACAATACCACTATAGACGTAGAACCCCATTATATTTGGGAAGCACATAAGTGCGTAATTAGAGGGGAGCTAATAGCTATAAAAGCGTCTAAGAATAAACAGAGAACGTTAGTTTTAAAAGATTTATTAGAAGAATTGGAAAAATTGCAAGACATCCATAAGAGATTCCCTAAAGCTTATTAACTTCTTGAAACCTTACAGCATAAAATAAATCAACTGAACCTTCACCTAGGTGCTGAAGCCAAACACAGGGCCCTTTTTCTTGAAATGAGATTCTATGAAGGTGGAAACAAACAGGGTAAAATACTAGCCAGATTGCTAAGACACAGAACCTGTAAACGATATATCATGTCAATAAAAGATAAAAGAGGGAAGATATGGTCCACCTCTAAAGATACAGCAGACAAATTCAGATGTTAATACGAGGACTTATATAATCTAGATAAAACAAGCACTCCTCCTAAGCAGACTGACATATCTGACTATCTCTCCCACCTTCGACTCCCCTTACTTACTGAAGAACAAAGGGTGGACTTAGAAGCCCCTTTTACTCTTGTGGAACTCCGGAAAGCCATACTATCTTTTCCATCTTGAAAAGCCCCAGGCCCGGATGGTTTCAGACATGTTCATAGATATTCTTGCCCCTCATCTCCTTGCTCATTTCCTAGACATGGATAATAACAAAACTTTTTCTCCACAAGCCCTCCAAGCCCATATCACAGTAATACCAAAACCCAATAAAGCCCCGGATCAGATACCTAACTACAGGCCAATTTCCCTGCTGAATGCAGATGTTAAAATAAATGCTAAGGTAATCTCCAATAGACTAAACTCCTTCCTCCTGTTACTAATCCATCAAGATCAGGTGGGTTTTGTCCCAAATAGAGAGGCTAAGGATAATACTGTCCGTAATCTACACCTCCTTTGGCACGTCAAAAAACAAGGCACTCCAGCTGTGTGGCTTTCTACCGATGCGGAGAAGTCCTTCGACCGGGTTAGTTGGTCATTCCTAAAAGCTATACTTCAGACATTTGGTATAGGGAAATTTATGATTCACAGAATATTTGCATTATATGACCCCCCAGTGCCTGAATTTCCTTGAATGGAATTCTCTCCCCTCCATTTGTGATAACGAATGGCACGAGGCAGGGGTGCCCCCTTTCCCCTCTATTATTTGTCTGCCTCTTGGAGGCACTGGCTGCCAAAATAAGACAGAATCAGGAAATAAAAGGCATAGTGGTTGGTGAAGAGGAATATAAATTATCCTTGTTCGCTGACGATGTGCTATTCACATTAATAAGTCCAGATAAATCAATTCCCCTCCTATTGGAGGAATTAGAACTCTTTAAAAAGCTAACAAATTTCCTGATTAATAACACCAAGTCAGAGATCCTTGGGGTTTCCCTGTCTCCCCTTATGGAACAACAGATTGCACTAGACTGCCACTTCCGTCGTTGTAAGAACTCCCTAAAATATTTGGGCATATACCTGGTCGAAGACTTAAACTTGGTTTATAACTTCAACTATATCCCTATCAAGCTCGTACTTACGCGTGAACTATCCTCATGGCATGCTAAACTCCTTACCTGGATAGGCAGGATCAATGCAGTCAAGATGATGACCTTCCCCAGACTTCTATACATTTTACAATCCCTCCCCATCCCACTCCCCCCCCCGATACACTATGAAACTCCAACAAATATTTAGCTCCTTTATATGGAAAAGAAAAATGTCTAGAATAAACAGAACAATAATGATGAGCTCTAGGAACCATGGTGGGATGGGGTTCCCCAATATAGAGCCCTACAGATTAGCAATATTCTTCCAGAGAATCCTCGATTGGAGGATACATAAAGGTCAGAAGAGGTGGAAACAGCTGGAGGAACACTTGAATGAAGGGCGGTGTTTACAAGCCTTCTGTTGGCTGCCTAACTCTGAAAACTTAATCAGAGACATAGCTAACCCGATTACTAGGGAAACATTTTACCAATGGGAACTAGCAAATAGGATTAACCCATATCTTTCCTCCTGACCCTCTCCTCTCACCTCTCTGATTCATAACCCTGAATTCTCTTTGAACGATCTGGGGATACAGTTTTACAGTTTGGATACATCCTCAGACATAGTTGTTCACCACCTATCAGAGGACAAACACCTGTGCTCTCATAGTAAGCTTCAGGAAAAAGGTTTCATGTGGGCTTACAATTGGTTTAATTATAGAAGAGTTCACCACTATATAATAACTCATAAACAAAATTACAACCTGTTGAGACCCCTGACCACCATAGAAAAGTTATTCACTTCTAAAAGCCTGATGAAGCACACACTATCCAAGCTGTATAATATTATTACCCACCCTCCCCCTGGCAACCTACCACACTCCATAGAATTTTGGGAAAGGGAACTGGGGGTTATCATTCTCCCCCAGACTGCAACCACTATATTCCATAATACCAAGTCGTCCTCATCCTCAGCGGCGATTCTAGAATTAAATTATAAAATACTTCATAACTGGTATCTCACCCCTAGGCGCATACATAAATTGTTCCCTTCAACTAGAAACCGTTGCTGGAGATGTGGCCATGTGGGAAGTGGAATGGGACATATGTGGTGGTGGTGTAACAGCATTAACAAATTTTGGAGAGCCTTAATAGGAGAGGTAGAGGAGGCCTTCCAGGTATTAATACCCTAGACCCCCTAATATTTTTGCTTTAACAAATACCTGAGACTCCCATCCAAAGCACACAGTATATTGTTTAGAATACTAACGAACTGCGCAAAGACGCTTATTGCTAGAAACTGGAAGGCTCGTGCACCCCCCCCCCCCCCACCACCACCACGGATATGTGGAGACAGAAAATCACTGACCTCATTGAACTCGAGGAATATAGATCATATAGGGCAGATACTAGAGACTCTTTCATTATATAGGAACAATACCTGAAGCTCAAACAAGACAGTAGACAAATATTCTCAAGCCATATGACCTAGACAGAAGACAGACAAGTTACTGCTGAATTGGATAAAACTGAGACAATAGAAAATAACCTCTTTATATGCTTAATTGGTATAGAACTGAAAACACTTATTTGATAATTTTGTATATCTAGTTTTGTATGCTCATTAGAATTTTAAAATTGAGAACAGACATTTGTTAACAATCACATGATATGTATTATTTTCCATTACTGGTACGTAAATGTTTATCTGTTTCTAAAAATGTGATTTCTTAAGTTGTTCAATAAAAAGAACTTGGAATAAAAAGGATGTGCATCTTCTCACAACTATACATGATGAGAGCACATCACCTGTCTATGTCAGGGGGCAGAACACGCCAACTATGAAACCCATATGTGTCCTGGATTACCATTGGCATATGGAAGGGGTAGATAAGACTGACCAGTTGCTTGAACCATACTCTGCTTCTCGCAAAGCATATACATGGTACAAGAAACTGGCAGTCCACTTGATACAATTGTCAATGCTTAATGCGTTTGTCCTTTATCAGGCTACCCAAGGAAGAGTTTACTGAAATTTTAGGAATCTGTTATTAAAAGCTTCCGTTTTTATCATACTATGGAAATATACTAGCTGCATACCCTCACAACCCCAGGAGGCTCAACAATCTGAAATTCAGATACATGGCCCTGGTTGAGGCTTACGCCGGACCAGCCCAGTGCCCTGGTTGAGGCTTACGCCGGACCAGCCCAGTGCCCTGGTTGAGGCTTACACCTGATCAGCCCAGTGCCCTGGTTGAGGCTTACGCCTGACCAGCCCAGTGATTGAGTTGCCCCTAGCAAAAGGTATGTATGAAGGGAGATATGAAAGGTGTGTGACTGGCCAGTGGTAGGAGTTGTGTATGTGTGAGTGAATAAAGATTCGAACAGTGTGTATGGTCAGTAGTAGGGATGAAAGTCTTGATGTATGTAGGGGGTGGGTACTTCTGTGAGTGAATCAGACATGAAAGGTGTGTGAATGGTCAGTAGCAAGGGTTGATGCCTTGACGTGGCATTACTGCTCACATGGGTATCCATGTGCTAATTCAAACAGTGTGATTGCCTGTAATGCTTGTGTGGGTAATGCAAAAGAGTTATATTTTTAAATATAAAATAAAATCATTTAGAATTAGGTTAGTCAATTAATGAGGTAGATAAAACTGTTTAATTGCAGATATAACCCCTATATGTTTAAAGTTTTCCAAGGTAGCATGTCTGAAGTTTAACAGCTGTAGCCACCTGGGAATTAGAAATACAGTATATAAGGTACAATGTTTTGGAAATTACATCTCTTGATGCATCAAATGAGGGGCTGCATGTATTGCTAGCACAAATTTGGAGCGTGTAAGACATAAATTAACATGTCACTTTGCTTAGAAAAAAATATTTTCTAAGCAAAGCACCAAATTCCATGAATATTTGTGCACTCCACTTTTGTGCTAGAAGTTCATATAGCCCCTCATTTGATGCGTCAGGTGGTGTACTTTCTACAAATGTGTTCTTTATGTACCCTAATTTAACTTCCCAGGTAGCTAGAGCTGTTTAACTGCAGATATGGCAACCTTGAAAATCTTATTTAAAAATTGTCTTTAAACATTTGGGGTGATGTCTACAATTAGACAGCTGTAGCCACCTGGAAATTGAGGAAACAGTATACAAGGTACACAGTTTTGCAAAGTACACCCCTTGATGCATCAAATGAGGGGCTGCATGTATTGTTAGCACAAATTTGGAGTGCGTAACACATAAATGAACATGTCACTTTGCTTAGAAAAAAGTATTTTCTAAACAAAGCACCACATTTCATGAATATTTACACCCTCCACTTTTATGTACTCTAATTTAACTTCCCAGGTGGCTAGAGCTGTGTAACTGCAGATATGGCAACCTTGAAAATTTTATTTTAAAATTGTCTTTACACCAGGAAAGGCATAGGTGGGGCTTGTAATTAAAGAAGCCTAATATTATGTCAACAGATGGCATATAAGAGACTACCACTTGGACCTTAGTGGGCATATATTTATATCCAAATTGAAGATTGATTTTAGGGCAGCTATCCATAAATATTTGTTAGCACCTTAATACCAAAGTGTATTAATACCAAAGTGTCCTTACAATCTCGCTAGAGCCCTCTGGCGCCATCACAACCAGCCATAAAAGTTTATCAACCCAAACTTCATAGAAAGTAGTAGAAGAAGCATACTTATATGTTAAACTTGCTTGACTACAACGTCAATTAAAGATTTCAATGACGCCTAACCTTTTGACATAAAAGCTGGTAATGCCTTGCAAGAAACAAGTTAAAATGGACAGCCAATATCTAACACAAGCAGAAATCACCCAGCATTACTGTACAGTCTCATGCTCTAAACCCAAACGAAGAGGCTCAAATACCACACTCAGCACCTACAAATACAAATGACCCCATTACTAAAGAGGACTTGAAACTCCTGACTTC